>NC_091543.1:3746000-4085000 GCF_030788295.1 Drosophila virilis
AACTTAAGCTGAAGCTGGCCAGCTGAATGTGATAGTATTTCGAGTCTCAAATACTTATTATTTAAATGTCCAGCTGCTGGTCTAGATTTGGGCAATGGTCGCAGCTGAACTGAATGGGTCAATAAATGAATTGTGGACAAAAAATGCAAGGAGGCGACAGGCAGGCAGAGCTGGGAATAAATCAATAATACGAGCAGGCGCTGTCTCTCGATTGCGCTCAAGGAGCAGCTGCTGCCACAAAGAGGCGAAAGGATCTTAACAATAATCTGTTCTGTCTTCCACTGACAGCCATTGAATCAAAGCCAATTTAACGCATTGGTCACTACAACGCCCCTGCCTAAGAGAGAGACAGAGAGGGAGAGAGGGAGAGGGGAGGGAAGATGCGCGCTGGGAAGATAAATTAGGGCAGGATCAGGATCTGGCCTGGCCCAGCTTTGCCGCTAATAAATTGCCCAACAATTGCGCAATTTCTCATAGCTGAAAATTGCGAAAAATGGGGAAAATTCTTCACGCTCAGATTTGCTACCGCTTTTCTTCATTTTTTTCTTTGTTTTTTTTTTCTTCTTCTTCTTGTTGTTGTTGTTGTTGTGCGCCTTCTTTCCATTTCTTTTCTTTATTTATCTATGTGTGTGTGTGTGTGTGTGTTATTTTTTCTCCTGCCCAAACGGGCGTTATCCCTCGCACACACACACACACACAGACAGACCCAGCAAGGACATCAAGATAAAGTACAAGCATAGGCAAGGGACGGGGAGGCAGCTAATCTTATATCATATGATAGCGCCAGGCCCGACTGCCCCGCCAGCCCGAGCAGCTGTGTGGGATTAGGCTCCTCGCCCATCAGCTGGAAACTCTCAGCGATACTCAATTCCTATATCTGAGTACCTCATATCATTTGCTGTAGCCAACTATCCATAGACAACTTGGTTAGTCGGACTAACTTATCTGAGAAGCATTACCCGAATCCAATAGAATAAGCTCTAGCTGGGGTTAGTTGGTTGAAACCAGATGAAACTTCTGTTATTAATCAACTAGATTAACTACCGTAAGACTGTCTAGAAGTCCGAAATATAAAAGATATATTAAACCTAGATATTGAATAATTGTTATATTATCTTAGTTAGCTGACTTTTTGTTCCACATAATCTAGACTCAAGGGAACATAGATGGATTGGACTATACCAGGCGAAAATTAACCCCTTTGGTAGTTTAAGAAACTACTCTATTTCTTTCGATTTTTGCATTTCAGATATTTCAAATTCTATATATTTTCCGATTATTCTATTAATAATTCAGATTGACGAATTCACCTTGATAATTATTTCATAGGTATTGGAAACCTGGGAGTCTCACGAATTATCTAAATAGGATTTAAGAATTACAGAGAATCAACATCAGAACCTTTTTCATTTAAGTCGTGGATACAAATATCGCAATTCCAATATAGTTAATAAGTCTGAAGATGCCCTAAAACAAGAAGAGCAGATATACCCAGAAGAAACCCTGAAACCAGCTGCCGTTACAAAGACCAAAATGTTTTTTTTTACATAACTTCGATGTTCATAAGCCCATCTTTATGAAAATCCCAAGGCCTAAAGATGACACACAGGATTGTATATTTATATTGTTTATATTCTATGTTTCATAATCTTCGAGTTATGCCCAAAATCGATGCCATAAAATCGAATCTTAAACTCGAATGTGAATTATAAATGATTTATTAAAAAATATATATAGGTTTATTGAAATGTTGGCTCTGCAATGCTGTAGCTTTCGTGTTTCAAATGTGTTTCAATTGAATGATGTGTATGAGGCATAGTCACAATGTAAATAAACTTCTTGAAAAATGAAAACGAAACTCAAATTTGTTTGTTTCAACCACTCGGAATACTAAATGCACATTAAAACACTTGATGATTTAATTGTTTTGTGTAATTGATTCCTGCAACGTATTGAAAGTTGAATTGAAATTGAATGCGCTGTTCAATTCGATTGACTCACTCAGTTCTCAATAGCGCATCGCTCGACAGCTTCCTGCAATCGTTCTTCCAAATTGACGACCCTGGGTCCCATGTTCGCCAGGACGTGTATCTGCATGCTGAGCATATCCTCGGCCTCGCGCTGCTGCAGGATCAGCCCATTGAAATCGATGGTCAACTGCTCCCGCATCAGCCAGAAGGTGCCCACGCAAACGGTGCACATGAGGAGCCACAGGTTCAACAGCCTCTCCCCATCGTTGAGCACCTGGCTGGCCGGATTCTTTTGGAGCTGATAGGCTGCGTCCAGGACCAGGTAACTAATCTTATCCTCCATCACGGTGAATATGACAAAGGTTAGCGCGATTACGAACAGATTTGTCGTGGCAAGAAGATTTTTTCGAAAATCCATCATTTCTTAATATTTTTTCAAAAATGTTCTGCTACACGAGACTAGATAATTAGAATGTGTACTGGCGACTGAACTAAATTCACATGTGTCTACTCCCAGCAAAGGAAAGCATTTGACAGCATAGCCCTGGATTGCTATTAGTTATTTTCCCTATATTCAGTGTCTCGATCTGCTCAAACTCGATATATATATTGCTTAGAGCTTAAAGTAACATCTGTACCAAAAATCGTGTAGATACCTACTCTGGAAGCTGAGTTCACATAGGCGGCTATGTGATATAGCACTTGGATGCTCGAAAGATTTTGCAGACATGTTTGGAGAATAGTTATGCGCGCAATTGTTCAATTCCGTTAAGATATCTCAGAAAAGAAATAAGTTATTCGCATAAAACTTATTTATTGAGCGATCTTACGATGACATATAATGGTTAGAAAAAGCTGGTTCGTCAACAAACCTGGAATCGATTGTATTTAATAATTATTTTAACTTTCAATTTTTAATAGAACTTTCTTATGTTTGTGCTGCGCTTATTTAAATCTTAGTCGCATGCCAAATCAATTAGTCAATAAAGAATGTCTTTCAATCAAATTGAATTGATTTCAATTTCAATCTGCTGCGCCGGCAGCGCTCTCTGCTGTGCGCTCATTTGTTGTTCTTTCCTTTCGTTCTTTTTGGCGCGCTCTCGCACAAATTCCATCAGCCTAAATACCCATACAAGCAAAACAATTGCATGTAAATTGGCATAAGAACGAGGAGAGCGAGAGAGCGAGCGCGCAAGAGAGAGCGCAAGCTGTTGGTGGTTGGTTGGTTGGTTGCCTGTCAATGGCTGGCTGCAAGCAGAGCTGAGCACGCAACATGACGTGCCTGGCGAGAATCAGTCACATTGCGTCTGCGCCTCTGACAGGACGTGCCGTTCCGTTCCGTTTCGTTTCGTACGTTCAAGGCGCGAGAATATTCACAATTTATTTTTTGTTGCCTCTTGCACTTTACGGATTTTTTTGGATTATTTAAACGGCGTGTTTTTTTTTTTGGTTCTTTGTTTTTTTGTCGTGTGAAAATTTAGTTTTTGGATAAAAACAAGCTACCCCCGAAAACGTAAAAAGGTAAAAGATAAGGAGACAAGTGCATTGCGATTAGCTATTAAAAATGCATTAAATATGGAAAATCAGCCAGCCCTCGACCCTCAAGTGTTCTGTGAGAAATTTAATTATAAAACACCCCATTTCAAAATCATCGTTTCCGACTCCTGCTCCTTATATGAAATGCATTCGAAATTGTGCGCGTGCGTCACGTTTGGGTTAAAGCTTTCGGGCTTGCCTCTGATACCCTGCCAGAGGGTATGTCAATTCTGTCGCGAAATATGTTAGCCGATAAATCCGAGCCTATAGAGTATATATATATATATATATATATATACCTGATCAGCAGCAACAGGAGAGTCATTCGACAGTCTTTTTCTATATGCATGTATCCCTTAAAAAATAAGGCAGTAATCCCTATTTTAGTTATATATATATGTATATCATATAGTTATAATAGAGAAAATCGCTTAAAAAGCAAGTTTTTCTATTAGTAACTTGCTTGTTTTTTGCAATATCCCATTCAAACTTCGATTTTATGCGCTTTTCTACTCCCCCAACATATCTGCAAAATATTCGAGTCCTATATCATAGAGCTGCCTATGAGAACTCAGCTCCCAGTGAATATATCTTCTCGAAATTTTGTACATATGCTAGTTGTAGCCCAAAGCCATATATATTAAGAGTTCGCCAGCATCGGACTACTATAACATATAGTTCTCATAGAAACAATTGGTTAACATTGCAGTTTTTATATGGAAAACAGTTATGTCACATAGCTGCGTATGAGAACTCGGCGCCCAGTGAAGGTATCTTCATGAAATTTGGGATATATGCTTATCAATGCTCATATGACTATATATGTCGAGGTTGGAGGAATAGCTCAACTGTATCGTGTAGGAAACAGATTATACTGAAAGAACATTTGATGTTCGGCGTGCCAAATGAAGCTGTACTATCCAGTTTTTTTTTTCATACGATATTTTCATTTATATTATTTTTGTGGCCCATCTGAAGTGCGCTTGAGCGCAAAACGAGGCGGCCAAATGCGCAAAATGCTCTCGCGCATTCTCGAGTGCTTCGTTCCACTTGAGCCACATTTAAATGCCAAATGGCGAAATGGGCAGCGAGTGTGCCAAAGGGAAGGGCAACCATTTTCCATTTTCGAACCACCCAAAATAGAGGCCAAATCGGGAGGCGCAGCTGGCTGTGGCATCTACTCTTTCTATTTTTCCTGTTTTTTTTTTCTTTAAGCTTTTTGCGCGCCTTCCTTTGTTGCACGGCAGCAGCTTTCAATTGTTGCCGGCAAAAGCTGCCGCAGCGAGTGCGAATTTGAAATCCTTGCGAAAAGGAAACTAGTTGCGCCTGTTTCTTGCAATCCCTTTTTTTTTTTAAATACATTTGCTTTGTTGCCGGCAGACAATGGCAATTCAGGCCTAACTAGCCAGATCCCGATCCTGCGCATCTTTAACTCGATTCTCTTGCTACTTTCAGACTCTTGCAACAGCTGCCAACATGCTCAAGTGGGCTGTGAACCAGCCGCGCCCTTCCTACCTGGCCGAGCAGCCAGTCGCGGGCACAGATCCGGGCACAGGCACAGTCCATCATGTCATCAGCAGCTACAGCGACTTCCAGGCGGCAGCCACGCCCATGCGCACAGCCGCCCTCCCGACGCAGCGGCTCAAGCTGAAGCGGCAATCGCTGCTGCCGGGCCTCCTCCACCTGGGCAAGGAGAATCAATTGACTTCGACGCCGCTGCCCGCAGCTGGAGTTGGAGCACGCACTCCTCTGCTCCGGGATCTGAGCAACATCATGTCGCCTCTCCACACGCCCATTAACACGGCCATGCCCACGCCCACGCCCACGGCCAAGGCGAAGCCCGCTGTCTATGCCTCCACGCTGCCTACGTTCGAGGCGGAGTACTCGCCCAGCTACAGGGTCGACCAGGATGGGGAGAACAACAACAACAACAACGTCATCTTTCCAGGAGCGCTGCTGGCGCTGCGCGGCATGGGTATTCCGGACAGCTACTTCGAGAAGCCGCGCTACCTGGAACAGAAGCCACTTTCCCTTGACCAAGTGGGAGCTGCTCCCCCTGCTTCTCCTGCTCCTGCTGCTTCCGTTCCCAGTGCTGAGCAGACGACGCTCAGCTCCAGCCAAATGGGCGATGTCACCTTGGAACGCATGATCGATGCCATTCTGGAGAGCACGCGCAAGCCGCCAGCTCGTGTCCGTGCCCGATCCCGTTGCCATTCCCGTCTGCGCCAGCGGCAACGTCAGAGGCCGCAGCCTCAGCCTCAGCTTCAGCCTGGACAGCGTCTCATCTCGACGAGCCACTCGCCCACCTATCGACCCGCCTTCGATCCGGCCAGCGATCTGTCCGAGTACTGGCAGCCACCTGTGCATCCGGATGCCTACGAGGAGCGGGAAGTGTGCTCCCCACAGCCGCTCTCCCAGTCGGGATCTGGACTGGAGCTGGAACTGGGAGGGGGAGGTGGAGGGGGGCAGGGCAAGCGGCGTTCTCTGCAGCTGAGGAGGCAGCGCGTGGTGCGACGCAAGCGGCAGATCGCGACGAAGATCTCGTCGAGCGTGCGCCAATCGGCGCAGAAGCTGCTGGCGGCCGCCTCGCGCTCCGCCCAGAAGCTGCCCCACTCCCAATCCCGCGCCAAGCAGCGGCACATCAGCCCCGACAGCGGACACAATTCCACCAGCGACTGCGAGCTGGAGGAGGAGCTCGCCTCCTTTGGGGCCTGCGTGCTGGAGGCGGCGACCAAGCGGCGGCTCAGCTTCTCCTTTCACGAGGAGCAGTAAAAACGGGTTTCGCGCGAAATTCAAATTCAACTAATATTTGGCTGTCGAAATAATTTTTACCAATTTTTTTTTTTCGTTATTTGTTACGTGAAGAAATTTGAGAGTTGAATTTTTTTTTTTTTGATTAGTTTTTGAATTTAGCAAAATTGTTGCTAAAAGCTTTCAATTGCCTTCTTCAAGCTGACATTCCAATTTAAGATCTACCAAATTAAATTATAATCACATTTTTTTTGTCGTAATAAAATTGCCAAGATTGTAAAAGTTTAATTTTATTATCTTTTTTTGGGGAATTAATTCGGATTTTGCAGAACAATTTCCGCAAAGAAACGGCCGAGAGGGGGAGAGAGCGGGAGAAGAGAGAGAGGGAGAGAGAGAGAGAGAGAGACAGACATGAGGAGAAAGAAATAAGATATTGTTATTACGCATATTTGGAGGGATTATTACCATGCCAGCTATATGATATAGTGCACCGATTTAGCCGACCTCGACATATATACTATTTTGAGCTAAGAGCAGCATCTGTAGCAAATTTCATATCGATAGCTTCACTGGGAGCTGAGTTAACATAGACAGTTATAAGATATTGCAGTCTGATTTTCATGAAGTTTGGCAAATGAGCTGGGAGATAGTTAACCTAGCAATTTCCAAGTTTCGTTAAGAAATGTTTCATTTCTGGAGAGATCGTTACTATGGCGACCATCTGATATAGTGGTACGATCCGGACGATCTTAACTTATATTCTAATTTGGGG
This sequence comes from Drosophila virilis, assembly GCF_030788295.1. Lineage (NCBI taxonomy): Eukaryota > Metazoa > Arthropoda > Insecta > Diptera > Drosophilidae > Drosophila > Drosophila virilis. The sequence continues at coordinate 3,753,030 of NC_091543.1, forward strand.
CAAAAGAAGCATCTGTAGCGAATTTCATATCGATATCTTTACCGAGAGCTGAGATAACATAGACAGCTGTAGGATATTGCAGTCTGATCTTTCTGGTATACTAGAGGAATATCTCTTAACTGCTATCGATCCGCTTAGAATATCTCCAATAACGTAAAATATCAAAGAGTCAAAAGTAAATAGCTTGTAACTTAACTCTTTTGCAGTTCTCCTGGTTCATTTTGGAGGTTATGTACAGCATATAAGCCCAGATAAGTTTATGTGTATATGGAAATACTTAAAAACGGTTTTAACATGAACTATTTGTAGCACTCAAATCTTAATTTGTATTCATATCAAGTTTGTTGTTGTGCAAAGGGGCGGGTACGGTAAGGCACGGCAGGAGAAGTCGTTGAACTACCCTCTGTTTGCCAGTTGTTGCTCAGCTATGTGAAATGCGTGAATATGCTGCGTATATATGTTATATACAGCGCATATCCTGTCCAGGCATTTACATGGCATTTATCACACACCTGTGCGGCGCAGCAGGCGCTGCGGATACCCGGCAATGCCCGGTAGTGCTCGGTAGCGCTTGGGCGGGTGCACCTTCTGCCCCGCCCCCTCGCGTAGTAGCTACAATTTGCATAAATTTGCATAGACCAAGTACAAATGTTTTGTTGTATATGGTTTTAAGGACATGCCTAGCTGGATATATATGGTGCAGTACTTGTGGGTAGCATAGGTTGTCCTGCGGCTTGTTAGGGCCTTGTTACAGCCCGTGGGGCAGCCAGCCAGAACCAAGTTATGCAAAAGGCATATGGAAAATTGTTGACGCCAGCAAACAGCTGCACAGGATTCAGTCGCAGGATCAATGTGCAATGCGTGGGTCGTTAGCTGGGCAAAAGGCTCTCCTTTAATGTCTATTAAATGCCTTTAAGTAAATATGCCCAGACCTTTGCCATTGTCCCGACTGCTGCTGCTGCTGCTGCTGCTCGTCCATTGTTGCAATGCGCTCAATTGAGTTTTGCTCGGCGCAGCTGCCGGGCGCACGAGCGGCCCCTGCTCTGATTTGTCACATAAGAGTCGCAGATCCTTGAGATCGTCCCGAGAGCTCGGCTGCGTCGGCGTGCGGCACACCTTGCGACAATTGCGCCAAAAATTGGGCAACTGAGAAGTAAGCAAAAAAAAAAGAACCTAAGAAAACAAATTGGAGTGCATAAATATAGGCTGACCGACTAGCGGATACCCTGTACTTCTACTTGAGGAAACATGCCAAAAAAGATCTCTCTAACAGCTTAAATTCTCGAGGTGTGCTTACTGCGCTTGGCTGTTTATCGATATTTAATGTTTTTATGATCAAAAGAGATTTATTTGAAAAATTCATAAATTAAGTATGTGTGCAGAATATCGATATATATCGATTTTTCGAATATGCTAAAAATTAGAGAAAAAAGGCTTTTTACTTATTCTACATAAAATACATATAGTCTCAAAAATGCATTTGTAAAAATCTACAGCTATCGATTTGTATCGATTTCAAGCAAAGGTGGGAAGTTATCGAAAAGGTTACTTATAGATATACCCTATACCCTATGCCTAAGCCTAAACTTTTTCCAACTCTGTTAGACTCGGAGACATGTCCAAAATATATATGCTGAAATTCGATATATATCGATTTTGGGCTAACAAGGGGAGTTATTGAAAAACCTAACTTATTCTCAGTTTGGAACAGTTTTTAAAGTTTCTGGCTGTGATCAAGAATATATACCTTACCTTTAATATACCCCATTTGCACGTTCACTTTAAGTGCAGGGTACAACAAAAAATGAAACGAACTCAGGGGACAGCTGTCGTCGCGTGTGAGGGTGTGTGTGCGTGTGTGTGTGTGTGTGTGTGAGGCTCCTTGGCACGTGGCGTGCATTTGCAACACCAACGCAATGCGAGGCGTGGCAAGGTCTCAAGTGTCTGGCAATTGGTTCAAGTGGCCGCCAGTTGCAGAACCCGAAATGGGTTAAGTGCCGGAAATAGCCAAGCAGGAGGAGCGGGGCATGTAGATCTAGTCAAGGGGCCAAGACGAATTAACTAATATATAAACTGTATAAATATTTAATATATAAAATAAAAGCAGTTCCGCTTTTAAATTTTGGCACAGATCCTGATCGGAGCAGCTGGCCAGAGTTAAAGTTGCGTCTGGCGGCGCGCAACTCAATCAATGTCAATGGCAAGGTAAGGCAATTGCGACTGTCAATAAATGGAGCAGGCGCGGGGATAGCAAGAGGGCCAAAGGACCAAATGGAACAAGGAACAAGGGGAGGCAAAGAAAGCGCACTAATCCCAAGCGACGTGCGCGATAAGTTCCAGAGCGCGCAGCTCTTGGAATTCTCATTTTGCCAACTATTTGTATTTGTCAAAGGATCTGATTGCGAGAGCGAGAGAGAAAGAGAGAGAGAGAGAGAGAGAGAGAGAGGGCGCAGCGAGGACGAGACGATTAATCAATGTGACGTGTGCGCATTATTCGTGCCATGTCCTGAATGCTCCCTCTCCCTCTCTCCCTCCCTCTCTGGCCTTACCTTAGCTCAGCTCACCTTGTCGCGTCTTGGTTTTGTATTTTCATTTTTTTTCGGGACATCTTTGCTTGCTCGGTCTCGGGCTGGGTTTCGGGTTTTTGCGCGCCAAAGTGGGAATTTGTCCTTGGGATTTGGTTTGTCTTGATTGAGTGTGTCCTGTCCTATCCTGTCCCGTCCTGGCCTGTCGTGGCTCGTCCTGTGCCGCTCTGCTTCTGTCCGAAATGCGAGCGAGCAACGTGTGAAATTGGATTTTCATTCAGTTTTCCCTTTTTTTCTGGTTTTATTAATTCTTTTTTGGCTTGCTCGTCCGACCTCAGACCGGGGATTTGACTAGCTGGAGACAAGAATACTGAAACCTTGTCGTTTCGTTCTTTGGCTTTCAATAAGATCTTGTTGCTATTAGAAATATTTGAGATCCTGTGCCTTTTCGTAAGATCTATTGCTTAAGCATTTGAGATAGAACAAAGTCCTTTCAAAGCATTATATAAAGGTATAAGAGTGAAATGGCCTTTGTTCTTGCTCTCGTCATTTCATGGATTTGAGAATAGTTTTTTTTTAGACCATGTATATCTGCTTATACTAGGTCTTATACATATATCATTTGGTGGATCATATATCATTAGTATATAAGTAACAGATCTTATACATAGCCAAATAATATATGTATATGACCTGAATAAGTATGTACTAGGTCTTATGCATAGCCAAATGATACACTTATACTATGTCTTATACATAACCAAATGATATATGATTTGACAAATGGGAAATTTGTATAATAATACAAAATCTATAGTAAGCAAAGCTTAAAGTAAAGCCTTTAAAATCTGAGAATATAATATGCTATAATTCAATGAAATAAAGTAAAATCTGCTATAAAAACAAAAGTCTTCCTCATGTATATTGGGTCCTGTCTTATGTAGATCATATATCATGTTTATAACATCTAGTATAAGTATCAGAACTTGTTTCTGATTTGTTTGTCTTTTAGCCACATCTTATTTGGATTTTGTAAATGTTCTATCTATATGTTCTTATATAGCTTATGATTAAAGACCGTGTTTTGTGTGAGTATAAGATCGCATTTGTATAAGACTTTAAATAAGTATAACATCTGAAAGTTGAGAGCCTCTGGATCCCATAGACATGGGCGGAATATCATGGACTATTCTTGAGTTATTTCTTTTGTATTTTTTTTTTTGTAATCAAACATAAGAGATCTGATCAATATGAGTTGATGAATCGATGAATTGATAAGGGATCTTTTGTTGCTTCTGTTTATATCATAATTTATATAAGCACAGAATCAAGATTTTGTATAAGAGATATTAGATATAAGGTATGAGGGAATTCCAAGGTAGACGCCCACTCACCACAAAGGATCTTCGAATGATCCTTGAATGGTTTCTGCTGCCGTTTAAGGGTAAACGAATTTTGGCTAGCTAAACCGCAGGATCAAACGATTCAATCGATACGCATTTGCATGTGAAAGAGTTGCACAGACAGAGGCGGAGGCTGAGAGAGAGGGAAAGGCAGAGGAAAGGGTTGTCCTTTGTTGTCCTTTACGATTGCGTATGTAAATGTTGTTTGCACGACAAACTTTGACACGAACAATGCCAAACGCAATACTAATAGATACATTAATGCCGATCTATTGCAGGATAAGAAAAGGTTCTTGGGCAATTAAAAATCTTTGCGGGTCATCCGTTTGCCTGTGGCAAAGGGGTCAAAGGTGGTTTTGCCCAAGAGGCTGTGTTTGCACATGGGCTTAGATTTTCTCTAATTGCTTTCCATTAGGCGACCTGCGTTCGGATTTCCGGTTCTCAAGCACTTAAACCAATTGCTCTCAGCTTTCGAGTTGTTTACCTTGCGGCTTTTTGATACCGATTCGATAAGAGTAGACCCGAACTTTTCGCCTGGCTTAACCTCGAGCTCAAATGCACAACAAACGAGAATACGAGAGAAACCACAATCCTCATCTAATTGACTTGTGAGCATCCACTGGGAAAAAGATATCAAATAAATGTCCCAAATAGTCGTTGATAGCTTTGGAACAACGTCAGGATTTCGATAAACGATTCTTAATAAGAATCTGTCAATCTAGTTGCAGATTTTGGAACTATTCTCTCAACGAACTTTCCATGTTTCATATCTAGATGTAGATGGGTCAATAGTTTTCTATATGCACACACAAATATAATTCATTAAAGAAGTATTCGATTTGAATGTGTTTTTTTATTAAGTTGTCGATCAATTTCTAAGCACATCGCAGTCTATCGACGCCTTTCCTACACAGCCAGCAGCCCCGTCTCGTTCCGTTTCCCGCATCTCAAAGTTGGGCCACAATATTTACACACAAAGTTGTCATACGAAACGCATAAAAAACGGGCAAAGTTTTTCCTGTATTAATTTCTTAAACTGCTCGTAAAACACGATTACGGAACAATATTACATGAATAAACAGTTAAGGACAATTGCGACTCGAAGGATTTTCTTCCAGTTTACGATCGGGCCACAAGTTTTTATGGCCCAGCCCATAAATCGCGCCGCCTCGCGACGAGAATGCGGCACATTAACAGAAATATCATTAAACTCGAGAACCTCTCAGAGGCGTGTGGCAAATATGTAATGAGGGAGAGGGAGAGAGAAAGGGAGAGAGGAAGAGGGAGGGCGAGAATTGCAGCTTGGACCCGCATCATCAGCTGCGCGGCATACAAATGGCTTTTGGCATGGGCCCATTCCGAGAGACATGTGCGAAAAGTCGAGAATTATTGGAAATTAGCGTATGCAACATCTAATTAGCCAGCCGACTGCTGACGATCTGGCCAAATTGGCAGCAGAGGGCTTCCTGATTATGCTGGCGGAGTGGCCAGCCATAGTTCCTACAATCCATTAATATTCATGATTCTGTATATGAATGGAAAGGAAATAAATAATATGATAATTAATATTAGTAATAATAATAGTAATAGTAATAATAATAATAATAATGATAATAATAATGATAATAATAATAATGATAATGATAATAATAATAATAATAATGATAATGTTAATAATAATAATAATAATAATAATCATGTTAATAATATTAATGTTGATATTAAAAATAGAAATAATAAAAGTAATATTAATAATTAGATTAATAATAGTGTAATGCAAAAAATAAATAAATGAATCAGTAAAGAAAAAATGTACCTACGAAATTTTCAATTATATGTTCAATTTTCTTTTAATTTTCCATTGCGTCCAGTTTATTTGAAGTTGTAGAAATTTTTGATTAGTTCTCAACACTGTTATCAAACTGTTTTAGAGCACTTGTTCGACTGGGCACAGGCCACGGTGCAAGTGAATTGAGTTTAAGTTGAGGTCGTGCGTTCCCTTCGGGCCCGAGATGTCGGCGCACCTGTTCTCGTCTTCATTAAGGTGTCCGCAGACAAAATTTGGCGCTGCTCTCGTTTAGAGTCATCGTTCGGCTCGATAGGCGATCAATAGAGTGCGAGCGAGAGGGAGAAACGAGGGCGAGGGCGAGGGCGTCTGCAGGCAGCGGCAGGTCCTTTGCGACAGGACAAACGATCGTCAATCGTGGTGCGAACAGGTGAAACTTGTGTTTTGTTTTTTCAGGCGTTGCTGCCGCTCATCGTTTGCTCCCAATTTCAGTTGGAAAGGATCCTTTGATCCTTTGTTCCAGCGTTTTGCATATATATATATATATATAGGGAGTCTAATCTAAATGGACAGAAACAAAAAACGGATCTATGCAGCAGCTAATGGACTCGGCTCTCTGCTCATAAATAAGCCGGAATCGGTTAAGTCCGGCGTGTGGAAAGGCGTAGCAAATGTGTCGCAAATGCCGCTCATTCGGGTTTGCATACATTCAGGTAGAAAGAGAGCGAGAGAGAGGGCTCCGAGACAGGTCTGCATAGGCCAAAACCGAAACGAATCCTCCAAGAAAGGGTATTACGCAAAGAAGCACACAACGAAAATCCCAAATGCAGTCCATTGTGTGGCGCGTGTCCAGACGCATGAATGGACCTTCGTTCTGCAAACAAATCCAATTCTAAAAGCATTTTGGAAAGAGGAGGAGGCGAAAAACATGCATGCAGGTAAAAACACAAATATTTCGATTCGTTTTTATGAAATTGCCAACAAGAAGTTAAATAAGCAAATGAAACTTGCTTGAATTTCAATTTGAATCGGCGACTTTTCTCTTGCTAATCCGACGCTTTGCACATTACATAGCGTTAGTAGCGCAGCCTGCGCAATGTTTACGAAACGCCAATCAAAACAGAATTGCAATTGCCAATGCTCACAGGAGAGAGCCAAAGAGAGAGTAACAAAAGAGAGCGAGAGCTGACTCTATGGATCAATTGAGATTAAATAGAAATTATTATTGGTCCTAAATGAGATTTAGTCAGATTGAGTATCTTTTATGATATGAGTATGAGTATCCTTTTAAGTGAATACCATTTGATCGCGCTTATCTCGAGAACTATAGAAGCTAGAGATCTAAAATGTTGAATATATACTCTCGCATGTTCTACGCATAAGGAGCTAGTCATTTTTTGTAGCTGTCTTTGCCCATTTTCATAATATCAATAAATACTAATTTTGTGCGCAGCTCAAGGAATATATAAGAGCTATGTGCAGCAAACTTGGTATGCAGTTTCTCGCATAGTTTAAACCGATTAGGAACTAATTGCATTTAACCTGAGCATAGACTGGCCTCAGTTCTTAAAGTACTATGACTTTCATTTCTTTCCGCCGAGTGCTGGCCTCGGAGCTGGCTGTGTCTGTGTGTCGAATGCTTCCCCAAATGCTGCGCACAATGTTTGAGTTTCTCGAGCCGCGAACCCGTTTTCCGCTTCGGCGCAACTGACGCATTAATTGCCTGAGACTGCGCCCAGAGCCTGTTCCCAATTCCCATTACGCATTTTTCTTCCATTAATGTGCGCTTGGAACTGGATTCGGGACACTATTCCAACATTTGCTTTGGCAATCTAATACGCTGATTTCTCATGCTTTCACTTTCACTCTCTCTCCCAACTCGGGCTTAGTTATGGCCATTAATCAGCTGGCCTTGCCCCTTCCCCCCCCCTCTCAGTTCGGTTTCTCGATTTTCTATTTTTATATTGGCTTCGGCATGTGCAGCACCTGCATGCCGCCCCGCCCCCGCACCCGCCAGAGCAGGTGCTGCCCCGCTGGCATTTACATAAATGGCGCGTGGCTGGCGGTGGAGGATGAGTCGGCCCAAGGATCAACCTGTTCCTTGGAGTCGCTGCGTCGCCAGCAGATGCCACTTATGCTAAACAGTTGCCCCTGATCTCCCCAGGCCGCTACCCTGTGCCAGCCACTTGCCGCATTTATGATGACATCTCATCGACCCTCATCAAACGCGTCGATTTTAATGTTTTTCTCATTTTTCACGCGCATTTTCCGCTGGCTGCTGACCAACTGCCTAACAACTGGCGACGGGCGACGAACAACGGGCGACGGACCAGCGGAAAGGGTTGCAAATGATCCTCCGGCCGTCTGTCCGTCCGTTCGTCTGTCCAGTTTTTCTCGTTGTTTGTTTTTCTAAACGGACACGTGTCATGCGCTTTTCTTTTGGTCAGCTTGCCTTTGTATACCCTATACTAAGTGTATACAGGGTAGCTTAGCTACCGCAATAAACATTACCTAAGCACAAAAGTAGTTTAATGAAGAAAACTATGAAACCTATAGACATGTTTTATACATAACTATAGACCTATCTGTAGACATAAACATTTAGTATATTTTCGGTTCGAACTTATATCTAAAGGTTCGATTCTTCAAGTTCAGTCAGTTTTTTACTCTTGCCGTGACATATTTTTTACTTCATCTTCTATCTTTACTTTTGTTCCTTCTCGCTAATCTTATACCTGGCAAATAGTTGCAGTTTTGGGTTTGAGCCGGCAACCTTTTTATATCTCATCCTATTGAACTAGCGAACTATAAGGGTCGCTTTTACTAAATCTGATATTGAAGGGTCTTAATATAATCAAGAGTCCTTGCGTTTAATAGGCTTCCTCCATATACTACTTATAATAGCCAAGGATAATTTGATGGGCTTGATTTTCTTCAATCTGTAAAGGGGTCAGATGCAGAGTTCCCATTGAACTCAGGAACTATGCTGGCCATAGCTCTGACATTTGGTATATAGATCTAATGATCCATCCCAAGCCCAAATCAGAAAGAAAATTAGTCAATTGAGCTTGAGTTAAAAAAAAGAGCTAGGCACACATAGCTTAGTCTATCAGTCTCTCTCTTTATCTATTGCTTTAGGAAAACTACAGGGTATCTGCTAGTCAACAATTAATGAGAACCTGTCACAATTTTTGGCCGGTCAACCCTTGAGGCGAGTTGTTTTGACATTTTGATTTGATGCGAGATGAAAGCAAAAGCCAAACCTCAAGGCGTGGCCGCCCCTGGTCAAACCAAAACAAAGCCAGAATGGAAGAAAGGAGAACAGAGAACGGAGAGGAGAGAAAAGAAAGAATGTAATGGATGGAGAAAAGTCGCAATGTTTTGGGCAGTGTACAATGAGATGCAGCTCATTAGAGAAAGCGAGTTGCCAACGAGAAAGAGAGAGACGGAGAGAGAGAGAGAGAGAGAGAGAGAGAAAGGCTGAAAGAGAGACTGAATCAAGTTGGCGGCAAATTAATTTGTTGAGCAGCCGCATCTACATTGCCGCGCGTCCCTGGCGAGTTGGCCCAGTGGCAAGTCGGAGCCAGAGAGGAACCCGGTTCCAGAAGCGGGACAAATGCAGATCTATCAAAATCGTTTGACAAAAAGGGTTGGACCAACCGGGACAGACGATGACGACGACGTCGTCTAGTCAAATGCTCGTTTTTCCTCGAAAAATAATTCCCTGACAGCGCATCTTTTCCTCAGCTCATTTGCATTTAACCCCTGGAACGCCCTTCGCCGCGGGACATCTTCCATCTTCCACTCGTCCTCACTTGCCTCACAAGTTGCTCCGGTTCCCCATTCCGTCCAGCTTGGTAATTTTCGATGTTTTTATTTAAAAAAAAGCGTCGAAGAAAAAAAGATAGTTGAGAATATTGTCGAAAACAATTTGTGTTTTCCATTTAGATTTTTTTTTCTGTCTTTTCCCTTCTTTTTAGTTTTTTTTTTTTGCGTCGTGTTTAGTTCAATTAAATATGCAAATCGTCTGCATGATGCTGCAGAAATGTCAAACGCCGGCGATTCTCCAGTGATATATTTACCGAAAACGGGACACTTCAAGTTGCGCTTAATTAACTAATTGCTTTCTGACTGGGAAAAGCTGAGAAGGAGACAGAGACAGAGATAGAGAGGGAGAGGGGAAGAGTAGCTGCAGCTGTCAATACAACTGACTTCACCCAGAAGACTTTTATTTATTTGATTCCAATGTTTCCCATAGATGATATGATGGTTCCTCACGATCCCTAGTACTTATTTAGGCTTGTTGGTCTTTGTACAACCTTTTACATTCTAATCTAATCTAGTCAATCTTGCATATCTCTCAACAGAGAGAATCTTTAAAATCGAAAAATTAGCATGCATTCACCACATTTCCCATACAAGAATTAAATTAAGTTTAATTCAAGCACCTACATCAGGTCAATCAGTATATTTGTAATTACGTACTTACCTGTAAGCTGACTCGATCGATTATGTTTATCATCATCTACCAGGGAGATGAACTTTTATATATACACATCACTGAAAGAAAGGAAAAGCAGAGTTAATGTTTATTAGAACAACAATGCAGCTCTACTATTGACATTCAAACAAACTTAAAATCGATGGGTTCAAAGAATTTGTTGATCAAAAAATGACTCGTTTCTAAATTCGACCTTTTCTCATGATTATTTTAAATATCTCGGCCAAAAAAAGTCGGATTTTGGAATTGTATACCATTTTGGACTCGTAAGGATCAGTACTATCGCTTGGCATCAACAGAATGAAAATCTAAATTTTGACCTAAATCGACAAAATGGCAAGGGGTTACATCACGTTTTTCTTCAAAATCGAGTTCGGCTCGAAAATCAACTCCGCGTGGAGATATGACGTTCCAAAACGACATAACTCCAGCGATATGACCTTCCATAAAATCATCACGTTGTTTCTCAAAATCGAGGTTTTTGCGATAATCGAAACTTTTTCGATGATTTTTTTAATATCTCGGATAAATAATGTCTGATTTTAAAATGTTATACATTTTTGAATGCGTACGGATCCCTACCATCAATTGGCATTCAAGGCAAATAAACATCGTGTTGTTAAGAAAAATGTTGTAGACAAAAAACCGATTCGTTCATAAAGTCAACCTTCCTTCGACTCGAAATCAAAACTTTATTGATGATTTTTTTTTATTAATTTCTCGGGTAAACATTGTCTGATTTTTATATGTTATGCCTTTTTGTATTCTTACGGATCCCTTTTATTAATTGACATTCAAACAAACTTAAAATCGATGGGTTCAAAAAATTTGTTGACCAAAAAACGACTCGTGTCTAAATTCGACATTTTTTCATGATTTTTGGAAATATCTCGGCCAAATAAAGTCGGATTTTGGAATTGTATACCATTTTGGACTCGTAAGGATCAGTACTATCGCTTGGCATCAACAGAATGAAAATCTACATTTTGACCTAAATCGACAAAATGGCAAGGGGTTACATCACGTTTTTCTTCAAAATCGAGTTCGGCTCGAAAATCAACTGAAGTTCCAAAACGACATAACTCCGCGCGGGGATATGACGTTCCAAAGCGACATAACTCCGCGCGGAGATATGACGATCCAAAACGACATAACTCCCCGTGGAGATATGACGATCCAAAACGACATAACTCCGCGTGGAGATATGACGTTCCAAAACGACATAACTCCGCGTGGAGATATGACGTTCCAAAACGATATAACTCCGCGTGGAGATATGACGTTCCAAAACGACATAACTCCGCGCGGAGATATGACGTTCCAAAGCGACATAACTCCGCGCGGAGATATGACGTTCCAAAACGACATAACTCCGCGCGGAGATATGACGATCCAAAACGACATAACTCCGCGTGGAGATATGACCTTCCAAAACGACATAACTCCACGTGGAGATATGACGTTCCAAAACGACATAGCTCCCGCGATATGACCTTCCATAAAATCATCACGTTGTTTTTCAAAATCGAAGTTTTTGCGATAATCGAAACTTTTTCGATGAATTTTTTAATATCTCGGGTAGTAGCTCCGCGCGGAGATATGACGTTCCAAAACGACATAACTCCGCGCGGAGATATGACGTTCCAAAACGACATAACTCCGCGCGGAGATATGACGTTCCAAAACGACATAACTCCGCGCGGAGATATGACGTTCCAAAACGACATAACTCCGCGTGGAGATATGACGTTCCAAAACGACATAACTCCGCGCGGAGATATGACGTTCCAAAACGACATAACTCCGCGCGGAGATATGACGTTCCAAAACGACATAACTCCGCGTGGAGATATGACGTTCCAAAACGACATAGCTCCCGCGATATGACCTTCCATAAAACCACGTTGTTTTTAAAAATCGAGGTTTTTGCGATAATCGAAACTTTTTCGATGATTTTTTTAATATCTCGGGTAGTAGCTCCGCGCGGAGATATGACGTTCCAAAACGACATAACTCCGCGCGGAGATATGACGTTCCAAAACGACATAACTCCGCGCGGGGATATGACGTTCCAAAGCGACATAACTCCGCGCGGAGATATGACGATCCAAAACGACATAACTCCCCGTGGAGATATGACGATCCAAAACGACATAACTCCGCGTGGAGATATGACGTTCCAAAACGACATAACTCCGCGCGGAGATATGACGATCCAAAACGACATAACTCCGCGCGGAGATATGACGTTCCAAAACGACATAACTCCGCGCGGAGATATGACGTTCCAAAACGACATAACTCCGCGTGGAGATATGATGTTCCAAAACGACATAACTCCGCGTGGAGATATGACGTTCCAAAGCGACATAACTCCGCGCGGAGATATGACGTTCCAAAACGACATAACTCCGCGCGGAGATATGACGATCCAAAACGACATAACTCCGCGTGGAGATATGACCTTCCAAAACGACATAACTCCACGTGGAGATATGACGTTCCAAAACGACATAGCTCCCGCGATATGACCTTCCATAAAATCATCACGTTGTTTTTCAAAATCGAAGTTTTTGCGATAATCGAAACTTTTTCGATGAATTTTTTAATATCTCGGGTAGTAGCTCCGCGCGGAGATATGACGTTCCAAAACGACATAACTCCGCGCGGAGATATGACGTTCCAAAACGACATAACTCCGCGCGGAGATATGACGTTCCAAAACGACATAACTCCGCGTGGAGATATGACGTTCCAAAACGACATAACTCCGCGTGGAGATATGACGTTCCAAAGCGACATAACTCCGCGCGGAGATATGACGTTCCAAAACGACATAACTCCGCGCGGAGATATGACGATCCAAAACGACATAACTCCGCGTGGAGATATGACCTTCCAAAACGACATAACTCCGCGCGGAGATATGACGTTCCAAAACGACATAACTCCGCGCGGAGATATGACGTTCCAAAACGACATAACTCCGCGCGGAGATATGACGTTCCAAAACGACATAACTCCGCGTGGAGATATGACGTTCCAAAACGACATAGCTCCCGCGATATGACCTTCCATAAAATCATCACGTTGTTTTTCAAAATCGAAGTTTTTGCGATAATCGAAACTTTTTCGATGAATTTTTTAATATCTCGGGTAGTAGCTCCGCGCGGAGATATGACGTTCCAAAACGACATAACTCCGCGCGGAGATATGACGTTCCAAAACGACATAACTCCGCGCGGAGATATGACGTTCCAAAACGACATAACTCCGCGCGGAGATATGACGTTCCAAAACGACATAACTCCGCGCGGAGATATGACGTTCCAAAACGACATAACTCCGCGTGGAGATATGACGTTCCAAAACGACATAACTCCGCGCGGAGATATGACGTTCCAAAGCGACATAACTCCGCGCGGAGATATGACGTTCCAAAACGACATAACTCCGCGCGGAGATATGACGATCCAAAACGACATAACTCCGCGTGGAGATATGACCTTCCAAAACGACATAACTCCACGTGGAGATATGACGTTCCAAAACGACATAGCTCCCGCGATATGACCTTCCATAAAATCATCACGTTGTTTTTCAAAATCGAAGTTTTTGCGATAATCGAAACTTTTTCGATGAATTTTTTAATATCTCGGGTAGTAGCTCCGCGCGGAGATATGACGTTCCAAAACGACATAACTCCGCGCGGAGATATGACGTTCCAAAACGACATAACTCCGCGCGGAGATATGACGTTCCAAAACGACATAACTCCGCGTGGAGATATGACGTTCCAAAACGACATAACTCCGCGCGGAGATATGACGTTCCAAAACGACATAACTCCGCGCGGAGATATGACGTTCCAAAACGACATAACTCCGCGCGGAGATATGACGTTCCAAAACGACATAACTCCCCGTGGAGATATGACGTTCCAAAACGACATAACTCCAGCGATATGACCTTCCATAAAATCATCACGTTGTTTCTCAAAATCGAGGTTTTTGCGATAATCGAAACTTTTTCGATGATTTTTTTAATATCTCGGGTAAAAGCTCCGCGCTGAGATATGACGTTCCAAAACGACATAGCTGACCTTCCAAGACGACATAGCTCCGCGTGGAGATATGACGTTCCAAAACGACATAACTCCGCGTGGAGATATGACGTTCCAAAACGACATAACTCCGCGCGGAGATAGACGTTCCAAAACGACATAACTCCGCGCGGAGATATGACGTTCCAAAACGACATAACTCCTCGCGGAGATATGACGTTCCAAAACGCCATAACTCCGCGCGGAGATATGACGTTCCAAAACGACATAACTCCGCGTGGAGATATGACGTTCCAAAACGACATAACTCCGCGCGGAGATATGACGTTCCAAAACGACATAACTCCGCGTGGAGATATGACGTTCCAAAACGACATAGCTCCCCGTGGAGATATGACGTTCCAAAACGATATAACTCCGCGCGGAGATATGACGTTCCAAAACGACATAACTCCCCGTGGAGATATGACGTTCCAAAACGATATAACTCCAGCGATATGACCTTCCATAAAATCATCACGTTGTTTTTCAAAATCCAGGTTTTGCGATAATCGAAACTTTTTCGATGATATTTTTAATATCTCGGGTAATAGCTCTGCGCGGAGATATGACGTTCCAAAACGACATAACTCCGCGCGGAGATATGACGTTCCAAAACGACATAACTCCCCGTGGAGATATGACGTTCCAAAACGATATAACTCCAGCGATATGACCTTCCATAAAATCATCACGTTGTTTTTCAAAATCCAGGTTTTGCGATAATCGAAACTTTTTCGATGATATTTTTAATATCTCGGGTAATAGCTCTGCGCGGAGATATGACGTTCCAAAACGAGATAACTCCGCGCGGAGATATGACCTTCCAAAACGACATAACTCCGCGTGGAGATATGACGTTCCAAAACGACATAACTCCCGCGATATGACCTTCCATAAAATCATCTCGTTGTTTTTCAAAATCAACCTTTTTTCGACTCGAAATCAAAACTTTATTGATGATTTCGATGGGTTCAAAAAATTTGTTGACCAAAAAACGACTCGTTTCTAAATTCGACCTTTTTTCATGAACTTTTTAAATATTTTGGCCATTTTGGACTCGCAAGGATCGTACCATCGATTGGCATCAAACATAATGAAAATCTAAATTTTGATCCAAATCGACAAAAAAGCAAGGGGTTACATCACGTTTTTCTTCAAAATCGAGTTCGGCTCGAAAATCAACTCCGCGCGGAGATATGACGTTCCAAAACGACATAGCTCCCGCGTTATTACCTTCCATAAAATCATCACGTTATTTTTCAAAAATGAGGTTTTTGCGATAATAGAAACTTTTTCGATGATTTTTTTAATATCTCGGGTAATGCTCCGCGCTGAGATATGACGTTCCAAAACGACATAACTCCGCGCGGAGATATGACGTTCCAAAACGACATAACTCCAGCGATATGACCTTCCATAAAATCATCACTTTGTTTTTCAAAATCCGGGTTTTGCGATAATCGAAACTTTTTCGATGATTTTTTTAATATCTCGGGTAATAGCTCCGCGCGGAGATATGACGTTCCAAAACGACATAACTCCGCGCGGAGATATGACGTTCCAAAACGAAATAACTCCACGCGGAGATATGACGTTCCAAAACGACATAACTCCGCGTGGAGATATGACGTTCCAAAACGACATAACTCCGCGTGGAGATATGACGTTCCAAAACGACATAACTTCGCGCGGAGATATGACGTTCCAAAACGACTTAACTCCGCGTGGAGATATGACGTTCCAAAACGACATAGCTCCCGCGTTATGACCTTCCATAAAATCATCACGTTGTTTTTCAAAATCGAGGTTTATGCGATAATCGATACTTTTTCGATGATTTTTTTAATATCTCGGGTAATAGCTCCGCGCGGAGATATGACGTTCCAAAACGACATAACTCCGCGCGGAGATATGACGTTCCAAAACGAAATAACTCCACGCGGAGATATGAGGTTCCAAAACGACATAGCTCCGCGTGGAGATATGACGATCCAAAACGACATAGCTCCGCGCGGAGATATGACGTTCCAAAACGACTTAACTCCGCGTGGAGATATGACGTTCCAAAACGACATAGCTCCCGCGTTATGACCTTCCATAAAATCATCACGTTGTTTTTCAAAATCGAGGTTTTTGCGATAATAGAAACTTTTTCGATGATTTTTTTAATATCTCGGGTAATAGCTCCGCGCTGAGATATGACGTTCCAAAACAACATAACTCCGCGCGGAGATATGACGTTCCAAAACGACATAACTCCGCGCGGAGATATGACGTTCCAAAACGACATAACTCCGCGCGGAGATATGACGTTCCAAAACGACATAACTCCGCGTGGAGATATGACGTTCCAAAACGACATAGCTCCCGCGTTATGACCTTCCATAAAATCATCACGTTGTTTTTCAAAATCGAGGTTTTTGTGATAATCGAAACTTTTTCGATGATTTTTTTAATATCTCGGGTAATAGCTCCGCGCTGAGATATGACATTCCAAAACGACATAGCTCCGCGCGGAGATATGACGTTCCAAAACGACATAACTCCGCGCGGAGATATGACGTTCTAAAACGACTTAACTCCGCGTGGAGATATGACGTTCCAAAACGACATAGCTCCCGCGTTATGACCTTCCATAAAATCATCACGTTGTTTTTCAAAATCGAGGTTTTTGCGATAATCGAAACTTTTTCGATGATTTTTTTAATATCTCGGGTAATAGCTCCGCGTGGAGATATGACGTTCCAAAACGACATAACTCCGTGCGGAGATAGGACGTTCCAAAACGAAATAACTCCGCGCGGAGATATGACGTTCCAAAACGACATAACTCCGCGTGGAGATATGACGTTCCAAAACGACATAACTCCGCGCGGAGATATGACGATCCACAACGACATAACTCCGCGTGGAGATATGGCGTTCCAAAACGACATAACTTCAGCGTTATGACCCACCATAAAATCATCACGTTGTTTTTCAAAATCGAGGTTTCTGCGATAATCGAAACATTTTCGATGATTTTTTTAATATCTCGGGTAATAGGTCCGCGCGGAGATATGACGTTCCAAAACGACATAGCTCCGCGCGGAGATATGACGTTCCAAAACGACATAACTCCAGCGATATGACCTTCCATAAAATCATCACGTTGTTTTTCAAAATCCAGGTTTTGCGATAATCGAAACTTTTTCGATGATTTTTTTAATATCTCGGGTAATAGCTCCGCGCGGAGATATGACGTTCCAAAACGACATAACTCCGCGCGGAGATATGACGTTCCAAAACGACATAACTCCGCGCGGAGATATGACGTTCCAAAACGACATAGCTCCGCGCGGAGATAGGACGATCCACAACGACATAACTCCTCGTGAAGATATAGCGTTCCAAAACGACATAACTTCAGCGTTATGACCCACCATAAAATCATCACGTTGTTTTTCAAAATCGAGGTTTCTGCGATAATCGAAACATTTTCGATGATTTTTTTAATATCTCGGGTAATAGGTCCGCGCGGAGATATGACGTTCCAAAACGACATAGCTCCGCGCGGAGATATGACGTTCCAAAACGACATAACTCCGCGTGGAGATATGACGTTCCAAAACGACATAACTCCGCGTGGAGATATGACGTTCCAAAACGACATAACTCCGCGTGGAGATATGACGTTCCAAAACGACATAACTCCGCGTGGAGATATGACGTTCCAAAACGACTTAACTCCGCGTGGAGATATGACGTTCCAAAACGACATAGCTCCCGCGTTATAACCTTCCATAAAATCATCACGTTGCTTTTCAAAATCGAGGTTTTTGCGATAATAGAAACTTTTTCGATGATTTTTTTAATATCTCGGGTAATAGCTCCGCGCTGAGATATGACGTTCAAAAACGACATAACTCCGCGCGGAGATATGACGTTCCAAAACGACATAACTCCGCGTGGAGATATGACGTTCCAAAACGACATAACTCCGCGCGGAGATATGACGTTCCAAAACGACTTAACTCCGCGTGGAGATATGACGTTCCAAAGCGTCATAGCTCCCGCGTTATGACCTTCCATAAAATCATCACGTTGTTTTTCAAAATCGAGGTTTTTGCGATAATAGAAACTTTTTCGATGATTTTTTTAATATCTCGGGTAATAGCTCCGCGCTGTGATATGACGTTCCAAAACGACATAACTCCGTGCGGAGATATGACGTTCCAAACCGACATAACTCCGCGCGGAGATATGACGTTCCAAAACGACTTAACTCCGCGTGGAGATATGACGTTCCAAAACGACATAGCTCCCGCGTTATGACCTTCCATAAAATCATCACGTTGTTTTTCAAAATCGAGGTTTTTGCGATAATCGAAACTTTTTCGATGATTTTTTTAATATCTCGGGTAATAGCTCCGCGCAGAGATATGACGTTCCAAAACGACATAACTCCAGCGATATGACCTTCCATAAAATCATCACTTTGTTTTTCAAAATCCAGGTTTTGCGATAATCGAAACTTTTTCGATGATTTTTTTAATATCTCGGGTAATAGCTCCGCGCTGAGATATGACGTTCAAAAACGACATAACTCCGCGCGGAGATATGACGTTCCAAAACGACATAACTCCGCGCGGAGATATGACGTTCCAAAACGACATAACTCCGCGCGGAGATATGACGTTCCAAAACATAATAGAAACTTTTTCGATGATTTTTTTAATATCTCGGGTAATAGCTCCGCGCTGAGATATGAAGTTCAAAAACGACATAACTCCGCGCGGAGATATGGCGTTCCAAAACGACATAACTTCAGCGTTATGACCTTCCATAAAATCATCACGTTGTTTTTCAAAATCGAGGATTTTGCCATAATCGAAACTTTTTCGATGATTTTTTTAATATCTCGGGTAATAGCTCCGCGCGGAGATATGACGTTCCAAAACGACATAACTCCGCGCGGAGATATGACGTTCCAAAATGACATAACTCCGCGCGGAGATATGACGTTCCAAAACGACATAACTCCGCGTGCAGATATGGCGTTCCAAAACGACATAACTTCAGCGTTATGACCTTCCATAAAATCATCACGTTGTTTTTCAAAATCGAGGATTTTGCGATAATCGAAATTTTTTCGATGATTTTTTTAATATCTCGGGTAATAGCTCCGCGCGGAGATATGACGTTCCAAAACGACATAACTCCGCGCGGAGATATGACGTCCCAAAACGACATAACTCCGCGCGGAGATATGACGTTCCAAAACGACATAGCTCCAGCGATATGACCTTCCATAAAATCATCACGTTGTTTTTCAAAATCGATTTCGGCTCGAAAATCAACTCCGCGCGGAGATATGACGTTCCAAAACGACATAACTCCGCGCGGAGATATGACGTTCCAAACCGACATAACTCCGCGCGGAGATATGACGTTCCAAAACGACATAACTCCGCGTGGAGATATGACGTTCCAAAACGACATAACTTCAGCGTTATGACCTTCCATAAAATCATCACGTTGTTTTTCAAAATTGAGGCTTTTGCGATAATCGAAACTTTTTCGATGATTTTTTTAATATCTCGGGTAATGACGTTCCAAAACGACATTACTCCGCGCGGAGATATGACGTTCCAAAACGACATAACTCCGCGCGGAGATATGACGTTCCGAAACGACATAACTCCGCGCGGAGATATGACGTTCCAAAACGACATAACTCCGCGTGGGGATATGACGTTCCAAAACGACATAACTCCGCGCGGAGATATGACGTTCCAAAACGACATAACTCCGCGTGGAGATATGACGTTCCAAAACGACATAGCTCCGCGCGGAGATATGACGTTCCAAAACGAGATAACTCCGCGCGGAGATATGACGTTCCAAAACGACATAACTCCGCGCTGAGATATGACGTTCCAAAACGACATAACTCCGCGCGGAGATATGACGTTCCAAAACGACATAACTCCGCGCGGAGATATGACGTTCCAAAACGACATAACTTCCGCGATATGAGCTTCCATAAAATCATCTCGTTGTTTTTCAAAATCAACCTTTTTTCAACTCGAAATCAAAACTTTATTGATGATTTCGATGGGTTCAAAAAAATTGTTGACCAAAAAACGACTCGTTTCTAAATTCGACCTTTTTTCATGAACTTTTTAAATATCTCGGCCATTTTGGACTCGCAAGGATCGTACCATCGATTGGCATCAAACATAATGAAAATCTAAATTTTGACCCAAATCGACAAAAAAGCAAGGGGTTACATCACGTTTTTCTTCAAAATCGAGTTCGGCTCGAAAATCAACTCCGCGCGGAGATATGACGTTCCAAAACGACATAAATCCGCGCGGAGATGTGACGTTCCAAAACGACATAGCTCCAGCGATATGACCTTCCATAAAATCATCACGTTGTTTTTCAAAATCCGTCCGTGCGTACGGATCCCCACCATCAATTGGCATTCAAGGCAAATTAAAAAATTGTTAAAAAAAATTCTGTAGACAAAAAACCGCTCAGCTCAACAAACACACATTTAAGTACATGCATAAAACCTAAAATTAATATTTGTTTTTTTTAAGCATAATAAGACATGTTTTGTTTATAATACGTACCAGTTTTTTTTTTCAATGGCCACCTTTAAAATTCATGCCGCTTCCTTCGCAAAAGCCATTGCCACTGCCTCCTTAATAGTTCAAGCGTCGAAGTGAAATCTATGGGACTTACTTGTATTTATGAGAATCGTATAGAGGGGCATTTGTGAAGAATACGTTTTTTTCTGGAATTTGCAAAACTGCTTGGGGCAATATATACTTGTATATATATATATATATGTAAGTAGATACATACATACATACATACATACATACATACATACATACATACATACATACATACATACATACATACATACATGCACACATGCATACATGCATACATGCATACATGCATGCATGCATGCATGCATGCATACATACATGCACATATCTATATATATAAAATGGTTTGTTTTGACTGACTGATTGATTGGTGATCAACGCATAGCCCAATCTGGCAGCATTATATCTGGTCAAAAGTCATGTAAAATGGTACCCTTAAATATCCTACATAGAAATAGGTCAACATTTGTGTGTCTGTCCATGCCTAGCTGCCCCATAGAATTAATGAACTCAAAGATTTGCTGTAAGATAGTCTTACTCAACAGCTTACCCGATAATAGATTTTGATGCCAAAGCTAATTTATGAGATATATTTTTTGTACTATTTTTTTAAAAACTGGATTTGAATTTGATGCATTTCGATGCACGGTTAATCTTATATACATTATATATATATATCATTATGCTTTTGCTAATTAACGCAATCTTAGCATAAAATCTGAAATTTCCGAGCCACTGAGCTGCAGTCCTCATGTTAGCAGACAGGCAGGGTAGTAGTGAGGGAAGTTGGGAGTCGAGGTGAGAAAGAAAGTTGTAAGAAAAAAACGCGTAAACTAAATAATTACAAGGCTCGACGGAGTGCACACGAAATCACAAACAAAAACAAGGTGAACCGACGAAGAAGAAGCATAAACAGAAGAAAGGCTGCCCTGACACCCATCTGGGCCGAAGAACTAGCCCGTAAGGATACGAGCCCGGAGCCGGAGTCGACCCGCACCCATTACCCGTTGGTGGCGTGAGGCAAGGGAAACAAAAAGAAAGAAAAGAAAAAACAACACCCAAACCGAAATTGAAATCGAAATTGAAAATTGAAAATTGAAAACTGTAAATGAGAGCTACGCGTAATTGCAGCAGCAGGAAAATGTGAAAATCAAAGAACGAAGAAGAAAAACTAGACCATGGCCTTGGTTTGTATTTTTTTTTTGTTTTGTTTTTCTCCGAGCCGCCTTCGGATTGTTCTGCTCGGGCTGTGGTGTTGTTTTGAGGGGTGAGCTTGCTCGGCATTTTCTTCTTCTACATTTTTTTTAGGTTTTTTTTGTGGGTACACTACCCTTTACCGTGTCCGGGCCTTGGGAAAGTCGCGCTGCTGCGCTTTCTTTTTTGCTTGATTAGATTTGATTTGTGTTATTTGTGGCATTTCGCTACTCTCCTTCCGCCTTGCCTTTCTGCCCCTTGGCAGTGTCCGTGTCCGTGTCCTTGTCCTTGTCCCTGGCTGTGTCCTTTGCCGAGCTACATTTAATTTCTAAATTATCGACACGGCGCTGGGCGATGGGCGTTACAGAGA
Organism: Drosophila virilis; assembly: GCF_030788295.1. Classification (NCBI taxonomy): domain Eukaryota; kingdom Metazoa; phylum Arthropoda; class Insecta; order Diptera; family Drosophilidae; genus Drosophila; species Drosophila virilis. The sequence goes on from NC_091543.1 coordinate 3,775,579, forward strand.
GGGGAGAGAGAGACCCCCGCCAGCCCCTTTCTGTTTTTGTTTTGATTAAGAAAATTATAGTTCATAGAACTTACTTAGACTCCACACATTTCGGCTGGCCAGTGTTGGAAAGCGACTTGTTTGCCCGTCTGTTGCATGCACATGGAAAACATGGAAAAGTGCAACAATATCCTTTGGCTGCGCAGCTCCCAAGGCTAATGAGGCAATTTAAATGCTAATTCTCGTCCTTTAAGCATACTTAACAAAATATCAAATTATAATCCAAATCATGTTGCTCACATCTTCAGCGGGGGGAGGTGTCCTGGCCGCAGCCAGACTATGCGTGCGTGTGTGTGCCTGCAGCATCGGGGTTGGGCTTACAGTATTATGAATATGAACATGAACATGAATATGAATTTGAATGCTTTTATTATTCAAATGTAAAGCGCCTTTAAAGTTGCCTAATACGATTTTAGTTCAATGCCCAAACGAAAAGTTGCCCTAAATCGGTTTGAGAATCGCATAGAGAGGCACCCATTTTAGTCATGAAAATATTATTTATGGTGTCTTCTGTGGCACTACAAGTCGGCAAGATAAGCCTCGATTCGATGCATACTTGCATATCTGTGAAATGTATCTATGAGATACACAGTATCTATAAGCTACAAAACTATCTGTGAGCTGTATCTATGAATTGAGATATATATATATAGATCTATTTTCGAGCATAAGCGTTTTTCTGAGATACATAAGTATCTATAAGATTTAAGCATAGATTAAGATACATATCTGTAGGATATAAAAGTATATGTGATACGAAAAGCATCTGTAGCATGCACAAGTATCTTTGAGATGTATCTCTGGTGCATACTAGTATCTGCGAGACACAAATGTATCTAAAAGCTGCAAAAGAGTAGATACGTCCATATAATTCGTATATATATGACAGTATCTTAAAAGTGTGGCTGAACAAAAAAATGTTTGAATTGAATAGAATTTTCCCCCTTTTTGATATTTAGCTGCTGTTTGCATAACGTATTCAGAGTTGAGAGTTTTCATTTCGTTTTCGTAACGCAGGCGAAACGTGTTATTTGCCCACATGTCATATGCATTACGAGTGTTTTCCCTTTTTTATTATTTATTTTTTGTATTTTTGAATATTTGTGTGCGCATCATTTGGTCAGCGGCAACAAAAGGAGGCAGCCTAAACAAACAAAAGCTGCGGCTGCTGTGGACTCTGAGGCAGGCGCGTGCGCAGGGGAAGAGCTCAGTGGAAATCGAAATGGAAATTAAAATGGAAATTGTTAACTGTAAGCTGTAAATGGAAAAGGACCTGATGCTGGCGAGCACGACTGACCGCAAGCGGGTTCAAAAGGTCAGCAGCAGGCAGCTGACTTTACGTCTGCGCAGCCTTTACGCTTGCGCCTCTTTCCCCCCAACAGCCACCCCCTTTTAATATATATATATATATATATATATATGCTTTTTTGTTGTTTTAGTAAATTAAACAAATAGAGCGAAAAAAATGAAATTCATATTTGTTTACTTTTTGATAATTTCCGTTTGATAAATGAGTTAGGCGAAGGTCGCTAAGCCGCGACAATGTGGCGCGATTAGGGCAATAATTTGTGGGATTAGTGCTGGGAGCAACCACCGGAGCACCACCGGAGCACCACCGGGGCACCATCGGCTGGCAGCGGAGCGGCACCAAGAAATCAACTTCAGGTTGCAGCGACTGCGGGCGCAGCGGGTCGCGACGTGTCCTGGCGCGAACTACTTGCGGTTTTTTTTTTGTTTACTTCCATTTTTGTTTTTTTTTTTCGTAAATTATAACGAATTATGACATATTAAGATTTATATTTATGGGCAAGGGACTTTTTGCCAAGCAGACGAGAGAGTAGAAGAAAGGAACTGTGCACAGGAGGCGACCGCAAGATGCAAGTCGCGCAGTCGCGCAGTTTCGCAGATTCGCAGCCTCCTGCGCCTTGCGCCTGCTCGAATTTCAGCCTTTTGTGCGTTGGGCGCCGGACTTGAACCGAGCACAGCTGTTGCTGGGCGAGTCCTTGCGCCCTTCTCTCCCTCTCTACCTCTCGCCCTGACTCGCTTGTCTTTCCTATCGCCTCGGGCGCTGCTTGCCGTATTATGATTTCATATTTTGATTTATTGTTTTGCTTATTGTTTTGCCATACATTCACAGCAGATTTTATTTTTTTTTTTCGTTTTTGGCAATGCCTTAGCCTATTGTTATCCGTTCGGCGTGTCCTTGCCACTCTGAGACCTGAGTTCGCTGTGCGGTTTCTGTTTTCGCAATATTTTATGTTAATTTCAGGACAACGGCTGCCGCCAAGTCAGAAGCCAAAACACGGCGCATTTAACTTGTGTGCGATAGTCAAACTCCTGCGAGTCGCGCGCATCCTGTGCCAAGCACCCGGCGAAATTCGACCTCATATTTTCGTATGAGCCTAACGTATATTTGGCAATTGGATTGCTTAAGTCGAAAATGTTTTCTGGGTTTCAGCTTCTTCAAAGTATATGCCCAAGAATTAACCTATCTCTATGTTTTCTTCAAGAGCTTTGGCCTAGTGCCTTAGCCTCTTGCTAAACTTATCCTTTTCTCAATCAATCTTTTGAACTCTCGCACTTTCAACCTGCCATAAGCTTAAGCCAAGCAGCAGGTATACTTTTTAGACAAGCTTAAGGCAGAGCTTGCATTTAAAATTAAAAAAAAAATTGCAAACATGCAGCCAGGACCTTAAAGTAAACAAAATTGCGAGCCCCGAACGCGAACAATTTTCAGTTATATGTATTGAACGCCAATTATGATTACGGTTCGTCAGGATACGCATATATTAACTAAGAAATATTCATTATTTTTGACAAAATTCTAGCTTTAACCAGGCCATTTCCGTGCAAGTAATTGGTGCCTTCAGTTTGGCCAGAAGCGATACCAATAAAGAATATGAGAATAGTCTAGGCAACAACCACTTGATGCGGTAGAATGGCAAGCACGCGTGAGTGTGGTTGTGCGTCTTGGCTAAATGCGCTGCGCGCAAAAGTATGCAACGGTAGTTTGTTAAGTTGACTAGATGACGGGTTTTTAAGGGGTATCTACGAGCTCGTTTAGTGCTTGTAATTTGGCAATTCGATGTCTGCTATTTATAAAATAGTAAAAATAAATTTGCTACTTCAAGTTTCTAGCTTTTGTAGTTTCCTAGCTTGACGCATTCGCGCAGACGGATAGATTGGCGAACATGGCAAGGGCGACTGAGTGCCTTCTGATCCACAATATATGTATCGTTTAAGGTTGAAGACTTCTGCCGCTGCCCGTTTAACTTGCACAAAAGAAAAGTATATCCCTTTTATCCAGTTTCAATGGGTAGCGGGCTATAAATATAAAAATTCCAGGTTCGATTGAAACCCAGTTTGGAGGCCTAATCGGCAGCAAACGGGGCTGTGGATTCGTTGTCAAAGGCGGAACAATTATATAAGTGGAAACTAAAAGTCGACCGTAAGCCGAGCAACAGGCAGGAACAGTTTGCTGAGGATAACGCGACACAGCCATCGAGATCAGAATGGGCCTCACGGCCAGCCATCAGCTGAACGCATCGGAGCTGAGCGCATATCAGGCGGCCACCGGGCTGTCCACGGAGCAGCTGGAGCAGTTGCATACACGCTTCCAGGCGTTGGATCGACGTCAGCGCGGCTATTTGACGCCAACCGAGCTGCTGCGCATACCGCAGTTGGCGCAGAATCCACTCCACCGCCAGATCATCGATGGCTTCTTTGCCGTCATCAAGGAAACCGACTCGGATGCGAACAAGGACAAGGCTGCGGCTGCGGATACGGATGCGGATGCTACCAGTGCCGATCGCATCTATTTTGGCCAATTTGTGCGCACCTGCGCCACCTTTATGGTGCCCCAATTTGGTCAGCTGACACATACGCGCGCCGATGGCCGCGCCCAGAAGCTGCGCCTGCTCTCCCAAATGTTCGACACGCAGCGCAGCGGACGGATCGAACGCGCCGACTTTCGGCGGACGATGAAATGCCTGCTGGACAGCGTCCCGCCCTCGGATGGGGTGGCCAATCTGCATCCGCAGGGCAGTGAAACGGAGCTCCAGCAGCTGGAGGACCTTGCCTTTGGCGCCAGCGATAGCATCTCCTACGAGCAATTCGAACAGCGTCTGGCCACGGCCGATGTCGAGGGCGGGCTGGCGGTGCGCAAGTGGCTGGAGGAGCCCGCCGACGAGACCAACTGAGAATCATCATGAAAATCAACTTGAGCACAAGCATCCACAATATTTCTAAATTTTGTTCAGTTATTGTTTTGTTTTTGCTGTTTTTTTTTTTATAATTATGAGAATATACTAATTATTTTCTTAAAATATCTTGTAAATGCATCTGGGGTTATGTAGTGTATAAGGGATATTGCTCTTTATAAAAACTTCTAGGAAGCTGAACTCTTAATTGTCCTTACCTTTTGTGATGAAGGTGCATGGTTAGATGGCGTTTCAGGAAATCGGACATTTTAAAAGATGCTTGTCGAAATTCGGCTTCGTATTTTTTTGGAAAATCCTTCCGACCTTGGTGGAAAAGGGGATCAACATTTTGGCGGATGACGTTTCGCGCACAAAATCATTTCCAAAGATCTATATGAAAGATCATTTGCAACGTATTCCATACTTTTCGCAGAATCCAAGCTTCTTCGGTAGAAATGCATGCATACATACGTACATACGTATATACATACATACATACATACATACATACATTCATACATACATACCAAAAAAAACACAAAAAAATACCAAAAAAAACACCAAAAAAAACACCAAAAAAAGCCAGAAAAAAAGCCAAAAAAAAGCTACTAGCTTAGCTAGAAAACTGCAAAGCCTACTTAAATTCTTGAGAATCGAGGAGGAGAGCACTTGGTAGAAATTCGTTTTATTTAAATTTGCAGCACAGCGACAAAAAAGCTTGCTCTCCGTTTGGTGTTAGAAAACAAACATGCATACATACATATATACATATATGCATGCATACACTAACACACACACGCCCACACACATACACACACACATACATACATACACACACCCACACACACACTATATTTTGGATCTCACAAGACGCGGCGATAAATTTATTTTTCTGTTTTTAGCATTAAATATTTTTTATTTATCATAATCTTTTAATATAAACCTTTCTTTATGATCTTTTACAAAAGTGCGTTAAGATAAGTATTTAGCGAGATTCGTGCTAAAAAAAAATATGTATATAATAGAGGATAGATAATACATAATATAATAATCATAATAAGTATAAATGTTAATAATGAACATGACTTTTCTTATGGCAGGCCGCAGATGCCTTCAAAACGTGCACACACATGTAAGTATGTATATGTATAAATGTTGCTATATAGTACCACGATGACATTCGATTTCATTTATGATTATGTGTATATATGTATATTGTACTATATAGCAGCATGCGCTATATATATTTGATTAGCTTTTTCTTTTAGTTTGTTTTTTAATTGTTTTTCTGAGCATATATTCAAAATTTGTAACGTCTTTTGTTGCATGCTTAGACTCTGTATAGAGCACTATAATATTGTTAAGAGTTAGCTTTTAATGTTTTTTTTTTATTTTTATATTAATATTAATTTTTGTTGTTTGCATAATACAAATACAATTTGTAAATTTACGCTACAAATTGTCTTTCTTTTTGATTTGATTTTTGAATTTTTTTCCCTTTTGCATAACATTTTTCAGTTTTCTTTAGTTTACAAATTACATTTATGATTTTCATTGTATTTTTGCTGGTTGTAAAAAATTTGGTTTAATGCTTGCAGAAACTGATTTTAAGCTATGTATATATATATATATATATATATATATGTTTAGGTATAGGTATGTATATGTAGCATATATATAATAACAATATATGATATTTAAGAAAAGAGCAAATAAAGAAATTTAAAAAAAAAAAGGAAAACTTTGACTACGCGCTGCTTGCTTTGGCTGGGCGTGGCCGCTTTTATTGACGCCTCACAGTGCGCTCGCGCTCCCGCCCGCTCTCCTCGCGCTGCAGACGCGGCGGCGAGGTCTGACCCGCGGCGGCGGCGTTGCCAGCGCCTGGACCTCCACCAGCTCCTGCTCCGACGCCGGCCGCAGCGCCGTTGGAGACGCGCGCCTTGCGCGAACGCTTAAACTTGGCCATGTCCTCGCCGAAGACATCGCCGGTGCGCAGCGCCGAGATCAGATCATCGAACTCGCCCTTGTTGTCACTCTTGGCCAGTGGATCGCTGCCGTTGGCGCTGCCATTGCTTGACGATTTGAGGCCCAGATTGCGTGCCACGCTGCTCATGAGGCCAGTTTTATTTTTGCGCTCGATGGTGCGCTTCTTGAGCTCGGCTTCCTGTTTGGCGCGCTTCTCCTCCTCCTCCTGGCGCCGGCGGAAGCTTTCGTTGTCGTTGCGCGCCTCCGCGAAGGCGGCCAGAAATGAATCGAATATGCCAAAGAACTCGTCAGGCTGCAGCACGGAGCCATCCTCGCCGAACAGGCGCACCGCACGATCGAAACGCGTCTTCATGTCCTGGAATTTATCCTCCAGCTCGGCGAAACGCACCGAGGCCGAGGCGTGGAACTCCCGCATCACTGGCAAAAAACGATCGCCCTGCTGTGCCGGTCCCGAGCTGCGATGGAACTCAATCTCGCGCGCGACATCCGCCAGGCCGGTGCGCAGCATCTGTATATCTTTGTCCATTTCGCCCAGCGACACCTTGGACGCTTCGCGCACATGCGGTATATCGTCCTCCAACTTGAGCAGATCCTTGAATTTCTTCTCAATCACCTGCACCAGATAGTGCAGTAGCGTGGTGCCCTTGGCCGCACTGGATTTCGTGTCCGCCAGACGATTCAGCGATGCGAGCCTAAAGCCAGAGGCATTGCCGCGGGCGCCGCGATTCATATAGTTGCCTGCAGAAAGAAAATGTATGTGCATAAGTCTGGGCGAGTCTCCCATGAGAGTGAGTCTTACCCAATGCCAGCACCAGCTCGAGCAGCTTGCGCAATCGGCGCGAGCGGGCCACCTCCCTAGATGCCTCCATGACGCTGGTGATGCGTGGTATCAGATCATTCACCGTCAGCATGAAGCGCTTCTTGTAGTGCAAGCTCTTCAGGCGTTGCTCATAGTGTGGAATCCTGCGATCGAAAAGAGAATAAGATATATATATATATAATGAATATGTCAAACAGTCTTCTCTTCCCGTCAAAACGGCATTAGGTTTAATAGCAAATCCCTACTTACTTGGATATCTCGTAGAGGAAACGATCCGCGCGTGCCAGTGATTCGATATCCTCGCTGTGCTCGTCCAGGAGCGCACGCTCCTCAGCGGAGGGCGTAAACTTGAGCAGCTGCTCGACCATATCCAGCGCCAGCTGCTCATTGCTGTCCATGGAGAGTATGGCTCTGTGAGCGGAGAGGGGAGGAGGGGGTTGATTAGTTGATTCTACTTGAATTTAGATTGGAATTTTTGTACTCACTTGGATATATCCATGTCGCTCATCTTAAGCTTGCTCAACAGAATTGTGCAGTTCTGGGCGCGTCGTCCATCGATGACAGACAGCACCTTTTGCTTGTTCTTGCCCGTCACGCGCAGATCCTCATAGGATCCATCGGTGGCCTGGGCATGCGATTGAATGAGGAATTGAATAAGTGATTGAATAGTTAGACATTTTGCTTTTTAGCTGGTAGTTTTTCTAGCTTCAGATTGGATTAACATCTAAATAAATAAATATCCCAGGGTTCATTTACTCTATGACATCCATAAAATCCCTTCTTTGGCTGCAATCTTTTCTCTTGTCTTTCATTTAGATAAGTCTTTTTTATTGGAATATTCGAATTTAATCTAAGCTTTTTACTGTTGCTGTAATTTTCTGCCCTCTTAGCTTTCATTTATCTCCATTTAAATATCTCGTTTTATTTGAATGTCAGACATTAATTGATACCTCAGGTTATTTCTTTCATTGCTTTCCCTTATTTCATTCTAAAACTTTCTTTTGCTTTCTTTTAGCTTTCTTTTAAGCCTAGGTTTCTATTCATTCCATTCATTTATTTCCTCCCAAAACTTTACACTGTCTTATCCTTTGCCTCCTCTTGAGCAACATCCATTCCCTGTAATTCTCAAGCTTCCATTAACTTACCGACACGCCATTCTTTTGATAGGCTGAGAACAGCTTATCAATGGACTCGAGCTCCATGTTGTTGTAGAGTTTGCTCTCGTCCAGTTCGCTCCAAACGGTGCCCTGCAGCTTGGCGTCGGGCAGCTTGGACCAGTTGAAGCTCTTCAGTGGATTCGCTGGCTGTGGCACGTTCTTCTTTGGCAACTCCACTTTTGGTGGTGCTGGAGCTATCGCAAACCAGAAATAGAAAACCACGCGGATTAGCAAGAGAGTGCGGGGAAAACTAGGCGAACTCACCCATTGCTGGCGTCATGCTGGGCGGTGGCGGTGGTGCGCCGGGACAGGGCGGCGGCGGTGGTGGCAACATGGCTGGCGCCATGGGCGGCGGCGGCGGTGGCACCGCCTTCAGCATGGGCGGCGGCGGTGGCGGCGGCGAGACGGCACCATTGCAGCCGGTCAGGCCGGCGACCTTCTGGTCATCGGGTATGCTGCCCTCCGTGACGAGTCGCTCCAAGCGTGCCCGCTCCTGCTGCTCGCTTTGCAGCCGATGCTGCAGATCCTCGGCCCTCATTTCGGCGGTCTGGGCACGCTGCACCGCCTGCGAGTGCTGGGCGGACTCCTTCTCGAGGCGTTCGCGCATGCGCGCTAGGCCTGTTTCCAGGTCCTCTTTCTCCTGCATGCGCAGATCCAGCTCCTGTTCCTTTTTGGCCAGACGCGACTGCACCTCAAAGTTCTCACGCTCCAGCTCGTCGGCGCGTTTGCGCGCCTGCGTCAGTTGCTCCTCCTTGACCAACAGACGCACCAACTTGTTGACATCGATGTGCAGCGGCGCCACGTCCGGGTCATGCACTGGCGACTCGGTGGCCAGCTTCAGCTGCTTGCCGGGATCATCGGGATCGGCGATGAGGTCGCTGTTGGGACGCGATTCCACCTGCAGCACAATCTGCTGCACGACGCGATCAATCAGCAGCCAGTGCTCCGTGCAGTGACCCGTGTCTGCAACAAAAAGAGAAAACACAGAGAGCATTGAGAGATGGGTCGGGAGTTGGTCATAAGGATTGCTTACAGGGCAGCAGGAGCATATGCTGCAGCAGGGAGAGCATGTGCGGATAGGCGGGCGAATGGCTCAGCTTGCGGCGCAGCAGTTCGAACATAGAGCCAGCGCTCTTGGTGTCCACATGCTCCTCATTGAAGCGGCGGGCGAACTCCTTCTCATCCTCGGCGCGCACCATTTCAAAGAAGTCCTATTGTGACAAAAAGAACAAAAAAACCAATTAAGACCGAGCACTACGATTTATTCCGGAGGAGTAGGGCGGGGGGGTCACTCACCAAATGCCTGTCGAGCGTCTCGTTCTCGTGGGTGCGCAGCTTATCGATGACCGGTTGTATGCCCAGCATAAGGAATTCATAGCGCAAGTGCAAACGGAACTCGAGATTCTCCTGGCCGGGACCATAGTTGAGCACCGCATTCACAAACGACATGAGGGCCGTCTTGAGATTGACATTATCCCGATACGCGTACGTGGAACGATCCAGATCATTGACAATGCTCTGGAAGCGTGTGCGCTCCGTGGCGAACTCCTGAAAATGCAGCATGGCCTGCAGAACCTTACGATGTCCGCCCGGCACCAGACACACAGCGCCCAATATTTCTAGCGCCGAGATCTTTGTCCGGATATTATCCGCCGCCAAGGAGCGCGCGATCGTATCGATCGCCGTCGGATGGGCCAGCACATGGGCGCGACCCATCGAGTTGTTCATCAGCGCCTTGATGCAGCCAATGAGGCTGGTGTGCAGCGAGCTATTGGCCACCCGGATGTCCAGCTGCAGCAATAGATTCAATAGCGCCGGCAATCCGTCCAGCTCCACAAAGCGCAGCACAAAGCTGTGCGTCGAGGTGCGCAGCGCGGTCTTGAGCGCATCGACAAATGCGGCATGATTATCCAGGCGCGTGCTCAGCTCATGGCTGGGCGAATCCTCTGGCGAGAGCGAGACATGCACCACCAGCTCCTTGAGCCGTTCGATATAGTGCTCCGCTGTGGGTGGCTGTGTTATGGTCGTCGCATCGGGTCCATCGTTCGCATCGAGCGGCAGCTTGCGGGAGCAATAGATTTGCCATTTCTTTTGCGCCGGCAAACTGAGCATCGCCTCCTTGTTGGGCGCCGTCAGATCTAGCTCCTCGACGAGCTCGGCAAACTTTGTGTCCAGCTCATCCACCGATGGCATTGGCTGTGTCGGCGTCAGGGTTTGCAGCGTAAACGCACCCTCCACCACACAAATCTCCGGCGGCTCATCGTCCTGCAACAAAAGATAGAGAAGTCTAAAAAATCTGAGGCGCTGAAGCGGCACATGGCATCAGCCAGCTGTTCCTCCAAATGGGCGTTAACAGTGCATGTCCAATTACAAAAGAAAAGCCCCCGCAGCTATTGCCCAACCTTGTTGCATTGAAATTAAAATCAAAAGTTTGTAATCGATCTACTTGGCGGGGGCTAGGCTCGCCTCGCCTCGCCTCGGCTGGGCTGGGCTGGGCTGTGGGTTGTGGGTTTGTGTTGTGGTCAAGCAACACTCGCTTCCACTTGTGATTCCAAAAGTTGAGGTTCTCATGCATTTCGACTTGCTGCACTTTAGCTTCTGATTTGATAAACCCAACCAGAAACCTGTTTTCTTTAGAAGCAAAAAGCGTAGATCAGCTATATTCTATTCTATTCTCTTCATGATCTTCCAATTAGCCTAACAACAGATTCAATGGCAGCACATAGGAAGCAATTGCCTTTTTAACCAGCTCGAATTGCATCTAATTTTTCTGTTAACCTTCCTGCCGCTACTTCTGCTCCAATTAGTTTTTAACTATCTGCAGTCTGTGCACCCTTTAGAGACACATTTAGAAGAGCCAGCGACTTGTTTGCTCTTCCAACCGAAGCGACCCTCTTCAGTTGACATCATGTTCCGTTGAGTTAGTTGAGCACCTGAGAGAACAGTTCTCGAAATCAAAAGCTGTCGAAGTCGGATGCCTCTTTGTCTTAATACCCTATACGCATGGAAAGCAGGAAGGTTTGTAAATGTGTGTAACAGGCAAAGAGAATTCCTTAAGACTTTACATATCTAATTCAGCTTATTTCTCAGATTATTTCCATGCTGTCCTAAAATCGATAAATATCGATATAGTGCCTACTCTTTGAGGTTAAGCCAAATACTCGTCTGGTTTGGGCAAGCTGACTGCTGGGTATCTCTTAGTCGACTAGAGCGCACTTTTTTCCTGCTTTTTTTTCTGATTTGTTCTCTACTTATGCAACATTCGTGCATAATGCGATGCGAGGCAAATCATTTGAAGTTTTTGTCGACTCGCATTTCAATGCGACAAGTGGGCCAGGGGATGAGCAGAGCGAGTCGAGGTGTAGCTATCGTTAACCTATGTTAACAATTGGCACGTGACTTGAACCGATTTCCATACCCTAACCGAAGCTAGACCGAATATGTCGCAACTTTTGTCAGGCATTCGATCTAGACAATTCTTCATAGCTGCCATATTATCCAGCTGCCTATGTGAACCCAGCTGCTAGTGAAGATATCTTAAGCAGCTTAAAGCAGTTTATATGTCGAGGTCGACCGGATCGGTCCAATATATCAGACAGTTATTCAGTGAAGATATCCTAATGCCACCCAACTGTTCTTGTCTGCAAGGGTATTTGATAGTCGGCATGCAAAATATCGAACTGAAACTGAGCTGAGCTGGCAATTTACCTTAAAGCAGCCGCACCAAACGCGTCTGCCCCGAAAGACTGGCATCTTCTTCTTCTGCTGCTGCCTGTAGTGTTTCTGGAGTGGCGTTTCGCAGTTAATCGACGACTTCTTGAAATTGACGCCGTGTGCAACGCTGCCCCCGCTGCAGCCGCTGCTGTTGTTGTCGTTGCTGTCCTCCTCCTTGCCAAGTCCAAATGGATAGCCAAATGTGTAGCCTAATATGTTGTGTGCATAAAAGGAGTTGGCGCCGCTGCCCAAACTGTTGTTCTCATCTGCATGTTCCACGTGGCCGTTGCTGTTGTTGCTGTTGCTGCTATTGCTGCTGTTGTTGCCTGTGTTGCTGCTGTACTGGTTCCAGTAGCGATATAAACTATTGAAGCAGCTTAAATCGCTTAAAACGCTTTTCCAGTGCTCAAAATCGAAACGCTCCTGAAAATTAGCCGACGAGGTATCGCTGGCGCTGCCGTTGGGCCGACTGTTGCAGCTGTTGCTGCTGTTGATGCAACTGTTGCTGCTGCTGTTGCTGCTGCTGTTGCTGCTGCTGTTAAGTGTTAGGGTGGCTGTGCTGCCTTGGCTCAAATCGCTGCAGCTGTTCAGGCTGGTGATGGATATTAGGCTGTTGTTGTTGTTGTTGTTGTTGCTGCTGTTGCAGCTTCTGCTGCCGCTGTTGCTGTTGCTGTTGTAGCTATTGAGCACTATGTTGCTGCTGCTGTTGTTGTTGTTGTTGTTGTTGTTTTTGTTGTTGTTGCTCTGGCTATTGTCACTGGTAATTGTTATTTTGGTTACACCCGCTGTGCTGCTGGTTGTGGCTGCAATTGCTGCTGCTCCTGTTGCTGTTGCTGCTGTTGCTGTTGCTGCTGTTGCTGTTGTTGCTATTGCTGGTGTTGTTGCATTGATTGTTATGCAGCTGCTGTTGTTGCTGTTGCTTGTTACAGTTGCTGCTGTTGCTGTTGCTGCTGCTGCTGCACTGCTTTTGGGCTTCTCTAATGTGCTTTCGGGCGTTGTTTGCAATATTTCCGCATTGGCGCTGTGCGTATCCGGTTCATTAATGCAAACAATGGGACACGACTGTAGCTTCTGTAAAAAGAGAGTGAACAACAATAGATGGGCAATTAATATCAGATTCGAGTTACAATTGGAATTTGTTGCCTATTAAATCATAGCCTGCCCACTTGTCACACATTCTTGGCTGCAGCTCTAAGCCAAAGCCGACAGGGCCGAGGTGTCTGGCCAGACAAATGGCTGTCAACTCGCATGCCAAGGCAAATGAGACAAATGCAATTGCATTCAATTCATTGCCCGCGACAGTTGCCACATCCAAATGTGTGTGTGTGTGTGTGTATGTGTGTGTGTGCGTGCGTGTGTGTAACATACTCTACACTTCATCGGAGTACATAACAATTGCTGTGCAGTAAATGCAACTCGAGCTGCAAATGTAACTATCGAAAACAAAAGTATCGATTGGCACCGCCGAAAACTTATTTAATAAAGATATGCAAATACCAGCAATAATTTTTCTTTGGCACACCCAATCAAATCAATGTTGTTATCGATATATTCAATTTCTTATGAATATATACATGTTTTTTTCTCGATGTTTTGTGATAATCGATAATGTTATCGATAAAATAAATATAATATAAATCATATTGCAGTTAAAGAACTGTCCTGCACTTATTAATGTTATCGATCATAGGCAAATGCATTCGCTAGACCAACCTACTTTTGATCGAAGGGGTTCAAATTAAATGAAATATAATCAACCAACTATCGATTCTGAGGCTGATTATCGATAACAACAATTAGTTATACCTATACATGCAATTTAATATTCGATACTTTTATCGATATAAATTGCTCAACTAGGTTTTTATTGATCTATCAATTATCGATAGCCATTTACGATAGTTTAAGAATATTTAATTTATTTTTAATATATTTTTGTTACCTCCCTTTGATATGGATCCATATTTGATACAATATGATGTGATAACATTTCAAATAAAGTCTATGATTTTATCGATAGTTCACAGTATGAACTGTGCCTATATCTAATTGCCTTGTACGTTTCTTTCCTGAAGGGTATTTGCGCTGCGTTTTGTTCTAGATGAGGCATGCGTATATGCATTAAAGATTTATATCTAATATTATGCAGTCTGTTTCGTGGGTTTTTCGTTATTGTTTGGCGCGTGGGCAAAAAGTAAAGTTAAGAAAAATTTACAACTCTTGCTTGGTTTTCCAGCTGTCATAAATGTCTGGCAATTGTCGGGCAAATGCGTTTTGACATGTGTTGAAATCATACAGAGGATCAAACTCTACCCCCCATCCTATCCGCAATCCGTGTGTGTGGGCCTCTAAAAATCGAAAAGAATGGAATGGAAAATGGGTTTCGTATGCGAGTTTGAGCTTTTCACTCAATTAGCCATGCGAATTGCTTATGCAAAAATGCAAATGCGATCGAAACATAATTAAAATCAAATTTATGTTAATTAATGTTTAATACACATCATATTAGTTATTTATGTGGTGCACATTATTTGTTGGATAATCCGAGTCCCAGGCAATTGCCCACACATCACACATGCAATCGTTCAGACAGTCCGGCAACATCGATTAGGCCAGCTGCCAACTTATGTTGCTTTATCTATTTGTTTTTTTTTTTTTTTGTTTTCCCCTTTCGTTTTTATACAATTGAGTTAAGTAACTTTCAGGCCAATTGCGACGAGTGCTTTCTAGCGCTAACTAGCCGCCTGTCATCTGGCAGCGCTGCTTAGCTCAAGCCAAGCGCTTGCAATGCCATCTGGCAGCGCTGCTTAGCTCAAGCCAAGCGCTTGCAATGCCATCTGGCAGCTCTGCTCGGCTTGAATTGGCTTCCATTTGGCCCAGTTGTCCCCGTTGCCCAAACTCAACGCCAACTGTTTTTGGCATCACGAAATCGGGTCAATGCTTCAGCTTCCACTCAGAACTGTTGGTCGGCGACAATCTGGCAACGCTGTGTGTTTGTGTGTGGGCGTAGACTAATTAAAACTGTGTCTTCTGTTTGTCATTTGAATAAATATTTTTTTTTTTATGTTGCTGGCCTAGCGTGGGGCCTAATCAAGCGTAACGGCCAATTTGGCGGCCCATCAGTTGGCCATAAACAAGACGCAAGCGCGCGCTTATTTGGCCACAATTAAGAGCCAATATTTTTGTTTGCCTCATTAAAAAAGGGTCAATAGACGTCCGGGCCCACAAGCATTGCGGAATTTGACACAGTTACGCCCGACTATGCTGAGCCACAATGGACTAAACTGTCTATTACTCAAATGTATGTGATTAAGTCCCTGCTCGGGCGCCACAGTCGCGGCATGAAGCTGCGAAAATGTTGGCTTATTTATCAATTAATTTCGCCTTTGCCTACTGTCGCTAGCACAAACTGCTAGCATGTTATTTTTTGCATATATATCACTGAGGGTCCCCGCTCTGGCGCCACAATCAAAGCTTAGAGATGGAGAATGAAATGTGAATGTGGAGGATAGGTATATAAGCATATAGATTAGATGAGACACAATTTCATTGAGTCTTTATTTGTTTTTGATTATTGTTGCTAGCACAAACTTCACTCATCGCACTTATATGGTACTATTAATCTGTTCCTGAGTCCGAGTCCCTCCTCGCACACTATATTTGTCTTTAGAAGCAGACAAATCTTCGCTGCATTCAAATTCATTGCAACTCTCATTATATATTACTCTATTGCTACGCTCACTTAATTGCCGATAAATATGACACATTTTAAAAATATTTCATATTTATATATAAATGTTTGAGCAGCTTTTCTTTACTGGGTATGCATTACCCTGCGTCCCTGCTCGTGCGCCATATTTCAACTTTAAAGCATACGAAAATCTTCCATGCAGCAAATTTAGTTCTTTTTTTTTAGCTGCTCTCATTTATATTACTTTTAATACGGCAGCACTTTCTTATAATATTTAATATTTAATATTTAATATTTAATATTTAATAGTTAATAGTTAATAGTTAATAGTTAATAGTTAATAGTTAATAGTTAATAGTTAATAGTTAATAGTTAATATATACTTCTTTTCACTTGTGTGTATGCAATATCTGTTGTTCCTGCTGAGACTTTAAAGGTTACAAAAGCAGTGCAAGTGGAAAACTTTGCTTGTTTTTCAAGCCAATCCACAATTAAGACACTCTGAACAGAAGGCAGAATTTATACTTTCTTTAAGTAATCTTTACTTACATAAACTCTAAATTAAAACACTTTGGCACACTATTTAATATTTATTTTATGAATTTTCACGAGTTCACTATTCTGTGTCCCTGGCTCGAGCGCCAAAACTTTTATTCTTTAAAGCACTTAAAAATCTTCCATTGAGTAGATTCGATTGTTTGTTTAGGCCACTTTTCTTTGTGTAGCCTCTAATTAGGGCACTTTTAAGCAATATTTAATATTTATTCCATGAATTTTTGCTCATTTCTGAGCAGGCACTAGCTAGTCTTCCCCGACTCGAACGCTAATGCCAAGCGCGAAAATTGTTAAGGCCTACTTTAATAAATAATTTTAGTCTCTTGTTCTTGCTCTGCTCTTGCTCATACTTGTAATTAATTGGCATTCGGCTGTTCTTGGTAGTTTTCGACGAGTGCATTGCATTGAGTCCCTGCGCGTGTGTGAATCATTAAAATGAAATTAAACAAACTGAGGCTAGCGAATGGCTAGCAGCAATTAAGCAATTAACTGGGCAGCGCAAATTGGCTTAGTCACAGTTCATTTCACAGTAATTGCGAGTCCCTGCACAAATCAATTGTTTTTGGTATGAGGAATTGACTGTGATTATTCAATTGAGGCTGGCCAAAATGTGCTCCGGCATTCGCCATTTTGGCCATTGTCTTCTCTGGCCGGCTTTGAGCCGGCTGCCCGGACGGACGGGGACTGGCGCCACATCGAATCGCATGATTGTTACATTTTTCACACTTACCCAGAAGAAGTGGCAGGAGGCTTGGTAGCCAAATGCCAATGCATTTCCGAATACACCCACTCGACAGGCGGCAGGCGACCGACTGTCTCGTAATAACTTCATAAAGTGGGCGACAGAAAGTGAAATGGAAAAAAAAGAGCTGGGCAGGAAGTGAGCTGCGGGCGCCAAGACATTAAGAGCTGTTGCTGCTGCTGCTGCTGCTCCGGGCCACGGTTCACATTTTGGCAGCGACAACAATGGCTACGTGCAACAACAACAACAACAACAACAACAACAATGTGTTTGCCCTTAATGCAAGAGACGAAAAATCAAGTGAAAAACAACAACAACAACAATAGCAACAAAAAACAACAAACATCTACGAAAAAACTTGTTTTTCCGCATGCCAGGAAAAATGCACGAAAATGTTGAAAGCGCCGACAACTGGCGACGGTAGCTGCTGCTGCTGCTGCTGTTGCTGCTGTTGTTGTTGTTGCTGCTGCTGCTGCAACTTTTCCTTTTTGTGCCGCGCAACGCGTTCATCAGCTGACGACGTGTCTGTCGCAGTTTTAAGCGCATCTTTACCCACATTTTATGCATTGCGACGTCACATCAAATGACAATTGGTGCGTCAGGAGGCAGCTGATTGACACACACACACACACACACACACACACACACACACACACACACACAGCAGCTGTCAATCCTTGTGGCAACTGGCAAGTGTGGAGGGGGGGTGTCGCACAATTGGGCCAATTCGCTTTTCGCTTTTCGCCAGCGTCGCACGGTCCAAAAATAGTCATTACGTTTAACTAACGAAAGCCAAGTACAACTAACTAACGGCAGCTTGAGCTTTGTTTACTTTAACCTGACAGTTGCCAGTTAATTGCCTGCATTTTCAGCACATTTTCAGTGCATTTGTCAGCACACACACACACACACGCACACACACAGACGCGAAGCTCCTTAATTGAATTTGCTACGCTATTTTGCACCTAAAACTTAATTCAAATGCTTAGCTTAGTTTTGGTTGAACAAACTCTTCAACATTTTCAAAACATGCATTTAGATGTCACTAAAAGCTTTTAATGTTTGTAAAAGTACAAGAGATTGCCCCTGGTCTAATCAAGCACAGTTTTTGCACTCAACTTCCCTAACTTCTTTAAGAAAGAATTTTCTGTTTGAGTGCCAAAAAGTGTGCTTGATTGGACTGCTTGCAATCTCCGCTGTGCATTAGTCAATATTGTTCCATCAGAACTTTAAATTACTCGAAGTTAAAGCTATTCGAAAAGTAGAATTGCATTTGAATATAGATTTCCTAAGATTTTATTGCTTAATGGATTAAAATGACCCTAATATAATCTTTTAATTCAAACATTTATCTCTCTATATAATTATTATATTATTAGGCAAATAAATGATCAAGGCTTGTATGAAAAACGTCAACAACAACGCAGTCGTATAATTGTGATTTAGCAAAGCGTGAGATCGCAAATTGAACCAATAAGCGGCCAGTTGCCGGTTCAAACTCAGCAGCAGGCAGTCTGAGGAACGATATTGAGCGAACGTTTAACTTGCTCAGTTTGAACATATATATATATGTTTTTTATTGGTGCTTACAAGCGGCAGATCGCCGGTTCAAATCCTGCCTTCATTTTAATACTTGCCAAATGCCTAGTTCTGCTTATTAAATACATATTTTATGGGTGCGATCTAACTAGGCGGAAATGGTTAAGCTCTAAGGCATTCACTTGATGTGTTCATCGAAGTGCCAAGCCGAGCTCACGTGTTTCAAGTGCAAAAATGTTGAATATTTTTTTCGCATATCTCATAATCACAACAACAATTAAAGGCAGGTGAAGAGTCTCTGGGCGCTGCAAAAATTATCCTAACGAAAAGCGACAAAGCGCGCCATCTGAAAATGCGGAACCAGCGCAGAGAAAAACTAAAACAAAAAAAAAAAAATTCAAAAAAAATAAATTATAAAAAAAAAATACGTATCGTATATCTAAGTGCACAGCAGCATTAGACAATAAATTTGTGTTTGTTTTTATTATTTTTATTATGATGTGGTTTTTGTTTTTTTTTTTTTTGTCTTGCTTTCGATTTTGTGTTTTTCTACCAGAGACAACTGGCAACAACAATTGGCGCTGGACCGTGATGAAGGTGTTGTAAGGTGTTGTTTACATGCAACAATGGCAGCAACAACAACAACAACAACAACAAACAACAACTGAAATTAAACTCGCATCAAAAGCGAACAAAAGTAAAGGTAATTCAAAAAATCGGGTAATCAGGCATGCGGGTGTTAAAATTATTACACAAGGCAATTGGCTAACTAACAAACCCCCAAGCCCCCCTCCTTCACCCTCGCAGCACCACCTGCCGGCCAGCTATGCAACACACACACACACACACACACACACAATGCGATTTCAAATCTCGAGTTACAGTTTTGCATGTTGGGCACCAATAAAGAACTAACCATGGATGGGGGGCGGGTAGAGGGAGGCAAGCAAAGTTTCTTTTTGAAATACCCAACATGCATAATTAGAGTCTAACGGGTATGAGGAACTTGTAGCAAGTTATGCAGCTGCCGCTGATATGCTTACTTTTGCGTTACCTCTGAGACTAGACGGAGTTAAGCTAAGTACTTAAATTAGTTTGTAGCTCAAGCGTAGTTATATTAAAATGAGATAAGCTTCAGATATGAAATGCTCACTAAAAAAATGCTTGAGGAATGTTAAACCAAGCTAGGCCTGTTTGCGAAAAGCACAGCTAACAGCAAGTAAATAGATTGCATTTACAGGGTATCTGGCAGTGCAAAGCCAAGCCAAATCAAATGAGAATGTCTTAAACTAGGACTTCCAGTTAGTTGCTAGCTTATCAAATATTTAAACAGACAGAGATACGTTGCAATCTTAACTCGATACTTTTGACGTTCTAAATGCGCCGTACAAAAAAAAAAAAAAAAAACACACTGAGCGCCAAAAAGTATCGCACATAACTAAGAGCCAAATGCAATCTCTTAGCTGAAGGTGTCAAGTTCTTGTCAAATGGGTTCAGCTCTGGGCTCGAACACTCGAAAAGCGAATTGGGATCGTGTTTTTTTTTTTTTTTGTTTTTGATTTGTTTTTTGGTGAGCGACATTTGAAACGATGTCGGTTTGATATTTAGCCGAATAGGCTCAAGAATTTATGGCACCAAGGCGAACTGATTGTGGGTGCAGCCAAATATTGAAATGAGCTTTTTATTTTTTCGTTTTTTGGGGCGGATCTGTTAAATGCCAGCGAATACAAAAGGCGACAAGTCGATGGAAATAATGATGGCAAAGATTTGCGTTACGCCTCGGCGATCATCTCCTGTCCCCCAGGCAAACAGCTCTGGACACAACTTTCACTTGAAATAAAGTTGTCTTCGTTGTCTTCGTTGTTATTGCTGCGGGCCTTCGGGGGCGATTTGGATAGTGTACTTAGCTGTGCATGGTGGCCCATTGTCTGTCTGGGGTACGATCCCCATTATGGACCCTCTCTTCAGCCCGTTGAGGCAAACGCATTCGTCATGCCTGTAAAGTAACCACAAACCAAACAACAATAGCAACAATTTGCCATTTTGAACTTCATTTGCAGCTCATGCTCATCATCATCATCAACAAGAAGAGCCAACATCATCATCATCATCGTCGTCATCGTCAGCTCAACTCATCAGCGCTTGTAAACGAGGCTGGGTACAAGCTCTTGCCAAAGTGTTTTTTAATTATTATTATAAATAAATTCGCAATAAACCAAAAAAAAAAAAAAAATTGTACAAGAAATGAGTTTGCAAATTTTTGTTGTTTTTTTTTGTTGCTGTTGTAATTGTGGCTGAACTGATGATTCCTCTGAACAAGTAAGAGTGTGTCCACATTGGGAGTGCACGACTAGTAGATGCCCTGCTCTCAGGCATTTACAAGCTGCTTCTGCATGCATTGCATATTAACTTAATTGCTCAGATTTTGCTGAACTTTTGTAGGCACAGAATGGTGTGTAGTTACCCAGTAAAAAATGAGCGGCCTATGGTATAAGGGACTCCGCATACCGAATTTGGTGCTTGTAGCTCTTATATTTCTCGAGCTATGCTCAAAGAAACATTTATTAAAATCAATATTTATCGATATTATGCAAATTAGAGAATACAAAAAAAAAAGAATTGATGTCTCATAGGAGAACTAAGTGAGGTAGCTTAAAGTGAAATATTTCCTGGATATATTTGCTACTATAGAAAAATCTGTAGATCATATATTCTTCAAGTTGTGCTTAAAGGACGATGTCTCACAATCGATCTTTATCGATAATGTGCAAATTGAAGAAATCGCCAAGGTACTGCTAAGGTCATTTTATTGATACGGATTGAGAATATATAAGAAAATAGCCTCAAATGCATCTGCTATGAGAAGAACACAAGAACTGAAGCGATTTCAATTGCTGAAAGCTCCGGAAGTTCCAATTCCCAAGCGATCACTTTATAATAATATAATACCATAATCATATGAGGAGTCTATGAAGGTTACAAGCTTAAGAAGGTTAAGCTATAGCAATTGATATCTTTAATTGATATAGGTATAGGAAAAGCACATAGTATAAGAATCAAGGCTCGAATTTGCTTGCCGCTTTCTATAAGTGCTGGCACAGTCTTATCAACCCCTTTAGCTAGCCCATTTACAGGGTACACCATTCAGTTTAGCCCAAATAAAATAGCTTGTAGCTAGCTGTCTTCAAGTGGATATCAAACATGGAGCAGATACTATATTATTTTAAGGCTTGCATAGAAATGTAAATGATAGCTGAAAGATTTGCTACACTTTGTTATGCAAAGGGGGCATGCCAAAGAAGAAGAGGAAGAAGAAGACGAATTAGTTGAGTTGAATCAAAAACTAAATTGAAAACTTGACCCAAGTCAATAAAAGTTGCAGTCCGATGCGGGGGCGGTGTGGAAGGCGGCTTTTTGCCATTCCCATTTGAATGTTTCGTGGTTTGTTTGTTTTTTTTTTTTTTTTTTTTTTTTTGAATTTTGGAATTGTTTTTCTAGCTTTGTTTTGGCATTTTTCTTGTGCAGCTTTTTGTTGTTGGCTTTTTAGCTGACATTTAAAGTTTAAGAGGCCAGCGCCAGAGCGGCAGAGCAAGTGCTATGCGCCAGAATGTTTGCCAAAATATTAACCAAACATATTTGAATAGCATGGATCCATATATGCATAAGAAGCTGTCCCTCTGACCCTCCCATAGGAGCTGGCTGAACTTTTGGCCCCAAAGCCAGCTCTAGGAAGGGCTTTATGTTAAAGTTGATCTCCGAGTGAGGAAAACATTGGTCAAAGTTTCCAACAAAAACATCAGCAAGGCTAAGGTGTGCATGACGTCGAACCAGCAAGCGAAAAGCCGCTAGTTCAAATTTAGCAATTTCTTAAATTTGTTATTATGCTCGAAGATTTTGCTATGCTTGAACGAACGAAGACATAAAAATAACAACGCTTCAATTTACAGTCAAATTTTTGAACGATTCCAATTTAAGCATAGCTTTAAAAATTGATTTATAAGTATAAACAGATGATGGATTTATGCTTGACTAGGCACGATCATAATTATCGAATGTCAATGGGCCAAATTGTTTTTAAGTGGAGCTGGGCTTTAACAATTAGCAGTAAGGCCTAAAGCGGCGCCAACCTTCGCGCTGAGCAAACGGAAGAACTTGAAAACTTGAAACACCAGAAACACCAGAAAACTTGGTAGCACTTGAAATGAGCCCGAAGTTCAACGCGACTTTTACTCCATATGGCAATTAATTATAATTTTAACACATTTTTCATGTTTTTCAGTTTCTATGCGGCGTTTTTTTCGTTTTTTTTCTACTCGTAAATGTTTCCTAATGAGCTTTTATAGGGTATATAGAACTAGTTTTAAACGCTGCCTGCATAAGTCATAAATAACGTGCCTTGTCTCATGCATTAGTCAACCCGCAGTGCAAAGCAACTCCCCCCACCCCCCCGGCCTTACCCCCACCACCTCCTCACACACCTGTTGTCCGCCGCCTCGCCATACGCCCCCAAGTTGCCTGCACCAGTTTGCAGCAAGTTGTTTTTTTTTTTTTTAATGTAATAACTAAGTATCTGAGCATATCGAAAAGATACATTAATGTATCTTAAAGATACGCGCGCACAAAGGCTTCAACTTCGTGTGGTTTTTTTTCTCTCCATTTTTCTATTTTCTAAGCATTTTGTTTCATTTTCATCATGACATTTATTCCGCATTCTTGCAACCTGATTTAGGCTTGGTGTTGTTGTTGCCGCTGCTGTTGCTGTTGTCGCGGGTTCAGACTTTAGCTCTGTCTTTAAGTTTAGCTCTGGCTCAGTTTCAGTCATCGTGTGCACTTTAGCGCACAGCTTTGTTGCCGCACCAGCTCACCAAATTCGTCGATAAAATCGTGCAAAATACTGTGGCATGTTTTTGATACCCTATAACCATCATGCATGGGCATAACAAGTCATGCAAGGCAACAAATTTATATATTTATATTGTCATACATAAATTATGTTTGCAATTTGAGCCCCTATTTGAATATGTTAATATTATGTTTTGCTACAAAGTAGATTGGGATCTAAACTCTGGTTTATATGTCCCTCTCCCGGGAGAGACCCTAGTCTGTATGCCCATCGATTAGACTAATAATAACAATGATACTAGTTATTAATTAGTTATTATTATTAATACTTCTATCATTATTGCTTTTATTGTTTTTAGCATTGTTATTATTATTGTATTTATTATTAGTATTATTACTATCAATATTGTTATTATCATTATTATTAATACCATTATTATTATTATTATTAATATCAATTTTATCATTATCATTATCATAATAAATATTATTACTTATTTTTTTGTATTTATTAAAGGGTATTCACTAGTCGAGCACTTTCAATTAGCGCATTCTAACATGTATTTTGTTGAACGTTTTGCTGTTTAAACGTTTTAAATTGTTTTTAAAAATAATTGTTTTGTCTTAAGCTGGCAAATACTTGGTATTTTTTACTGAAAATTCTTCATCATTACAAAACATTTTCTATAGTTGGTCCTCCATGGTCACTTCAATATTATACAACAGTTTGTCGCGAACGCTCTCAGCTGTCAGCTCTTTGCTTGTTTTAATTAGCATACCATCATTCTCATGTCGTTCAATGTCGCAAACATTCAAAAACACATTCTCTTCTAACATTTGCATGCCCTCCAGTGTCTCTTTTTATGCCTGGCCACAATAAGCGCGTGTGGCATCATAGCACGTGCTGTGTGCATTGAACTTAATATCATCATCATCATGCCAACTTAGCTACTCATCATCTTGATCATCATTAACATCATCATCATCATCATCATCAACATCATCAACATCATCTACATCGTTTGCATCGCAAAAGAAGCCCATTTGAATGTCACGTATCTATCTGAATGCATTGGCTTTTTCTGTAACCTGGCAACGGCTGTGCTTTATGTTATTTCTCTGTCTTTCATTTATTTTTATTTTTTTTTAAATATATTTTCTCTTTCTTCTTCAAATCGCCAATAGACGTTGAAAGCGCTGAAATGAAATGCTACAAGATCTCAACTCAGCACCTCAACTCAATCTTTGGCTGTGACTCGACTCTGTGCCTCAACCTCTATCGGATGCCTCTTGTTGAATTTTTATTTGCTTTGGGTGATAGCCACAGCTCATGGCTGTGCTTTGTGTCAGGCCAAAATGACTTTTGACACTCTTTTATATTATAATAGTATGTTTACTTTTTTTTTATAACCATACTATATACACTCAGCAAAAGGTTAGTTGACGTGAGCTCAAAATCATGTGAAAGCCTTGGCACAAACTCAAATGAAAGTAATATCTCCTCATTAGAAATAAAACTATCATACGCTATGATATCTTGTATAGAGATGAATAATAAATATAGAAAATACCCTAACATAGCATACATAATCTAACAGAACCCAATATAACATAACCTAACAGAGCCCAGTAGAACAAAACCTTGAATAACTAAAATATAATCATATATAACTATAACATAACCTACGATACCCTTACATAAACACACTTTGACCTAACATAATCCTAGAGTGACAATACCAAATATAACATAACCTAACTTAAATGTTAAACTTAAACAACCAGAACTTAACCTTAGATAACTTTGGCCTAACATAAGCTTTACATGCCGTAACATTGCATAGCACTAACATTAACATAACACACTAACATTATTGTAAATACGTAAAACATATACTTAAATACCCAGAATATAACCGAGGTTAAGCTCTCCTAACCATGCTTAAATCTAACATAACCTTAACATAACATTACATACTGTTAACATGACCATAATAGATCATAACATGTTATGCTTCTATAAACAAGTTTGAATGATCAACTGATGAATCGGGTTTGCCGATATATATAGATATAATATAACATTGGAGTTTGCAATATGTCTATTACAAAATATTTTTCAAATTTGCTTTTGCATGCCGGATTTCCTGCAGTGTAATCGACTTGAGTATCATTAGAAATTTTCAATTGATGTCTGTTGTTTCAGGTGAAAACTTTTACTACTTCTGGCAAATTTTCGCACTTGCCATTTGTTAACTTTTTATTGAAAGGTTTTCTGTATGAAAAGGGGTGGAGGAGGGAAGGGGGGGGGGGGGCGAGCTAAGGGCGACATTTGGCACTTGGACAATGTCTGGGCATTTTTGAAATTTTTATGAGGCTTACGTAAAGTAAATCGAGACTCGGACCGAAACTGAGCCGCGAGCTTGGGCTTGGACTTGACCAGAGCTGAGCTAAGCTGAGCTGAGCTGAGCCGAACAGCAATTGTTGTGCAATTTATCTTTATTTAATTGAACTTTTACTTTCATCTCGTTGTTGTTATTGTAGTTGTTGTTGTTGCCCGTCGTGAACGCGTTTCATAAATTGCAAATAATTTTTCAGCCAAAATCAACTTGTAAAGTGGAAAGAAAAGAAGACAAAAATCAAAAATAAAGACCAGAGTATCGGACATGGGTTCGACATCAGCTCTTTGATCATAAATGCACACATACATATATGTATGCATAAATATATGTGCATGTGTGTGTGTGTGTGTGTGTGTGTGTGTAAGGTATGCTAATCCGGTAAATCAATTGATGTGCGCCGCGGGCGCTTATAAAAATCGATATAAATTATTAATTCAAAACAATGCAAAGCAAAAATCGAGAAAAAAAAATGAAAGAGGGGGAAATAATGTTAAAAAGCCGGCTTTAAAAAGCGGCAAAGAAAAGTTTCAGAAAAGTGTCAAGCAGAAAGAAAACATTGTCTGTACGACGTGCACGACTAGTAGATACCCTAAGCTCAGCTTCCAGCTGCCTTCTATACATATACACAAATAGCACACACACACACGCACTTCTTCTTCTTTTCTTAGCCGCACACTTTATATAAGAAATGGAGTCTTGCTTAACTTCGGTTCTTATATTTGGATCTGTATGAAATTTTCTAAACCTAAAAAAATTCCAAGGCCTTATCTAGGCAAATGAGTTTTCTGTTTCCTTTTTTCTGAGGAATGGGGAGAGTTATCCACATAAATAAATGCCTATCATCTGCGCATGCTAGACTAAAGAAAATATGCTTAGAAAACTAAGTTTCCAAATCGATTTTTATCGATATTCTTTGTGCAAAGATATCAAGAATATATATATGCTATATGGATGAGGAATTGCTTCTTTCTGTCTACATTAAACCCCTTCTAGACATTTTCGATGGATTTGTAGCATGGAAAACAAAACAAGCGCTTTGTTGTGTATCAGCTTATAATATGCTCTGTCCATTTAATTGACTTAATGAGTCCGCAGGGTTCAATTGGCCTTTAATTGAACGAAACTGGACACAAACTGATTATGAGATCATTTTCACACTTAAATGAGATACTCGTTAAGATTAAAGACACACTTTGATGAAAAATGACATTCAAGTTTGTGTTCCAAGTCTTTTGTTTGCCTTTGTTGGTTTTTTTTTTTTTTGGGCTGGGCAAAATCTTGGATAATATTTATAATGTCAGTCTATTATTAGATATTAGCTCAGTAAATACCTTAAAGCTACAATCTCTAAATGAGACAACAAATTATTTGCTATGAGGATAGATAGCTAGAATACATGCAAAGAACAAGAAGTTTTTAATAAAAGATTAAGGATTTTTTAAAGCTCAACTACCAAATATCATGAATTGAAGCTGGAAGCACTTTTATATGAGCTGTAGCTAGATGAAAGAATATGCTAGATCTTTTTATATTGGAGAGAAATAGTCAGACAGGGGAGAGATAGTATTATAAACTCTCAAAAAGTATATTGGCCAATCAAACTTCCTTTAAGAGCTCATTCACAAACAAAGTGCAGCTAATTATGCCATGAGAAATGCGTAATGCGCCCATGAGAGTATTGATCTGTTTGAAGTTCGACTTTTACAGCTATGCAGATACTACAGGATGCAGTTTCCGCAAGGTTCGAGGCTCAGGAATCTCGGGTCAGGGTTTGATGGCTCAACAAATGACTAGCTGATTGCTGTCAGCTTCTAGACATGAATTAAAGCTCGCTTGTTGTGCGAAATTCCCAGAAGGGGAAGCGAAGAGAGAAGCGAGAAAAGAGAAGTGCAGAGGAGCAGAAAAGGGCGAGAAAGAGGAACAGAGAAAGATAAAATGGGGAAGGTGCAATAACAATACGCTTTCATTAACTAAAGCCACGTGCTTGCGTTATCGGCCTTTTAGGCCGCTTTCTGTCGCATTTTCGGAATACCCTAGCTCTTTTGAATATGCCTGAAAACGGGTATATTGCAGCAGCGCAAGTGTATGTTACATGCAGAAAAAGTCATTGTCATGTCAGACAGGCTAAACGCAGAACTAGAGAATTAAAACTTTAATGCCGATTATGTCTACATAAGAAATATATATAAGAAAAGGAATGATCGATTTTCAGCCCACGTTAACCAAGAGCATCTCGTGTATTTTAAGAGAAAGATTCTTGAAACTGTGCATAAAACATTTCGTACATATCTAAATGTGTTATGTGTAAAATATGACCTAAACTCATTGCAGGGTATTTGCTCGTCGCACACACCCAAACACAGAGAGAGCGACATATTTCAAGTTCAGTGCATATTGAGCTGAAGCTGAAGTTGAAGTGCCTGCGCCCTCAGCTACAGCTTCCAAATTCAACTCGAGCTGCCACCTGCAGCAATTTCAAGGTGTCAATAAAGCTGATGATGATGATTATGATTACGATGACGATGATGATGTTGCTGATGACGATGATTATGATCGCGCTGATTTTGAAGCTGGCGGCAGCTGTAGAAAGCCAAAGCCGTCAAGTGTCTTGACCCTCATTAATTCAAGTAAGCCGCAAGTCGAATTCGCAAAAAAAAAACGTCTTACAAAAAGAAGAAGAAGAAGAAGGAAAAAAAAAACGGTTTCAGTTTCAGTTGGGAGTTGGCTTGGTTAGCGAGGGAAATAATAAAACTAAAAAACAGTTTTCTTGGCCCGGTCCGCAATTAACATACGTAATTTATTTAAATTCAATTTTTGATTTCATTTGCCTTTTTGGCTTCTTGGCGGCCGTGTTTTCACTTTCGTTCGGCATCCGAAAATTCCAAGCATCCGG
This sequence comes from Drosophila virilis, assembly GCF_030788295.1. Taxonomy (NCBI): domain Eukaryota; kingdom Metazoa; phylum Arthropoda; class Insecta; order Diptera; family Drosophilidae; genus Drosophila; species Drosophila virilis. The sequence goes on from NC_091543.1 coordinate 3,804,158, forward strand.
CCAAAAGTGTTGCCAACCAGTTTACAGCGATCTCTCGGACCGCAGGCCCGGCGATGCACGGCGAGGCCTGACTGACTGCCCGCTTACCACGATTATTGTGATTATTGGCCCGGCTAAGAGGCAGCGGCGTCGGCGGCAGCGCGAAACCTCAAAACACAAACAAACAAACACACACACACACACACACATACAAATTGAAAACGAAAGTGAAAATGTTTTAAAAGGCGCTGGCGACAAAAATTTCAAGCAAAAGAAAAGGCCAAGCACAGACAAGTAAGCGAGTGGTCTAGTCGGGCGTGCCCGACTAGGAGATAGCCTCAGGTCAGCATCGAGTACAGGCACGCTTGCGCACTTCTTCTTCTTCTTCTCTCAGCACTACACTTTTGAAAATTGCGTTCTTAAATAACTTCGATATTTGTGGTCCGATCTTTATGAACCTTACAGGTTTTCAATATTACACCCAAGTGTGTGTGCATACCAAAGACGAAGGCTCTGGCTTCTTCTAGAACCAAGTCTCGAGATCGATATTTATCGATAAATTGTAAGCAAAGGTATATATATAAGAAAATATGATGAGTCAAATATATATATTATTCAACTCTGAAGATTTTAAGCCTTTGTAGTCATGGCACAGCTGCAACCTTCTGCCTCTGACACACATTTGCACCTAACACCCATAACAGCCACGTTTTACACATTTCCAATGGGAACAGGGTATAGAGAAAAACGTAAAAAAGAAACACACACACACAAGCAAAAACAAAGCAGAAGATTGCATAGATCGTGCTGGCCACACGCTCAAAATGCTGTAAATTAAGTTGGCGATTTGTTGTTAGGTGAAATCTCCCGTCTTCAACTGTGGCTGCTGCTTCTTCTGCTCTTCACTTCCATTCTCCATTGCCATTTTCATGTGCAACCTCTGTCTGTCGTAGAAAACTGCATACCCACCTGCTGACGTCCAACTTTTACCCATTTACTATTTTGGCCAATTTCGGCATTTGAAGGCCAGCAGGTTAGCTGAATTGACCCCGCACAGTTGACTACTGAGGCGTGCGGGGGATGTTGCTGGTGGAGCTGAAAGCGAGGGGGTGAGCGGTTGTGGTGCAAGATATTGGCATTCCAATCAATCACGATATTTGTTATTTGTGTCTCTTATTTTTCTTTTACAGCGCATAAAACTCTGATTGGGCGAATGGCAACTGGGCAAACGCTTCGAGCTACCATATTTGGTAATATCTTCAACTACATTTTTAATCCTACTCAACGGCCAGCGCCGAATCCTAATTTTATGGTAACAGCTGCAACAAGAGAGCATAGTTGGCTTTATACAAAGCCAAACATTAAATACCCTTGTCGCGACATGGCTATAATAGACTATGATTGCCAGCGCTTTTCTATCTATGGAAATGGGCGGATTTCGAAAAGGTTTTCTTCAGATATCGAAAGCCTACAGAAACTAGCTGCTATACAGTTTGGTGAAGATATCTCAAGACGCTCAAAAGTTGTTCATACAATAACTCAAATATCGACCGACTGTTCCTATGGGAACTGAATGATATAGTGATTCGATCTGCCCAATTCCAAAGTATGTGTTACTTAGCACTAAATGCAGCATCAACATCAAATTACATGAAGTTAGCTGCACGGGAATATCAGGTCATAAAGCACAGCTGATCATACTGAGCTCTTCATTTTAATACCCTTCGAAAGGGTATATTCTAAATATGTGTGTGTGTTTTTTTGTATGTATCCAAGCAAGCTGTGACACGAATTCGACATTTAAGAAACCTGGCCCTGATTTCGAGAACAAAACACATTCAATATTAAACACTTGATACAACCAAACGGTGCGTGTGCTTCAAAAAATTAAATTTCGAATATAAAGAAAATTAAAAACAAAAATAAAGTCTAAAATAGAAGTTGTCTATTACAAATCTTTTAATAATATTATAAGAATAACAAAAACTAAATGAAACAGAATTAAAATCAACAATTTTTAAATTGTGCAAAAATGCAAAGTTTAGATTTAAAAAACAAATTCTTTTAAAATTAATTAATTGATAGTAGTAAAATAAGGAAAAACAAATAAAAAATGTTTAAACAAATAATTAATAATAAAAAATGAAACAATTTTGAAAACTCGCTCATTTTTTTAATAAAATTAAAAATCAATTAAAGATTTGTATTAAAATCATCAATCATCAAATAAGAATTTCCTTTTCTTTATTTAATTTTGTATTTATTTTGGCTCCCTATTTAATGTCTTTTATTTAATTCCTTGCAGGAAACTTGCGATCGAACAAAATCAAGCTAAGATTAGATGCGGACCACAAAAAAAGCCCGTGTTTCGGTGGGCGGCACACGCAAATATTATGCCAAACGCCGTCGCGATAGTCAAATATGCCGACTTCGAAGCCCGAAAAAGAAATTCATTCAGGATTTAAAGAGCCTGATCTTCAAATATAAGCGTACGGTGAGGCAAAAGGGACCGCACAGCCGGGCGGAAATCGCCATCTTCAAGTATACCATGATAAACGATCATATGCAAAAGGATCAGGTGATGCCCCTGGGAAAGAAACGCACCATCAAACGGAGCCAGGCAAACATGCTGAAGAGTTTGCTGAAATCTGTGAAGCGCACCAGGACGAGCCAGACACAGGCCAGGATCTTTGAGGAGGAGGAGGAGGAGGAGGAGGAGGAGGAAACCCCAAGTGAGCTGAGCCAAAAATTGGCTTAGGGACATTTGGAACATGTACTTTCAGCAACATTTTATTCCAAATTAAAGTTGAGGCTCCTAAAAGAAATCGCAATCATGTCTGCAATTATTTCCTGTTAGGGCATACAAACGTCGGATTCAAGCAGTTGCAACGCGTTACGCAAAAAATATGGCAACAGCAACGGGAACAGCCATAAAACACATACACATGCCTGAACTTTGGCCAAGAGATTGCAACAGATGGAAGGAGCTACTTTTTATGTTGATCTTCCAGCAATGCGAAGAGTGCCATGCTCCATGTTTGCTGGCATTTAAATCTTTGTTTGGCGTCTAGTCAGATTTGGCATCAATTGGAATTCATATTTTATAGCATATATAGAAACCTTCATCTAGCTGTCTAAGAGCTGGAAACTTAGTATGTTGGCTTTAATTTGCAAAAGATTTAATTGTAAAATACGGAGACTTGCTATGACACTATTCTCCGCCATATTCAAGGCCTGAAAACGATCCAGATCGGACTATAAGCTCTGAAGTTAATTGGGAATTCATTTCTCATGCATAGACTGGAGCAGGCAGCTAGAAGATAGTTCGGCTTGAGGGTATCTCCTAGACGGGCACTCTCCACACGGTTAATTTTTTTGTTAAATTTAACGACTGGATGATTGGAAGACATGCATGTATATATATAACATACTCCCGCATCCAACAAGTTTTAAGATTTCAAGTAAAATCTACAACTTCCTCAGTTTACGAGCTAGACTAGAGATAACTTCGATAGAAGACAATCTCTAGTTGAAGCTATTATTGGTTACAGTATAGGGCAGTTTACATATATATCAGATTCATATACCTGGTTTATAGTTTGTTCTGTTAATAAGAGTATGCTTGGTAAACACTTTCTATATTTTCCGATATACGTCAAAATTTCCCACTTCCATAACTCGGTCAAATCTCATCCGATTTTCACAAGGTTTTGGATTTTTTTCATGGTTTTGCCTCTAGATTAAAATGGCATCTTAATCTGACAACATATTTCTGGGTCCAAATTCATGTCAAAATGTTGCCCTCAAATATCAAATACAGACAAAGATCCAAATTTCCCACTTCCATAACTCGGTCAAATCTTATCCGATTTTCATAAGGTTTTGGATTTTTTTCATGGTTTTGCCTCTAGATCAAATTGGCATCTAAATCTGACATTTTTCTGGGTCCAAATTCAAGTCAAAATGTTGCCCTCAAATATCCAATATAGACATAGGTCAAAATTTCCCACTCCATAACTCGGTCAAATCTTATCCGATTTTCATAAGGTTTTGGATTTTTTTCATGGTTTTGCCTCTAGATTAAAATGGCATCTTAATCTGACAACATATTTCTGGGTCCAAATTCATGTCAAAATGTTGCCCTCAAATATCCAATATAGACATAGATCAAAATTTCCCACTTCCATAACTCGGTCAAATCTTATCCGATTTTCATAAGGTTTTGGATTTTTTTCATGGTTTTGCCTCTAGATCAAATTGGCATCTAAATCTGACAACATTTTTCTGGGTCCAAATTCAAGTCAAAATGTTGCCCTCAAATGTCCAATATAGACATAGGTCAAAATTTCCCACTCCATAACTCGGTCAAATCTTATCCGATTTTCATAAGGTTTTGGATTTTTTTCATGGTTTTGCCTCTAGATTAAAATGGCATCTAAATCTGACAACATATTTCTGGGTCCAAATTCATGTCAAAATGTTGCCCTCAAATATCCAATATAGACATAGGTCAAAATTTCCCACTTCCATAACTCGGTCAAATCTTATCCGATTTTCATAAGGCTTTGATTTCTTTTCATGGTTTTGCCTCTAAATCAAATTGGCATCTAAATCTGACAACATTTTTCTGGGTCCAAATTCATGTCAAAATGTTGCCCTTAAATATCCAATATAGACAGATCAAAATTTCCCACTTCCATAACTCAGTCAAATCTCATCCGATTTTCATAAGGCTTTGATTTTTTTTCATGGTTTTGCCTCTAAATCAAATTGGCATCTTAATCTGACAACATATTTCTGGGTCCAAATTCATGTCAAAATGTTGCCCTCAAATATCCAATATAGACATAGGTCAAAATTTCCCACTTCCATAACTCGGTCAAATCTTATCCGATTTTCATAAGGCTTTGATTTTTTTTCATGGTTTTGCCTCTAAATCAAATTGGCATATAAATCTGACAACATATTTCTGGGTCCAAATTCATGTCAAAATGTTGCCCTCAAATATCCAATATAGACATAGGTAAAAATTTCCCACTCCATAACTCGGTCAAATCTTATCCGATTTTCATAAGGTTTTGGATTTTTTCATGGTTTTGCCTCTAGATTAAAATGGCATCTTAATCTGACAACATATTTCTGGGTCCAATTTCATGTCAAAATGTTGCCCTCAAATATCCAATATAGACATAGATCAAAATTTCCCACTTCCATAACTCGGTCAAATCTTATCCGATTTTCATAAGGTTTTGGATTTTTTTCATGGTTTTGCCTCTAGATTAAAATGACATCTTAATCTGACAACATATTTCTGGGTCCAAATTCATGTCAAAATGTTGCCCTCAAATATCCAATATAGACATAGGTCAAAATTTCCCACTTCCATAACTCAGTCAAATATCATCCGATTTTCACAAGGTTTTGGTTTTTTTCATGGTTTTGCCTCTAGATTAAAATGGCATCTAAATCTGATAACATATTTCTGGGTCCAAATTCATGTCAAAATGTTGCCCTTAAATATCCAATATAGACATAGGTCAAAATTTCCCACTTCCATAACTCGGTCAAATCTTATCCGATTTTCATAAGGTTTTGGATTTTTTCATGGTTTTGCCTCTAGATCAAATTGGCATCTAAATCTGACAACATATTTCTGGGTCCAAATTCATGTCAAAATGTTGCCCTCAAATATCCAATATAGACATAGGTCAAAATTTCCCACTTCCATAACTCGGTCAAATCTTATCCGATTTTCATAAGGTTTTGGATTTTTTTCATGGTTTTGCCTCTATATCAAAATGGCGTCTAAATCTGACAACATATTTCTGGGTCCAAATTCATGTCAAAATGTTGCCCTTAAATATCCAATATAGACATAGGTCAAAATTTCCCACTTCCATAACTCGGTCAAATCTTATCCGATTTTCATAAGGTTTTGGATTTTTTTCATGGTTTTGCCTCTATATCAAAATGGCATCTAAATCTGACAACATATTTCTGGGTCCAAATTCATGTCAAAATGTTGCCCTTAAATATCCAATATAGACATAGGTCAAAATTTCCCACTTCCATAACTCGGTCAAATCTTATCCGATTTTCATAAGGCTTTGATTTTTTTTCATGGTTTTGCCTCTAAATCAAATTGGCATCTTAATCTGACAACATATTTCTGGGTCCAAATTCATGTCAAAATGTTGCCCTCAAATATCCAATATAGACATAGGTCAAAATTTCCCACTTCCATAACTCGGTCAAATCTTATCCGATTTTCATAAGGCTTTGATTTTTTTTCATGGTTTTGCCTCTAAATCAAATTGGCATATAAATCTGACAACATATTTCTGGGTCCAAATTCATGTCAAAATGTTGCCCTCAAATATCCAATATAGACATAGGTAAAAATTTCCCACTCCATAACTCGGTCAAATCTTATCCGATTTTCATAAGGTTTTGGATTTTTTCATGGTTTTGCCTCTAGATTAAAATGGCATCTTAATCTGACAACATATTTCTGGGTCCAAATTCATGTCAAAATGTTGCCCTCAAATATCCAATATAGACATAGATCAAAATTTCCCACTTCCATAACTCGGTCAAATCTTATCCGATTTTCATAAGGTTTTGGATTTTTTTCATGGTTTTGCCTCTAGATTAAAATGACATCTTAATCTGACAACATATTTCTGGGTCCAAATTCATGTCAAAATGTTGCCCTCAAATATCCAATATAGACATAGGTCAAAATTTCCCACTTCCATAACTCAGTCAAATATCATCCGATTTTCACAAGGTTTTGGTTTTTTTTCATGGTTTTGCCTCTAGATTAAAATGGCATCTAAATCTGATAACATATTTCTGGGTCCAAATTCATGTCAAAATGTTGCCCTTAAATATCCAATATAGACATAGGTCAAAATTTCCCACTTCCATAACTCGGTCAAATCTTATCCGATTTTCATAAGGTTTTGGATTTTTTTCATGGTTTTGCCTCTAGATCAAATTGGCATCTAAATCTGACAACATATTTCTGGGTCCAAATTCATGTCAAAATGTTGCCCTCAAATATCCAATATAGACATAGGTCAAAATTTCCCACTTCCATAACTCGGTCAAATCTTATCCGATTTTCATAAGGTTTTGGATTTTTTTCATGGTTTTGCCTCTATATCAAAATGGCGTCTAAATCTGACAACATATTTCTGGGTCCAAATTCATGTCAAAATGTTGCCCTTAAATATCCAATATAGACATAGGTCAAAATTTCCCACTTCCATAACTCGGTCAAATCTTATCCGATTTTCATAAGGTTTTGGATTTTTTTCATGGTTTTGCCTCTATATCAAAATGGCATCTAAATCTGACAACATATTTCTGGGTCCAAATTCATGTCAAAATGTTGCCCTTAAATATCCAATATAGACATAGGTCAAAATTTCCCACTTCCATAACTCGGTCAAATCTTATCCGATTTTCATAAGGCTTTGATTTTTTTTCATGGTTTTGCCTCTAAATCAAATTGGCATATAAATCTGACAACATATTTCTGGGTCCAAATTCATGTCAAAATGTTGCCCTCAAATATCCAATATAGACATAGGTAAAAATTTCCCACTCCATAACTCGGTCAAATCTTATCCGATTTTCATAAGGTTTTGGATTTTTTCATGGTTTTGCCTCTAGGTTAAAATGGCATCTTAATCTGACAACATATTTCTGGGTCCAAATTCATGTCAAAATGTTGCCCTCAAATATCCAATATAGACATAGATCAAAATTTCCCACTTCCATAACTCGGTCAAATCTTATCCGATTTTCATAAGGTTTTGGATTTTTTTCATGGTTTTGCCTCTAGATTAAAATGACATCTTAATCTGACAACATATTTCTGGGTTCAAATTCATGTCAAAATGTTGCCCTCAAATATCCAATATAGACATAGGTCAAAATTTCCCACTTCCATAACTCAGTCAAATATCATCCGATTTTCACAAGGTTTTGGTTTTTTTTCATGGTTTTGCCTCTAGATTAAAATGGCATCTAAATCTGATAACATATTTCTGGGTCCAAATTCATGTCAAAATGTTGCCCTTAAATATCCAATATAGACATAGGTCAAAATTTCCCACTTCCATAACTCGGTCAAATCTTATCCGATTTTCATAAGGTTTTGGATTTTTTTCATGGTTTTGCCTCTAGATCAAATTGGCATCTAAATCTGACAACATATTTCTGGGTCCAAATTCATGTCAAAATGTTGCCCTCAAATATCCAATATAGACATAGGTCAAAATTTCCCACTTCCATAACTCGGTCAAATCTTATCCGATTTTCATAAGGTTTTGGATTTTTTTCATGGTTTTGCCTCTATATCAAAATGGCATCTAAATCTGACAACATATTTCTGGGTCCAAATTCATGTCAAAATGTTGCCCTTAAATATCCAATATAGACATAGGTCAAAATTTCCCACTTCCATAACTCGGTCAAATCTTATCCGATTTTCATAAGGCTTGGATTTTTTTTCATGGTTTTGCCTCTAGATCAAAATGGCATCTAAATCTGACAACATATTTCTGGGTCCAAGTTCATGTCAAAATGTTGCCCTCAAATATCCCATACAAACATAGATCAAAATTTCCCACTTCCATAACTCGGTCAAATCTTATCCGATTTTTATAAGGCTTTGATTTTTTTTCATAGTTTTGCCTCTTAATCAAATTGGCATCTAAATCTGACAACATATTTCTGGGTCCAAATTCATGTCAAAATGTTGCCCTTAAATATCCCATATAGACATAGGTCAAAATTTCTGACTAATTTCTGGCTAAACAATGTGGGGATTTGATCGGTAGAAAAATATAAAAAGTTTTATAAAGTTCGTTTCATTTAGCGCTTCATTATCTTTTTACCGCACAATCGTTATCTAAATGCAAACTTTAACTGAACCGTTTGCAAGCATCTCGAAACATAAACTAACTAAATTCACAAGAACTTTGTGATGGTCGCCTTGTTTATTTGCCTGACACTGAGCTGATGAGCTCAAGAACAAGAGTAGTACGACAGGAAAGTCACGGCTGCCGCTTATCAACAGTTGTGCAAATAAAAAAGCGAATAAAACAAAACAAAAACCAAAGACGAAAAACAATTCACAAAAAAGATACAAAAGTATCTGTTATCAAATTTTGTGTAAACTTTCACTTCAGCTGTTGTCGTGGTGAATATGGCTTTGGTTAAATATTTTGCTACAATTTCAATAAATTGTTAGACATAAAACGGACAGCCCGCATGCATAACGGGCGAGAATTCAAGCTCAGCTAGAAAATGCCCTGTAATTTGTAAATAACTTAGTATAAAGGGTTAATGTGTTTTTAGTCCACGCAGAGAAATATAGAGAAACATGCCACATGCGAACTTTGCTGCAATCCAGCTGTGTTCTAGTTCTACATTTAATATAGTTCATTCAAAGTAAAATAGCATTTGTAAAAACACTAAATCTTGAGAGTTGTAAGCTTAGAATGCATTTCTTACTATGCGCTGATGTTTTACAGCAAATATGTGACCACATACCAAAATAAAATTGCACCAGCTCTTATAGTTCTCGAGCTATTAAAATATTATATCAGGAACCTATATCTTTAATTCTGCTTGCAGCAAGACTGTAACGATTTGTGAAAACACTATAAGCTAAGAGGCAACATTATGCCAAATTAGGTGTCTCTAGCTCGAACAGTTCCTGAGTTCAATGAGGTCACATAGGTGTGTTGCTCATACTGTGAGTTTACAATGCATTTCTTGCTATTCGCTCATATGTTAGAGTTCTCGAGCTACCTTAACATTTTTTAGAGCAAAGAAATAGCCGTTTATCAAATAGCATCTGCCTAGCTCTTATAGTTCTCGAGTTCAGTGAGGTCACATAGTTGAGGGTTGCTCAAATTGCGATAGTTAAGCGTATATGTATTTTAAATATAATCTTTAAGCCAAATGCTTTGTTTCTGCAATACTTAATACAATCAGAGATTACAGGGTATCTGGATTGAATAGCACACAGGCGGCTGTCATCTCGCGTAGGTGGTCCGCATGTTTGTTTTAAACGGGCTGCGGGGTGGATGGATGCGCGGTTAAGGGGTGGGGATGTGGTGCTACATAAAGTAGCAATGATTAAGTATGTTAAACAAAACTTGCAGCATGCAAATCAGAGCCAGGAAATTATTATTACAACTTTTTAACAGCGTTGTCAAACCTACATTTTTCTTTTTCTCGCTCGTTTGCGTTTTTCTTTACGTTTTTTTTTTCTTTTTCTGACCATGTTCGAGTTTTTGGCTTTTCAGTTTTCGTTTTGGCTTGCTTTTGAATTCATTAGCATTACATGGCTTCCGTATTTGGCACCGGGTTGGCCAACGCTTTACAACAATATGGGTCAGAGACGCGCCGTAAATGGGCCCCAGGGGCCGTCAAAGCATTTTACAGCTACCTCTTAAAAATATATGTGTAAATAAATAAATAAAAAACGGAAAACATTTTTTTTTCTTTTTTTTTTTTTTTTTGCCAAATCAGCCATCAGTTTGGGCGTGGGGGGAGTCGGGTAACAAGATCCAAATGCGCCACAAGTCGATTCTATTGCGGTGTCTCGAATTGCCCCCAGCTTATGCAAGCCGCATGAGAACTCAGCCATTCCTTTGGCTTATCACCAACTAAACAGTTCCCGGCCAAGATCTATGGCCGAGGAAGCGGCCCAGCTAAATGCATATTCATTTGGCATTGGCGGTTGGCGGTTGGCTTTTAGTTACACCGCATGCACAACGGTGCGTATGCTTGATCCAGCTAAATGCGCACTTAAATCATAGTCAAGTGATCTGTCATATATATATATATATATATATATATATATATATAAACATTGCTGACTACAATACCTGACTTTTAGTTGTTATTTTTTTATTGCCAATAAATCATCTTTCAATCAAATATATTTTTAAATATATTTATGGAAAATGCCAAGTTTAATTATTTGATAATACTTATTCTTCCTCTTCGTTAAACTTTGACTAGACGCAGTTGTAGTTTGGCTTTTGGTTTGAATAGTTTGAGGTAACAAATGTCGGGGCCGTTGGCACCTCTTGTAGGTTCCATAAATTATCCGAAACTTTTGACTCTAAGCATCCCAGCTCGGGCGCCTATTTGAATTCCATAAGGTGCCTGCTCCAGCGTATTGTGGTATTCTTTTCTTTTGTCAGCCAAATTTTATGCCAACAATTTGCTAACTATTCGCCTGATGTGAGCGCATTAAAGATACTCAATTTGAATCGAGCTAAGAAACCCAACTAAGTCCTGTAAGTGCCTGCTCGGGCGCCTAACCAAATTCCTTAAGATCATTCCTGCTCGGGTGCCTTAAGAAAATTCCATTATGGCATTCTTATTGCATTCCCAACGAAATCGTTTTCAAATGTTTTAAAGCTTTATACCAAATATGGCAACATGCAAAGTACACAATTTGCTGCTGGCGTAATTTATGAAGTGAACTTCTAGTCAAACCAACTAGTTGGTCCAAGTCTGTAAGTCCCTGTTCGAGGTGCCGCTGAGTGGCTGAGTTTATTTATTAGGAATTTGTTAAAGCACTTAAACGCGACTTCCTAGTGGCCAGACAGACAGACAAACAGACATATGTTGGCTGACATTTCTGAGGGCGTGTACGCAGCCAACATTGTTGAACCCCACGCACTTGACACTTGCCTTTTAATTGAATTGCATTAAATGCAATCGCATTTCAATTTGCGAGTAAAATAAAGCACGTAATTAACCAAAACCGCCTCACCTTCGATTCATTTAAAGCGAGCAGTCAGACTGGCTGCTGGACAGGCTAATCAACTGACTAGCTGACTGACTGACTGAGTGACTGACTGACTGATTGACTGAGCGCTTGCCGGCTTACTTAACAAGGAAAAATACAGGATGCTTTTCTAGTCTAGTATATGGCTATTTGATGGGCAGTTAAATGCTGAAGCGATTGCCGGACGGGTGTCAATTTCAATGCTCATTGCGTAACCAGATTTCAGATATGTTGTTTAGGCGATAATTCAATAAATTTGATGAGTCTGTGCCTGTCTCTGATGCTGTGCATTAACGGCATTTTGCATTAACCGTTGAATGGCCAACGGGCCACACGCACAAGTTTGTTGCCTAAGTCATTCGTTTGTGACGTCAACAACCGCAATCTGCGCTAGAATTTAACAGCCGTAATGCCTAGTCCCCCCTATCCATACCACTACCCCTACTCGACCGCCTGTTAAATCCTCTCCAATTAAGCCTGGCAGCGGCTTTCTCTTCTTCTGCCTGCCTGCACTTTGCATGCGAATTTTTGGTTGCATAAACGCATCCGTCTCCCCTCCCCCCCCGTAATCAGAAACTGGTTCGCCTGCCTCGGGCCTGGTTCCTGTCACATCTCGGCCAAGCGGGCCGCTTTATGCTCATGACGTCAACTTTGGCTGGCTGCATTCTAGACACTTGCCATTGATTGGCATTGACCCAGAGGCGTTTAACAGCAAATCGAAATTCATGCATTTTTTATTGCTAATTTACTTAAAACTCGTACGTTTTCGCATTTGCCAATAACATTTTATGAGTTGATTACAGATATTCATGTGCGAAGTCTGGCCTGCTGAACAGCAGTATTTATCGAAATACTGTTATCGATAACATATCAAGGCAGCTTATTTGAGCCTTTGCCCTATTTATGCGCAATTATATTAATTGTGTTATTTAAAATGTATTTTGGATTGTTAAAAGTCAAATTTGGCCAGCTTATTGAACTCAATAATTGAACTCATTGTAGAACCGATAACTAACGTTTTATATTGTTTTAAATATATCGTTTTGTCCCGAAGCCCATAAATACTTAACAGTGCCATCGTTTTGTCCATAGCTGAATACCTTAAGTGCATTCGGTTCATTTTAGCAGGCTTAACTTCTATACAAGGGCACGAAAACTTATTGAACAATCTTAGTTACAATTTCGATTAGTCCATTGTTGATTCTCGAAAGCTTATAATCAATTTATGGGCTCGATAATTTGTCAAGCTGAGCCAAATATATGCTTGAGATTCTTCAAAGACAAGTTCATTATTTGACCGATATTTATCGAATATATATCTATTTCGAGTACGCTTTTCGGACAGATACGTAAAAGTAACGAATATCGAAAAGGAACGAATGTTAATTATCGATCATATCACATGTGAATGTGCTCGATAACTTATCGATTGTTAACCACTTCCCAAATGCACAATGTACATTTGCCCAATTTCAGACAGGGAGTGAAGAAATGAATGTTTGAGATTCTTGAAAGTACATATTCGATATGTGAATGCGCTCGATAACTTATCGAGCGTGCGCATTGGGCAATTGGGCAACTCTCACCTCGCATTTGCAGACCATCAAGTAGATTTATTAATTATTGTTGCATACAAATAACAACAACCAATACAACAACAACAATTGCTGCTGCATAAAAAAATTGTTGTTGGCCACTTCTTTTGGACGTCGTTTATTATGCGGTGCGCAGCATTTCGTCAGTCATTCAATTGAGGCTCATTGAAGCAGCCACTTGAGCGCACACACACACACACACACACATGCATCAGATAGACCAAGCACTTAATTTGAAGCGCATTTCACTTTCATTTTATGCGTTGTTGTTGGGCAATCAAAATGCGACGATCGCTCGGATTTGAGGCGTTTGGAAAACTAAGCGCAAAAATTTCAATTTCAATTTCAATTTATTGATGACCCGTCAACCAGCGCTGCATGCAAATGACAAATGAGTCGACACATTTTTCACCACAAAATAAAAGACCGCGCCTCATTCCGCAGGTGCTCGGCAATCCGTTAAACAATGCGAAACTAATGAAAAGTTGGCGAAACCAAAGAAATCTCTGGGAAACCCAAGGCAATCTATGGGAAATCAAGAACTCTCCAGCGCATTTGGCCAATTGTATATGAAATTCCTTCAAAGTAAAAGTTTTCGCGCATATGAGAACAATATAAATGACAGGCGAGAAACTCGAAATACAAAATAAAAAAAAAAAACTATTGAATTAAGCACAAGTTTCCTAAAAGAAGTGCACAGCAGTTAGTCTATTTAATGGCATGAGTCAATCTACGATGAAAAACTAAAATAAACTTTTGAATTAAATGAGAATTTCTCTATTTATATATATGGTCTATAGAAAAGTCGGAAAGCAAATAGGAACTTCTGACATGAAGAAATTCTAGTAAAATATTATGAAATGAGTCCAAACTTTGAGAAATAAAATATTTTCAGTCTACAAACAATTAAATATGTGAGCTTTAAAGAAATTTGAAAAAGTAAAACTGAAAGGAATTGAAATCTTGCCGAAGAAAAAACATCTGGTAGTTGTTTTTGAGATAAAGGTTTTAGGGCAATGACAAACATCTCGACTATATATAAAGAAGTCTTTATCTTAACATATCTTTTTAAAGTCTGATAGTTCGAAATAGATGTATCCAAAGAAGAAATCAAATATGTAGTTCTCTAAAAAAGTTCTCTTGTTAACTTGAATTATTAACAAATATCAAATAATTTTATTTTTTCAAGACCTATCAAAAAACTTGCGAGATTCAAGAAACTCTTAAATCAGTGAGGGAATCAATTATTCTCAGAGGCATATAAAATAATTTATAGAAATCAACGAACATCCAAGGATTTGAAAATTTATAGCTAACAAGTTGAGTTGCAATCAGAGAAAAAAGAACACCTGACATTTTGTCGCTAGAGACAATTTTTGTCGGAAGAGTTTTCTCGAAAGAAGTAAAGTAGAAGCAAAACCCAAATCTTAAGATTTGTGGCTTAAAAAAATAAGCGTTTACTCAGCTCTAAAAACTATTTGAACAGCTGCCTTTAAGAATTGTCGTAAATTGTTCGAATAAAGCTGAAGAACGTGTTGTTCGTTTAAATATATATATATACGAAATCTTGTGCCCATATAGAACACAGAATTGGAAGCATTCTACAGATAAAGCCGGCACGACTGAACTTTCAACTCACCGTATTTATCTTCTCCATGAAGACGCTCATTTGATTTTTCGCTGACATTTTGCTTAAAGTTGGGTGTGCGCTTTGGAAACACTAGATATATATATATGTATATATATATATTAAGAGGCGCGACACCTGGCGGCCAGAACTGTCACATGACACACAAGAAACAGTTACTCAGCTGGGCGCAAACTGGGCCACAAAGATAATCAGAGTGCACAACATAAAACAATTGTATTTACTTCGAATTTTCCAATTTACTTCTCGCCAAAAAGAAAAGTATGTTTTCTTCAAACAAAAAAAAAAAAACAACAAACTGTTCAACGTTTAAATAAAAAAAAAACACAAAGAACAGTTTAAAGCGCGCGCGCGTTTCATTAATTTTGTTCACAAAACTTTTCGACACTTGCTCGGACGGTCGCTCGCTCGTACGCGTGCGTTCTTATCGGCGGCTCGCAACGCATTGAAACCCCAAGACGTGCCCAGCACGGCGGCTAGCTGAGGTGAGCTCAAGGCAGCGACGCCGGCGTCGGCAGCGACAGCCGAAGAAGTTCGAACGAAAGACAAAGTTGCGGCGACAGGTGCTCAGTGTGGGCGAGGCAGAAAGAGAGAGGTAGCATGTGGGACAGAGAGAAAGTGTGTCTGAGAGAGAGAGAGAGGGAGAACGCGCACACAACCGAGCCGAGCCGAGAGAGCGCCACAACCGGCTGCGCTGCAATAGCTTGGGCCGACACTGTTGCCTGTACATGCAGCTGTAGCCGTGCTCATGCGAGAAGACGCCACTGTAGGCATTGTCAAATTTTGTGAGCTAAATTTGCGTTTCGCTTTGTGGCTGGCAAAAAAATATAGATAAAGAAGATAAAATAGTTTTGACTTAAAGATAATCTTAATTAAAAAACGATAAAGATAATCTGAATAGAAAAATGGGCAGACATTTGGCAAATGCAGCCTTGAGTATCGTCGGTATTTAGAATCCGATCTTTATTAAGTTTTTGCTATTTAAACTGTGCGAGAGTCTACGTTCTACTCTTAATATATACGTTCTACTCTTAATATAATAATATATATATATATATCGAGATTTATATGTATAATATGTATAGTTGAGATAATTTATTACAAAAAGGTCTTATTACAATTCAAGGGATAACACAATTCTTACAATTCTTAAATGGGATTGAAGACGTCTTCTTCAAAAAACTAATGTTTGCCTATATGGAGAGCAAATAATTATCCTCTCAACTGTTCGAAATTGAGCTTAAGGTCAAACAAGGCAAAAAACTATGTTATTCTTCTTCGATTTTAGTTTAGCTTTCAGTTTTTGTTTTTCTTAAACATTTTTGGGTTAATTTTTTGTGTTTCCCAAGGTCGCTTTGTGGGTGGCAATAGCTATTCAACTATGCAAAATAAAGCATACTAAACTCTAGAAAATAATCTAAGCAAATCTAAAGAAACTGCGGCCTCTCAACATTTCAACGTGGCACAGAGCATGGGCATCTCTTGAGGTCAAGTTGAAAAGTTTTTTGTTTCATTTTTCAACAGGTTTTTCTGTTAGGTTTTTCATTTTAAGCTTAACTTTTAGTTTTGTGTGGAGAATTTTCAGTTTTTGCCTTTGCTTGGCATGTCCATTTTAATAAGTAGCAATATTTATAGATGACATTTTAAACTGAACACTGCTCACTTCGATAATAATGCGAAGCTGTCTGCTATGTCACTCTAATTAACTGAATGCTACAAGCCATTGGGCCAAGCTGGCAGCTATGCAACTTCATGTTAATCGCATATTAGCTGGTAATAAAGCTTTAACCTGTTTTCTGCGCTTGTATTTGCACAACCCACAACTTTTTCGATATTTTCATAACTCTTTAACATTTGAATTGCGTTTGTCTTGCTGGTGCTTTATTATTTATTTATATATTTCGCATTTTCCTTGTTTATTTTTTTTTAGTTTTTTTTTCTGTCGAGAATTAAGAGCTTTGCGCTGCATGACTAAACAAACAACAAGTCAAATAGCTTAATTAGCTTTGCAAATCCTCAGACAGACAACAACGGGCAAAAATGAAATAAAAATAGTATAATAATAATAATAATATTGCGGGCCGCCAATTGCCGGCGCAAAAGCCAATGAAGTCAAAGTCAAAAACCATTTAAGGTCGCTGCCAAATGCGACGGGCTGGCTTTAACGAACGAAAGGCCCAAACGGCCCAAAACAGACCAACCAACAGGCCGCTTAATGACAATTGCTCAAAAATATTTACGAGTGTCACGCAAAACAAAATTAAAAAGAAAACCTAATAAAAGGTTTATGTCTACTGGGAGACTGTTCATGCAATACCCTATAAATGGAATTTAAACTGAGGCTGAAAAAATGAATGGAAATTCATCTATCTCTAAATTCGAACTCAAAATATTTATTTCATTTAATAAATGTTTCCATAGAAATTTGACTCTACTTCTTAAATAACAAGTCGGGCGTAATCTTATTCGAAATAAATTATTTTACCCGGTGTTTCTTCTCTCGATCCGAATTTAGTTTAGGTTTTATAGAGGTCGCAGGCTTTAAGAGCATATTGTCTGTTAAATCTTTATCTTGAGAGCAAATATGTTTATAGGACAATCGAATCCAAGTTGACAATTTTCAAGTTTAAGTTTCTAAATTTACAGTAAGATATAGCAGTCCAATCTGTGTTTAACCAAAGTAGATACTAACTCAAGGATTAGGAAGCAGCCTTACAGAATATGAAAAGCCCAGCTTTGCCAAGAGTTCAGTGCGCATAGTTAGATATAACTTGAATGACTGCACTTTATGGAAAGGCAAATGCTCCTTACAATGCTTTATCTAGGGTATATAGGCAGAGAGTTGGCTAGAAATAGCGGCTGAGAAATGAAATCAAAAAATCATGGCATGTGTTTACTTTATGTAACGGTCCTTGTTTAAATCGTTGTCAATGTCTCTGCGCCCAATTCCTGATCATGAACAATTAACGGTTCGCGTATTTCTATTTACTAACTTTTTGTATTTTTTATTTTTTTTTTTTTTTTTTTGGCAATTCATCAACGCATTGCAGATCGTATTTCGCCTTGCCGCAAACGAAAGACTTAGGCAACAAACTTGCGCCCATAGAGCGCTTGTTGGCACTTACCTTTTAGCATGGTCCATGAAATGTAGTCATTAGCTAGGCGTCTGGGCGTTGTCTAATCTTTGGCTGCAAAACAAAGTAAATAGTTCAAAATTGGTTAACATTGAGCTTAATACACATGAGTACAATAACACATAACTCTCTCTCTTAAAAAGCTAGTAATTAGTTTTATTTACTCCCCAGTTTGGAGTCAAGAATAATGCCAACTCATCGCGAGCTGTGAACAAATCATCAAGATCTTAATCAAAAACTTGAACTTATTACCAGATGTACATAATTTTCCATTAGACGCCGTGCGC
Source organism: Drosophila virilis (assembly GCF_030788295.1). Classification (NCBI taxonomy): domain Eukaryota; kingdom Metazoa; phylum Arthropoda; class Insecta; order Diptera; family Drosophilidae; genus Drosophila; species Drosophila virilis. Next base: position 3,822,628 of record NC_091543.1, read on the forward strand.
GAATTGCTTAAGAAAACGTGAAAAACTTTCCAACACACAGAACCGAACCCAAAAAAGTTTAAAATTTGGGATAGGCCTAGCGCGGCGTGCTCAACTGTTGGATGCCCTGCCAGGGCTAAAATGTTGCTCTGCTTTATGATTTGCTGTCGTTCGAGTAAAATATCGCATATTCAGCACTTATAGTTCAATGAGGACACATTATCGACCATTTAATACCCTGTACTCACTGAAAATGGCTAAAAGGATTTATTGGTTTTGTGCAGGTCGAGTCGAGTCGACGTCCGTCTGTCGGTCCGTCTGTAAGAACGCTTCGATCTCGGAGCCTATAAGAGCTACAAGCTTTTGAGCCTTCCTATTAAACGCGCAGTACGAGTTTGTTTCCGATAATCGATAACTTGCGCCGTTTCCAAGCAATCGATCAATATCGAAATTCTGTTTTTTGAGCAAATCTCTTAGCTTTTAAGATCTAAACTAACCAAATTTGACATTTAATTGATGGAAAAGTACACACTAATCAAGTCTCTTTCATTTATATGCTATCTCCAGTTCGATGGGCTCTTATTAAGAAAAAGACGGCTAGACAAGATCAGGGGAAGATCTATGTGACTCGATATACACAAAGTGTGATATTGGCAAAACACTATGATACCCCATTTTGGGCCTTCCCTGGTAACAGGGTATATATGCATGTAGTAAAAGGGTTTCTGGTTCATTTGCTGCGTCAAAAAACACTTTCGGTTGGCTCATGCACGCCGCCCCCAAAGGCGGTTCCGGCTAATCAAATTTTGTACGATTGTTGTGGTCGACGTTGTTGTTGTTGCTGCTGCCACGCCCCTTCAATGGCGCCGTCAGCATTGAAAATTGTTATCGCTAATCAGAGACGAACTCATCTCATTTGCGGCCCTTGTGAAATTTGATTTATGCATTTTAGGCAGCAGGCAATTTGAACAAAAAAAAAAAAAAAAAAAAAACCAAACCCCAGTCCAGATTCCGTTTCGAATTGAGAGATTCACTTGATTTTGGGCCATTAGCATTGGGCATGCGCCTGGCTGAAAGTGAAATTTTGTCAACAGTTGGTTGCTCTTCCGTTTTGTTGTTTTTGTTAGTGTTTTCTTTGCATTTCAATTTGGCGTGTTATTAAATGCGTTTTCAATTTCACTAGAAAGCCCCCAAAGTCGCCCTCAAAACAGCCTTTTGATATTCTTGCTGAAGAAATTGAAGCGAAATGAACGAAGTAAACACACACATAATTTTCGTTCACAACACAACACGCGTCGCATGGCCAACAAAAATAAATAATAAACCACTTTATTTCGATCCCACAACACACACACACACACACACACACGCTGTGCATTACAAGTGGTTGCCGGCAGTTTTGAGCGGTTGACAAGTGTGACAAGCGATGAGTCTCGGGTCCATTGCACAGCCAACGCGATTAACTGATTGACTGATTGAACAAATGTGCCAGCGGCTGCTGAAGAATGCGCCCAAAACGAAAGACTTAGGCAACGAACTTGTATGTGACAAGCAATTTAATATTTATAGTATACAGAACACTATCAAATTTCTTCATACCTCTATCGATATATTTTCGATAACAAAACAATAAGAATTTCGTCATGCATTTATCGACATGTTATCGATATTGGCCAAACGAATTTCACTCAAGAATTAGTCACACATTGGTGTCAACACCCTCCCCCAACAATCGCAGTTGATACCAACATCGCGCATTGCATGCACATCCGTGGTTCGCCTTTCCGGCTTGGACCGTTTCGCCAAGACATAAACAAAACTACAAAATAAATAAAGAAGAAGACGAAGAAGAAGAAGGAAAAAACAGAAAGACCTGATATTAACATATGTCGTACGCGTTAATTAACAATTCCGCTCAGCTAATATCGGTTTCACCCACCAAAAGCAGCAACAACGAAAGCTCCTTTTACCTTGGCCAAAACGCCCCCGCAGCCCACCTGCCAGGTGGTCGGACACCCGTTTGGTGGCGTATTTCAAATTTTTTGAAGAAAGTAACGCGTCTATATGCCGCCTAGGTCTCTACGCCATATGAAAGTTGTGCTCGCGGCCTCTCGCGAGTTGAATGACTCAGGCGGCGAATCGAGCTGAGCTGTTGACCAGAAATCAAATTAAAATAAAATTTGCTTTTAGGCTAAAAACAAAACACAAACAAAACGCAAACTCGCCAATAAATTGGGGGGCGCAAAGACACGCATATGGCTAACCCCCAGTCGATCCCGGCCCATGCCTAGCCCCTGTTTGGCCAGTTTTTTTTTTTTTTGTGCTCTTTGTCAAAGTTCAAAGTAAAAGTTTTCTAGCCTGTTGCATGGGCATGGGGCGTGTTGTTGTGGGCGTGGCCCAGTGCATTTGGCATTGACTCTTACGATTTAAGATATGGGACATGATTGCGGCGGCTATGGCCATCGTCACAAAATTTATGCGCCGCATCGTCACCGACTTTTTAATTTGCAATTAAATTTTGCGCAAACATATTTTTTGTTGTTTTTTTTTTTTTTAACTTTTCGCTCGCCATTTTCCATTTGAATACCCTGTAGCCATAAAAGTGAGGCATAACAAGTTGTGGCATACAGACATGAGAAGAACCTGACCTCAACCTCATGACCCTCAACGATGTTGAGATCTATACTAGAGCTACATTACTTTCCTTTATCAGTGCCGCAGTTGAATAACAAGCAACATTTACTGGTTCATTTATCTATTTGCTTCTTTGCGCAACCTCGTTTATTTGAACTCATTGATCTCAGGAACTATGCTAGTCCGAATGGGCAAATTTGGGATGTAAGTCTTACATGCCAAACGCTTTAAGTCTGTTCAAGTTCCCAACAATATTTGCTCATATTTCTCGAGCTATTGGGCATTATAAAAAAGAAAAAAATCATAGCAGCCTTTCTATGCACAGTGTAAGCTGCATTTAGATTTAGATTTTAGATTATTTGCAGGGCATCACAAGATCGATCACTATTCTGTTTAAGCCTTTAGCTGGCTCGTCTGCCTTTTGGTAAGCCTTTAATGATCCCTCGGTCAAAGTTCCTCAAATATGGGCGAAACCCAAGGACGGTGTGGGGCCGCGGTCATTAAAAGAAATCAACGCCAAGTTATCGTAAATGCATCGTAAATTTGGCTGGCCAGCGCATTAGATGCCATATAATTGTCAACCTATTAATGAGCTTTACTCATCATTTGCAATAAAACTTTCAGTTGGAGCCACACCTCAAGCACAAAATTCAAAGCTGAAACCGAAAGCCGAACCGGTTCGAATCCGGAATTCCGAGTCTTATTCAAATCATAAACTGAACCAAGCGCTGACTCAGTAGTAAAATAGATGAACTTTAAACTGAACTGCGATAAATGCAAATATGTGAATTACTTGAATTGAATTCTTGCATTGAAAAACTAAAACAAACCAAGGTTCGAACCGAACCCTATGGCAGAAGCATGTCTTGAACTCTGCATCGAACCAGCGACCATTTGTTGTTGAGGCGAATGCACCGCAACCCAACATTACGCAAATGCAAAGGTAAATAATGATAACGTTTGCCTGGACCGCAGAATAAGACTCGCAACAAAAGGTCATTCCACATTCCGCATTCACTGCGAACAATTTGCGCAACGTTTTGCACGCGAGATTCGCACGAATTTCGGACGCGATTCATGTTTAGCCGCTAGGCCCAAAGAAATATGTGCCAAAGTCAAGCGGCCCGGACGATAACCGGGCAGCTTCGCATATACCCTTTATGGATTGCCAAGCCGCATAGGGTATAAGTAGGGTATATGTGTTTATAAGTTATCTTAACATAAGTTATATCGATAGTCCATAATTCATGCTACCAACTTTAATTTCAATTCCTAATTAATGATTCTTGTACATTTTATATTTGTTCGTTTCCCTTTTGAGATTCTAGGGTATTTTTTAGTCGCATATTCTGTAGCCAATCACTCGCACAGTTTGTCATTGGTCTCGTGATTGTTAAGTACGCGCGAAAAGTATTTCGTTTAATTTGAGCCGTTTTTTTCTCGTTTTTTTTTTTTATAATTTATAATTGCTGATGTTGAAAAACCTCAGACAGGCAAAGCATGACGGATTTAAGGAGAGTCAAAAAACATATTAATTAAAAACAACGAAGTTTTAGATGCCTTTCAATGTAAATTCCTGACAAGCAGCTCATATAAATTTTGTATAAAATGATGTTGTGCTTTAAAAATAATCTCAAAATCAATCAATCAGTCAATCAATGAATTAAACAATCAATTGTCAAGCAATCAATCATTCAAACAACCAGTCAATTATTCAAGCAATTGTCAATCAATCAATGAAGCAATCTATCAGTTGTAAATCAATCAATCAATGAAACAATCAATCAGTTGTCAATCAATCAATCACTCAAACAAACAGTCAATCAATAAATCAAACCATATTCAATCAATCAACTGTGAATCACTCAATCAATCAGTCAGTCAATCAATCAATTAGTCAATCAATCACAAAAACAATTATTTGATTCTATACTCAATTACTTTTTCAATTATTCTTTGAGTTTTTTTTTATATATTTTAAATTTATCTTTAATAAAAATATAAAATTTAACATTTCCATCCCTGAAGTTAGCATGAGTAAGCGTCGAACATCACAAAGTTGATGTACACACACAGTGAGAGCATTAAAAGCTGTGATCATAAAAATGTTTTGGGCCAGGCTTAGTACAGCTCAGTGGGGAGAGGGGTCTGAGTTGCGGCTTTTGCGGCTATTTCATGTGTAGTAGGTATTGCATTGAAAAACGTGAGTGCGTGAAATGTGAGCATGAGCAACAAAAGTCAAGTAGATGATGTTGTTATTGTTATTGTTGTTATTAATACAGTTATTGTTGTTAATCAGCGCAGCCGCTTTGTTTGCTTGTCATATGTGTCATATGGGAAAAAACCAGAAGAAAAGCGAGCGGAAGAGAAATAAGTGCAGCGGCAATGCTTGGCGAGCGCCGCTCTCTGCGCTTCTCAAGCGCCAATAAATCAGTCAGGCGCAGTATAAGCTCCGCCCCCTTGCATTTAAAAATCTATTACTTAATTTCGCATAAAAGGAAAATCGATCAGCAGCAAAGAAAGGCAAAAAAAAAAAAAGAAAGAAAGAAAAAACCAAACGCTAAATTTTGTTTTCTTTCTTTAACATGCTTTATGTAATTCCCAAAAGACGCACACACATCATCAACATTTTTTTTTTTCGTTTTATCTAAAAACCACACGCGTCTATTGTTTCTATAGCCAAAATTAGAAGCAATCGCTGGCTAGAGAGTGAACGAGGGCGTTGAGAGGAAGGGAGAAGCGGGCCAACAACAAACAAATTAGTTGAAAAATCAAACGCTTTCGATTTCTATTTGAATATTTAAACGCAACCAAAGACCGGCAGCTCCGATGAAAAAATAGTAAAAAAAAAAGCCAATAAATAAAGAAAGAAAGAAATTCCCATCAATTAATTGTCTTTTCTTCTGCTCTAACGTCTTCTGCTTCTTGCTAATCGCTTGCCAGCTTACACTTAAATAACATATTCAACCAAAAAAAATAAAAAACTTAATTTTAGGTTGAGCTTTTTTTCCTTTCTTACTTAATTTTTTGTTTTGGCTGTAAATTTCTATACAACCATTTTATATATATATTATTTTTTTTTTTTTTGCACAAAGAGAAAAAAGCAGCAAGAGAAAGAAGCGTGTGAGAAGAAGAAAATAAGCTTGGTGTGCTTTAGTCGGGCGTGCCCGGCTAGAAGATATTCTGTAAATAGGCCCACATTGTAATACATTCTTGAATAACTCGGGTTCTCATTGTCCGAAATTTATGATATTTTCAGGGAATACAAATGGCATGGAAATGTGTGTCAATACTTAGGCCCATGACTATGCTTCAAGAAATGCCATTTTGGGGGAAACTGGAAATGATATCCAAAAAGTGAAATGTTCTGGATAAGTGCATAACAAGTTTGATGTATCTGGCTCTAATAATTCTCGAGCTATGCTCAAACAAAAACACAGAGTTATCGATTTCTGGAAAAACCCAGCCAGTTATCGATTGGTTTTGAATGAAACTCGAGCCGGGCGGGTCACACAAGAAAAACTGTTCAAGAGACTTTAGTGCATCTAGCTCTTACTTTTCTCGAGCTATGCACAAACAACAACATTAGTTATCGATTATTATCGATTGTCTTAGTACTGATCTCAAGCAAAATCGATCTAAGAACCAATACGAGAATCTACACGTCATGTTTGATGTATCTGTCTTTAATAATAATCGAGCTATAATCGATATCGATATTATTCGATTTCGTACAAACGCAGTTATTTATCGATTGATGCAATTTACAGACATTGTCTGCATATCTGCCACATGTTATCTACCCCGTTTCTTTGGGCCATTTTCAATGGGTGCTGCGTAAGAGCCGTAGAGCGTCTTAAAGTGAAATAAAATTTAAATGAAAATAAAATCAAATTGGCCATAAATTATGTTCAAAGGCGTTGGGCCGTTTGCCGTTTGCCATTTGTGTTGTGTGTGTTTTGCTTTTTTTTTATTTGAAATTTTAAATTCCCAGCTACAAAATTTACAATATTTTTAGCTAAATGTTTTCCAAATGTTTTCGTCTACTAATTTAATGCCAGTTGCCTTTATTGTGCTGCTGCTTCTCACTCATTTGCTTTGTTGCTGTGCGAATACGTTGGCGTCTATTTTGATTAACATTTAAAGAGCGTAACAATTAATTTGTTAACGGCCAACAAAAATAGTTTTTATTTATATTCATAATGCTAGCGGGTATATCATTGAAAATAAGTCTCAAACGTATCGAACGTTAAACAAAAGAAGTTGCATACAAACGCGTTCCACGATTTTTCCACACATTCGGGTGGAATTTCCGGACACCCCGTCTTACCGTGCACATTTATTGAAAAAGTTACCTTATCAGTGATAATTTCAGCTTATATATATAAATATGTATATATAGAAGTTCAGCAATGGCAACTTCTCTCTTCAACATGTTTTCATTAACCTTTTTCTCCTAACGAAAAGTTGAATGTGCTTTAAAACTTGTTGGCTAAGAAATTTGTTTGCAGTTGCATTTTATTTTTAATCAACTTTGTTAGTTGAATTTTTCAAATATTTATTTCAAATATAATTGAATCAAAACAAAGCTTCTTGTCTGCGTAAAACCAGGTTCATTTCTCTTTATTTATGTTTTATTATCTGCCTACAGCACAACCAAAATATCTGCTAAATATAATATAATAACATCATGCTACTGTATCAAGAAACTGGAGCAAGCTATCAGAATAAAGACGAAGAATAAGAAACTTTTAATTGAAATAAGCTACACATGCGTTAAGAATTACACATAAAACGGGAGAACTCACATCTCACATTTTTCTCTTGGTGAAGCCGAACAGCAATTAATTTATCAATTTGAATCAACGCTTTTGCTCGCCAAGAAATCAAAGACTAGAAATAATTGCAGCTAAAAATAAGAAAAATAAGAACAAGCCCAGTTTGAAGGCACATTTTCCCAGTGATCTACCGTGTGTTCTGTACGTGCGCTGAGCCAGCACTTTCGGTTTTCCCAGCTCGTTCCCACCAAATGCTGCTCGCATATGCTGCTTTCTAATGCGGCGCTTCGGCAGAACTGCGCCCGATTTTCGAGACAATTCTCTTGCGAAGTGGGCCAAGGGGGCTAGGAGGGGATCAGTGGGTGAGGGGCGCAAGCAGCTGCTCTGACAGCTGGCCACAAATCAAATTGCTGCAGTTGCAGATCTTAAATCATCTGCCGCATTCTCGGAGCGCTTTTAATACCTCTTTTCTGTCTATGCCCTAATGTGGTGGGGAGTTTTGATTCAATCACGAAGTATGTCACGTTGAGAATATTTACTAGTGTATAGGAACATACCTAAGATAATAAACTAGGAATCTATAGGATATATAGGAATATATCCAAGACCACAAAACGTGTAGCGTGAGAAATATGTTCTAGCAGCTAAATGTCAAATTTGGTGAATCTAGCTCATAAAACCTAAGAATTTTGCTAAGAAAAACAGGATTTCGATAACGATATTTATCGCTTGCTTGCAAACGCGGCAAGTTATCGATTATCGGATAAACAAACTCGTATTGCGCGGGCTTTGAGAGGATCTACATTAAGGGAGTTGCTAACTAGGAGATGCTTTCTTCTGTATGTTACACACATTTGCAAAAATACAATATACCCTTTTCACCAATTCTCAATGGGTATGCAAATTAAAGTGTTTATTAACACGACAAAACTATTAATAGAAAGTAATATTATGCCAGACGATATGGCTATAAATTGCATTAAGAAATTTGGTTTGCATTTCGAAGTCAAGATTTTTTATGATAACTTTGAGCAAAATCTGCAAATGCGAGTTTCACGATTCTTCTCACATAGCATCAACAAAGCAATAATACTAGTTCTTCTACTTTTTTTCTTAATACAAAACTTCCTCTCTTTCGTAAGCTAGCTAGGGTATTGAAATTTCGGCGCAGACACCTTTTTTGTGGTTTTATTTTATTTTCTTAATTTCTTGGTCAGTAGTCGCCGCAGTCGCCGTCGCTGCTTTCACCGTGCGCTTATCGATGTAACTGCAAGTGTCAACAACAACCCACAACAACAACGACAACAACAACAACGACAACTTAAAACAACAACAATATGAAGAATTGGCTGCCGCCGCGTCACGTAAACGCAACGCCCGCCGCGCCCAGCCTTGACCTAGAGCAGCGCTTCGACTTTGGGCTTGGGCTTTGGGGTCTATGTCTGGGATTGCGACTGCGACTGCGACTGGGCTTGGGCTTGGGTATGGGTCTGGGCCTGGGTCTATGTGAATGTCTGCACACATCTGGGAAAACGTGCATTAGACGCATTTGATGGAAAGCTGCTCGCATGTTTGCCAGCTACTCGAAGAGCGCAAAGCTTTCTTTAACCAGGCCCAAAGCCATGCGACATTTGGCTAGTGGGCCACACGCACACACATACACACACACGCACATACACACACATACACACAGATTCGCAGCAAATATGCGAATTGAGCAACTCTTTTCGCGACGAAGTGGGGGCAGTTGGAGACTTGGCACTCATCAGCTGCAAGGAAAAACTGCAATTTTTCATTACGCAAAAGAAAACAGGAAAGACAATCTATAAAAAAAAACCTCGACGTATCTAGGCTGCCGACTATGCCATACCCTGCAACTGAAAACATATGGAAATCAAGCTGCTTTATTTTGGCATTCAGTGACACTCCAACTGTAGTCCAGGTCAGTTGAAGCAGAAACTTAATATGTTGTTGGGTTCAATTCCTCTTCAACTGTAGCCCAGGCAAGTTGTGACTTTAAAACTGTTGGAAATAATTTTCACATTTTTGGGGTTTCACTGACTCTCCAACTGTAATCCGGAAGAGTTGCGACTTACATTGTTTGCGGTCTCAATGATTCCCGAACTGTAATCCATCATATTGTGACTTAACAACTGTTTGCGCAGCAACTAATTCAATGATTCTCCAACTGTGGTCCCGGCATGTTTTAACTTTCAAACTGTTGGAAAGACAACTAATACATTTTTTAGGTTAAGTGCCTCTCCAACTGTAGCCCAGGCAAGTCGTGACTTCAGAACTGTTGGAGCAGCAACTAATATATATTGTTGAGTTTAAACGCTCTCAAAACGTAAACAGGGACAGCTACTAAATGATTAAAACTTTAAAACTGTTGAAAATCTACCAAATCTTGAGGTTTAATGACTCTCCAACTGTAATCAGTGAATGTCATGACTTTAAAACTTATAGAAAGAGTTTCTAATAGTAATTCAGCAAGTTATAATATTTTCCGATAAATATAGATTTTGAACTTTAGTATACTCTTTTAAGCTCTCTTTACGGGGTATAAAAATGCGTTGTTGTGGCCATTGCCCAACCAAAATGAGTTGGCCAAGAACCGACGCTTGCGCATGATGACAGCCAAATCTGTACGAGATGCTGTTAATTAAGCCTAAACATGGCAGAGACCTAACTCCTCAACCCCGCCCCCTCCGCTCCCTTACCCACCATTTGGGCCATTAACATTAAGGCAAAGCCCACGGCATTTGACATGAAACAGCAGCAACAGCTTTTGGGCATCGGGCGGGCAATCCACCCACGATCCTTAAACTGTCTGCGCCGCCGACACACAAATACTCTCACTTAATTAAAATCAATGAGCAGCAACAAACAATCAACATAAAAACAACCACCGCAACGAATTTAAGCAGCAACAACAAATTGTTTGCTTTAAATATTTATAAACTATGTTTTCGGAAGGCGAACAATTTTTGCGTGGGCTTTTGCTGGGGTTTTGGAATAAAACAAAAAAAATACGAAAAATAAAAACTTAAAGCCCAGAAAGAAGACAACGAATTGCTTGCAATTTGTGCTGCAGCCTAGTTTATGTCAAAATGCTCGACTTGCAGATGCCCTGTAAATTATAGTGAAAGCGTACTATCAGAGCTAAACATTGAAGAGTAAAAGACATAATAAGAAACAAGAATTAAAAGCCCATGCAAAGAACAGAACTTCAAATCTTATGCTCGACTAGCAGACACCCTGTAACACGTTCTCAAGCTCAAAACGCGGCCACTTTAAACAAATGAGCAACAGCTAAGAGATGCTCGATTTTGAACAACTTAGTAATATAAAATGCTCGACTAGTAGATACCCTGTTACAAGCTCTAAATATCTGAGGACAAGAAATCATGAGAACGTTACAAGCTTTACAGCCAAAAAATATTGCTCACGAAATGGACAGAAATTAATATTTCGAGTGCTTGACTAGCAGATACCCCGTAAACGGTTTAGTTAAGACATTTAACAGCTGAGAGTGTTTGGTCTGAATTGAAATTTTTTAAATGTTTTATGCATTATATATTTAAATCAGAGCTGAATAAAGTGCCCGAATGACAGATGCCCTTTAGATCTATATAAATCAGCGCCAAAATCACATAAATTGAAAAGAAAGAGACTTGAAAATACCCTGTAACAAGTTCTTGTTATCTAAAGACGATAAATCTTGGGCAGTCAAAAAGCTTAATAGTAAAAATATTTCTCACGAATAAGATACAATTTTATATTTCGAAACTACATAAGGTGTTCGACTAGCAGATGCCATATAACTCTACAGCGAACCGTGCCAAAACCACCACTATGAAGCAGAAAGAGCATAAAACCCGACGAAACCCTGTATAAAGGATAGAAGGTATAGACATATAAAAAAAAAGTATTGTCAATCAGTGAATGTTCTGGACCAGCAGATACCCTATATGATAAATGCCTGTATGGGACTAGAACAACACAAAAAATATTTTATAAAATTATGAAAATTGAAAATAGTTTGATGGGAATATCGATTTTTTGGAATCGAAGCAAGCTCTGAAATCAACTCAAAATTTAAGAGAGATGACTATAAAGAGGAGAATAGAAAATTTTCATTACTCGAGATTCTCTGGAACTGAACAGTTCGTGTGCTCCCAAAAAGTAAATACTCAAAATACATATTTGAATACATTTTTTTTTTGCTTACAAAGAGAATACCGCTCTTTAAGGAAAATCATATATATATTTTACATAAGAAGAGCCGGAGGATGCCTACCAACGCAAATGGCCTGGTTGGTGGCACAAAGAAATTCTACGGCAATGGCCGTCGACTCAAAGACGGACTCGAGATCCGTAAGAAGACTTTTCGTACCGATGTGCGCCGAACAGCCGCACAATTTGATCCCTGGCTGCGCTTGCGCTTCCGCAGCGCGGGCTTGGAGAAGCTAAGGCAGGTGACGGCAGCCTTCGCAACCGATATACTGGGTGATATGGTCGCCGTGCAGATGCACGCCAGACGCAGCACGGCGGGCGTCAAACGGAAGCCGGTGAGGCGTTTGAGGAAGGATAATGTGATGCCAAAGCGAGGACGAAGGAAAACAAAAGCTGGCCGTAAAACCCCGACGACCCGGTGCAGCCAAACAGTCGAGGGTAACCAGGCAGGCAAAACTATGTTGTAGGAATAACTGGGCGAGGGGTAACAATGTGACAGGCGTGAGCGAAGGATTTAAATAGGAATTTACGTTTTGAATGTTCGATTCTATCGCAAAATTAAAACTTTGGCAATGCAAAAACACAAATATCGCTGTCGTTTCTTATGGATAACTGGGCAATTGTAGGGGCTATTAAAGATGTGAGGCAAGGTTTAGCTGTGCGTGCCATTGAAGCAGTTGCGTCCCAAGGTTCAAGCCTCTAGCTCTGTAAGTTCTCGAGTTCGACGGCTTGGGATGAACAGATAGAAGTGTAGACATGCTTCGGCTCATGTTGCACAATGTGTCAACATTATGATATTCTCTGCAAGCGTATGAGTATAAAGGGTATATTGCGTGTCATCAATTAGCTGCAATTGCTTCTGCGCTTCACAAGTGCCATGTTTATGTGGCAAGTTGCAGCTATGGCAAGTGTGGACCTCTAGAACTAGTTACTCGGACGGCAGGGGAAACGAGTTACGCAGAAAATGTGGCAACAGCAACGGGAATGGCCATAAAACAACTTGAGTGAACTTTAGCCGCTTGCTGCAACATACGCTGGCGCACAGACCGCAGCCGAGTCGAAGGCGAGTCCCAACGCAAACTTTGCCAAAAATAGATTTGCAGCACATGCATCATTTTGCTAGGGATTAGGCCCGTACAGCATAAATTCAAAGAGGAATCATTATTAATTGATAAGTCTTGTCTTGGCCAACGTTCTTTATTGGTCTGCGTTTTTAGCCTGGCTCAAACATTTCTAGTTTCAACTACATATATCTCTTCTGAGTAAGTCTCAACCTGCTGACAGTCGAAAAGTTCTACAAAAATAGCCACGAAGCGGTAAGTATGTAGAATATAGCTTGAAAAATGCCAAATACCTGAAATACATATTCATTCAGTTCTTATGTAAAGCTTTGAATAGACGTTTAATGCAAATGGGACGAAACCTAAAAATAAGAATAATGCTGCCAAAATGATCTAGAGACAAAACCCTGAACAAAGACCCAAACCTTGTAAAAATCAGCTTCCTAACTCTTGGGCTATGCGTTGATCACCAATCAGTTAATCAATTAGTCATTCAATCAGTCAGTGCGTCGGTCAATCAGTCAGTCAGCCCTTCAATCAATCAGTCAGTCAGTCAGTCAGTCACTCAATCAGTCAGTCAGTCAGTCAGACAAACAGGACAAACAGTTATATATATAGAGATTTAATTTTCTTGCTTGTTTCATTGAAAATAATTTGTCTTTAAAATAACAAACTCTGAAATTTTTTTATTAAAAATATGGCAAAGGGGTTTTTTTAATCTAAGCGAAGCAAAAAAGGCGTTGCATACTTTGCGGCTGCTTTGCGAAATGCTGGGCCGCAAAATTGTGTTGCACGCTTTTAGGGTGGCCGCAATTTGAGCCCAAGTGCCAAGCGGGGGAAATATGCGCTTCATCAGCTTCACACACACACACACATACAGGGGCATTGTCTGACTGTGTGTGTGTGAAGCTTTAATATTTTGCGCTTAATAAATAACAAAAAGTGGAAGAAGATATGCAAAAAATAAAAGAAAGGGGTTGCAAAAGCGCCAGACAGCAAAAGGAAGCACATCAAAGGGCGTGGCAGAAGGGCGGGGCGTGTGCGTGTGTCTTGCTCGGGTGTGTGTGTGTGTGTGGGTGTGTGTTTCAAAAGCCTCGAAGTCATAAAAATTACAAGACAACAACAGTTGACAAACGGGCAAATGCAGTGTGGAAGAGGTCTCTCTCTCCCTCTCTCTCTCTGTATGTGCGTGTGTTGGTGTGTGTGTAAGGCATAAGCTAAAATCAAAATAACCGCAAGCCTTAATATGTGCCTTAAACAGGAGCAGAGGCACAAGGATTACAGCTAGGGGTTAGGGTAAGGCGTGCCCCACCCCCAACACCCGTCTACCTAGATGAGACCCCACAAGAGCACGCCACGAGGTGCGTTAACATTGTCAAGACCAGGAGCGACACCGCCACCCCCCCCCCCCCCCCCCCCACCCCACAAGCTCTCCTCAGACCAACTCTTATGCACTTTCACAGACTTTTCCGGCTTTCATCCTCTTGGCTTTGTGCTGTGCTGTGACTGAGACACAAGCCCAGCGCCACCCACACCCCATCAGCCACCCACCGCCACGCCCCGTCTTGGTTGTACGCCCAAAGGCAAGGCATTAGCCCTTGGCAGCTATTCACTTACCTTTCAGCTGCTACTTCTAGTTTACCGCTAACTTTGGCACCGCACACATAAGGAAAACTTGGCGAAATCAACTGTAAAGAGAATGTGGGAGAACGGGTTAAAAGCGCGAAAGAAAAGGGAACGAAAATGGGGAGGCAAGTAAGAGAATAAGACGAGCTACTGCTGCGCGCTATTCGTCACAATGAATAAAACATAGATTCACAATTGTACCAGACAATTCACAAAAAAGTAAATAAATAAGCCGGAGTGCTGCAGTGGATAGTGTCCGACTAGGGAATACCCTACCTTAACAAACATATTTCTACACTTTACTGCGGACTGTGCAAATTGTGGCCTCAAGTAACTTCGGTGTTTATTGTCCGATCGGTATGGAAATTTCAGGGACTCAATATGACAACCAATTGTGTGTAAATACCAAAGGGCAAGGCTCTATTTTTAAGAATGAGTTCCTATCCAGTTTAGGGTATATATAGAGCATGTATTCGAAAAATGATATATAACTTATCTACATATACTACACAACAGTGTACATACCAAGTTTGGTGTATAAAGCTTTCATAATCTTCGAGTTACGCCAAAAAAAAAAAAATAAACATGACTCAGCATCAATATTTATCGATAATTTGGAAATCTAATAAAATATCGACAATAAATTAGTTCTCGAGATCGTCACCTTAATAAAGACGAACTGACCTCCTGATCCCTTCTTATTCAGGTCAAGACTTTTCTCCTTTCATGCGTTACACATTTTGCCAAAAAAAATTATAGTACCCTTTGCTAGGGTATAAAAGCAAGTTCTAGTGAGAGTTTTCTGCCAAATTTCAAGGGTTAGTCGAGTATTTATCAATTGGATTTGATTTTACGGCAGGATGCAATTCATTGTGATCAATTTGGTCAATGGATATTTCCTGAGCACATCGAATTCAATGCGAGCCATTGTCAGCAATAGTTTGGGTAGTGAAAGGGTTATCGATTGTGCTTCGACTAGTCTCAAAGTCATGGAATGTATGCCCAAAGGGTTGAGAGCTGGTGCGAGGGTTGATTTCAATTTGCCCTTTGCCAAATTGGAATTCTTATTAATGCAGACCTTAACAGCTTTCGACTTAAAGTGTGATATGGACTTGACAGTTATTAGAATGAATTTAGATATGTGTGCAGGGTTCTGCAAATGGACTAAATAGTTGTTTTGCCAAAATTGTTTTTGTCATTTTTGAATAAGAGAGTTGTCCGTACATTTTTCAGTCGATGACCCTCTATTTAGGCTGGCAACTAAAAGCCCCAATAGATAGATTACAAACCTTTCGTTTCGGACTCTTTAAAGGCCAACGATAAATTAGGTGTTATGTTATCGATAAGATTTCAGATCTATGTTATCGATAACACTTACGTACTTTCTATCGACTACTGTTAAGCCCCTCAACCTTTTGATAATTGTTTACTAAAATAAAACTTTTTTTCAACAAAAAGCTATGTTCCAGCTGTTCGACCAGGCTAAAACCTGACACGGGCCACCTGCCCGTTTTTACGGAGAACAGCTCCCTTTGTCCACAAATATTTCCAAATATTGTCGCAAAGCTGTTTGTGAACCTTGAGGAATGATTAATGAGCCAATGCTTGCACTCTGGGCATGCGGGATAGGTGGTACCTTAAACAGCTGTGCAAACAGGAACATTTAACAGCTGGTCCGAGTCAAATCACGCCAAGAATTCGTAAGTAAAGTGGGCCAAGCCCCGAACAGGTGCGACCAAGCCTGGGCGCACATACAGTCAAGGTCAATAACATCGAACACAATAACGATGACGATGACGATGACACATCATTAAAGAGCATAACTTTTGACTAGTCCCCGGTTTAGTTGGAAGAGTGTGAGAGAATGCCCGTCTGGAAGAAGCCTTCTAATAACCAAATATTCGATAAAAAAAACACAAAAGTGTTATCGATAACAAGGACTTAGATTATAAAAATTAGTCGAAAGTGAAACAATATTAAAAACATGGAATATTTATCATATCTATACACTGTACAAAAGCCTATATACAAAGTTTGCTGTATCAGATTCTTATAATCTTCGAGATTTGACGTTAAACACAAAAATCGATATTTATCGATATTATGAAAAGGAAGCTGATATCGAAAACAAATTGAAAAACTCGCTCAGTTTATGGCATAGAAGAATTTAAAGAGTTTCAAAATCGAATCGATATTCCGATCAAGAACTTATGTATTCTAAGATGATTCTTTAGCTCTTTTTTGGCACGACTGCAGTATACCCTATGTTCATATATAATGGGTAGGGACACAAAAAATGAATGGCTAACATGCCTATGTCATTAGCGCAGTGAAAAGGGAGAACAACCGAAATTCGTTAAGCATTTGAGCAGCCGAAAAGCATGCAACATGCTTTGCTTTTGCTCAATGAGCAACTGTCACGCAATATTCTAAGTGGGTGGCGGGGGGGACTGGGGTGTCAGCTAATTTGTGGAAAGTCTTGAAACTATGTAGCACATGCATAACGAATGCCAATCTTAAATGCCAAACCAAACAGAACAGCGCAGAGCCAAGCAAAACAAACAAACAAACGTGAAAATATCTCTGAAGCCAGCTGTTGATCTCTCCCCGCCCCCCCTCCCCATCCCCCTTTTGGCCTTACTGGCAGCACGGGCATTTGGGGTTGCCACTTATCGCGGCAACTGTAAACGATGTGGCAACACATTCATTAGAGATCGAAACAGAAATCTATAAGATCTTTGCTAGTTGAAAGTATATTAATTGGTCGCAGAATAAAATGTGTGTTATATACCCTGTAAAAATGATGCGGGCATATGGGCCTCTAAGAACTATGTGTGTAGGGTAGTCGCAATGGCGACAATGTACATATATATATACAATATTCCAGAATTTTAACGATAAATTTGATGACTCTAGCTCTCAAAACCTAAGAGAATTGCTCACAAACAGAATTTCAAGGCCTGTGTACAGGGTATCTCCTAGTCTTGCACAGGCAGCAATCGAACTGGTTTTCTCTTATTATTCTAGTTCTATTATGCCCTCTGCAACATCTTTTCTTGCCCAGTGAAAGTGCTGGCCAAACACCCGACAATTGTATTTTTGAGAAATTCATTTTTGTATTGTCATCGAGCTCTTCGATTCAATTGACTTTCAATTTGAGCGGCAATTAAGCACTCGGTCACCCTGCTCGCTGTCCAAATATTTGCATCACACAGCCATTGATCCGAAACGAAACCCGCATTCAAACGGCCAACTGAAGTGAGTAAATGTGCTGGGTTGAACGACTAGCGAATACCCTGTAGCCACCAAATATATTTCGAATATAGTTTCTGTGCTTATTGCCCGATTGGAAGAAACTTTTCAGCGCTTACAGATGGCACTCGAATGTGTGTAAGGACGGAACAACTGTCAGATACCCTGTAGACAGCTGTGGGCAAAGTTGACATGCTCTTGCAAGTAAAATTGAATTTAAGTGCGTAAAAAGTTGCTTAAGGCTTGAAGATGAGATTCATATGTGTGTACATAGCAAAAATCAAGACTGAACGACTAGCAGATACCCTATAGAGCGCAGGGGGAAGCGTTAACAAGCGTTGGTCTGATAGCTGTTCAAGGCTTAAAGATGATATTCAAAGGTAAAAGGTATACCGAAAGTCAGGACTGAACGACTATAACATACCCTAGGGGCAGAATAAACGTACCTATGTATGTAAGATTGAATTTTAAATTACTTTCAAGCCAGTTGCCTGATCGTATTGAAATGTATGTATATACCGAAAGTCAAGACTTTTTCTTCCCATTGTCTTTCTGATCTGTTTATATCAGACAAATAGAGTCATATCTCCATGAAATATCGAGACTGGAAATCAATACTTTAAAATTCTAGTTAAATGAAATAAGTTGGAGCAACAAAATACAAATCAACTTGTTCAAGTATTCCAATTTGTTTTTTCTAGTATTCACATCTTTTCCAGCTCTGAACTGCTAGATCTAGATCAACCCAAGCTGCCAACCACGACGATAATATACCGCTTTACGAGTGTGCAATGCGTACAGGGTATGCGAGGAACTGTGCCCTGCGGCTGCAACTGAAGCTGGCGCTGAAACTGAGCCCTTGCTCCTTAATTGCTTAAATCAACGCGCCGCCGTCTGCTGCTGCTTTTACTGCTGCTGCTGCTGCAGTTGCAGTTGCAGTTGCAGTTGCTGCAATTAAGGGTTGGCTCCGGCAGAGAGGTCATTGCTTGCTGCGGGCTGCGTTGAGAGGCGCGTCGGGCGCTGATAAGGGCCCAGTTTTGTGTCCTTTGCATCCTTTGGCACGCCCAATGCCGAGAGCTGCACAGTGTCAATGACAGGCTGCACCCATTCCCTCCCCTCTACCCCCTACTCTGTCATCCGTCGCCCCTCTACTCCACAGTCTGGCTCGCTCTGCCAACTGTCAACTGCCCCGCCCCTTCATTAGCGCAGCTTTAAAGCTAAAAGCCAAAGGCAAACATACTCTTCCCCTTCACCTGTTCCTCCTCCCCTCCCTCTCTCCCACTCACCCTCTCTTACGCCCTGCTGGACCCAATCCCCTTTGTCGCACTTCATTTACCTTTTCATTTGCTAAAAAAAAGTTTAAACATTTGCTCGCGATAAGATTGCGAGCGTCAGGCTCTGCAGTCCCTTCCCCTTTGCTCTCTCATATCGTCAACCCTGCCCATCCCCCCCCCCCCTCCCATCACTCCCCCAACTGCTTGCCAACCTGGCGCTGTCTTTTGGCCAGGCGCGGACACAGTTGGCAAATATTTGCTCGTTTCGCATGCAAATAGATAAGAGCAAAATGAGTTGAATAACATATGCTAATCGGGGCGAAAACAAATTCCGACTGCGACATAAGGGCGACAAAATTAACTGCCCACGGGCATTTTACTGTGTTATCGATCAACTTATCGATACATCATATCAGCCTTTAGATATACCATAAATATAGTTCTATTGTCTATATTTATTATTACATATCACATGCACATTGGCACACAAAATATTTACATTGCGAAGAAAAAGAAAAAATTTAAGTTCCATCGATGATTGATTATCGATAAATATGTATTTGCTTCCTTGTGTCCATATTAAGGCTTAAATGCCATGCTCTTGGCAAAAGCTTCCTTTACTGCCAGCGAATTTTACTGTGTTATCGATAAGCCTGTCGATACATCATATCATCTTTTATATACATAAAGGTACATATATTTCTGTAACCTATATCTATAGTTGATTCTCATATGTAGGAGTCAAGATACGTATACAGCTACAGATGAAACCAAATGATTTCTAAATTAGTATCGATAATTTATCGATACACTTCATCAAAAGTATATGACAAATGTAAATGTACCTTTTGTTATCGAATACTAACGTATTATTTTTTTTTAGCATTTATAAAAGAGAGTTGAGTTCAGAATGTTGAGCCCGATTATATGTATTATCAGTTTTATCGATCACCGTTTCGATATGTTATCGAAAATGTTGTCAAAAATTATGTTTACGGACGTGTACACATGCCCTTAACAGTTCACCTCGTCGCTTATTGATCTGCAACACACAAAAGCACTCGACACACAATCAACACAACTCGAACTGAACTAATTGCCGCACGGCTCGACCAGCTCGACCAGCCCGACCACGTCTAGACGGTAACCATAGGGCTCCATAACAAGCACGTTTCCATCTGTACATAGACACATTGCCCCACGGCTCGTGGCCATGTCAAACAACAATCAATTCAAGTGCAACTGCAGCAAAACAACGCAAATGCTCAGGTTTATTGCGACTAGCGCTCGCTTTTATACCCTGTTTACCAATTGGATTTCAATAAATAAAAAAAAAAGGGTTTGGTCTAGTTGAATATGTCTACGAAAGAGGCAGTTGGGAGCAATTTTGACTTCATTCAGAAGAATCTCTTGAGTCTGACTTCCCCAATGCTGCGAAAATCGATGAACTTTCATTTCCAAACAGATATTTTTAGGTATAACTCGAGTGAAAACGTCGCTATTAACTAATTAATCAGTATGTGTTATTGTTTAAGGGCATAAGAGCATAAATTTAGGTTATAAAAGATAAGCCAAACAAATTATTTTTAAATTATCGATTAGTCCGATTATCCGAAATCGATAAGTATCGATTTAAGCACCGTGTGATTTAACATACGTTATGGATAAAAGAAAGTAGCGCCTTGGCAAAAAAAGTTGACAAAGCATGTCTATTTCAAATTAGAGCTTATCCTAACTGTCCGAAATCGATAAATATCGATTTCTTTCGTGATTTAAATATATATATACATATCTACCCGAAATCGATAATTAACGCCTTGGTCCTGTTTTTTAAACATATTTCATTAAGAAATGCATTTCTGATGGTGAGTGCTAGGTACAGGGTATCTGCGAGTCAACCACATCTGTTCGTTGGCCTTTTGCATGACAATTGGCGCGCAGCCTTTCAACGCCAGACACGACACGAGATCAAGATCACATTTCTCAGATTGTCGATCGCTGAGAATCTGCAGATCGAAGTTCGAGAGTCGCCTCCAGCTTCAGCTTCATCTCCAGCCCCTCCGCATCCAAACGGCGTTGCGTTGAGGCATGCGAGTCGTGTGCGTCTGTCTATTTTTAGCCACAGTCTCTGCCAGCTGCCCGCTGGACGAGTCCCAGCCCTACCCTGCCCCTGCCCTTGCTTCTGACCCTGCCTCTACTTCCTCGTTTCCCTTTTATCTCAATCGCTTCACAATTGTCGCTCGCTAATAGATCGTAGCAATAATGTAATGGACGCGACCCGCTTGCCGTATTGGGCCTTGGGTTTCGGGTTCGAATACGAGTTCGAGTACGAGTACACGTTCGGGTTTCCCCTGCGCCACATATGGCGCGACTAGGGCCATGACTTGGTTTTATATTTAGTTCGCTTCCTGCTTCTGGCACTTGAGCGAAGAGCAAAACGAGAAAGAACAGTTATCTGAAGACTGTCAAATACCCTTCCAACTAGTAAAGGTCTAGACTCTCTTGGATCTCAGGTGACCTTTTGAACTTAAAGTAAGGTAAAAAAGTTGTCAAAATGTTGTCTAAAAAGCATCATCATAAGCTTGCCAGGACCAGCTGTTTATGCGTCGAACTAACAAGCGAAAAGTCACCGGTTCAAACACAGAACTTTTAGCAATTAAAAGAAAAAGACTGCCAATATTCATCGGAAAAACAGCAGGAAGAACGCAGCTAAGCAAAAGGGATGTCACGAAATCAACTGTTTTGAGCGACGAACTAACAAGCGAAAAGTCGCTGGTTCAAACCCAATAAAAAAACTACATTGATATGGTCAAAAATTATAAAAATTATAGAAGAGTACTTAAAACTCAATCAAGTACGAGTAGGTTGTCTATGCTTGGTTCTCAGCCAACTATAAAGATATAGTTTTTAAATTTCGAGGAAAGGAAGGGCAAACAACCTGTAGTTCGAATGATCATTTCCTCTGGCAGTTATATGATATAGTTCTCCGATGCAGCTGACTTTGTCAGATTTGCTAAATGGGCATAGCTTCATTGGGAGCTGAGTTAACATGGGCAGCTATATGGATGGAAACCAGCTGAAACAGATTCAACTTATGTTAAAGCTTAGCATAAAGAAACATGGGCGAGAGAGATTTTCTGAAAGCTGAGTTAACAAGCAAGCGCAAGAACATGCTCAATATGCGATAATACCCCACCAGGTAAAGGGTATACGAAGTGAATAAATGGAAATGCAGCCGGCATTCAGAACGACGTCAACAGCTGAAGAAAAGGACTTGAGAATTGTATCGATTGCACTTTAATACTTATTTTTCGGCTGCGACTGACGTTTCGAGTGCCTCAACGAGTATCTCTTAACTAGACTCTTTTATGCCGCAAATGGGTGGGGAGGGAAGGGAGTCATTTCCATTTGCACATTGATTTATGTACATTTAAATATGCGCACTTGCGAAATTTCCCCGAATCCTAACTATGCCAGCTGCAGTTCCCGGCATTTCCCTATTTCCTTATTTCCTCGGACACCAAATACGTCTACGTGTATTTTCTTCCCTTTGTGCGTATTTTCTCATTTATTTTTCAGCTTGTTGTAAAAAGCTAATTTCATTCTTGACAGACAACAAACAACATTAGAGTGCTTTAGCTGCAGCTGCCCGACTGGCAGATACCCTGTTGCTGGCGGGGAATTGTCATCAGCCGCAGTTTTTCTTTTTTAATAACTTTTGTACTTTTAGTCAAACTTTTGGGAAAAATACCAAAAATATCATATATACCAAAAATACCAAGAGTACCAAATTATGGTATATTTCATCAAATGTGCCTTCGCTTAGATTCAATTTCTTTGCCAACTAATTGCCTTGTGCACAACCTCAGTATACCCTTCCTTTGATTCTACTTTTATAGGGTATACAAATCTTTCCACCCCGCAGCTGTCATATCTTTAATTTCCCCCAAAAATATAAAGAACGCAAGAGAAATCGGGAAACACATGTTAAAACTCCAAACTTTAAACTAAAATTAGTCGCAACGAAATATTCTGTTCTGTTTTTCATACACTTCCAGAGGGTATTTGAATTATGTCATAGAAGAAGACAATTTCGAGCCTATGAAGTTAATATATTCTTAAACTTTTTTGTTTATCAAGATATTCTAGCCAAACTTGACTTTCATAAGTTTCACGATGTTCCCTACATACATATATATGATCTTTATGATATAGCTGTCATAGGAAAAATTCGGAACAATCGACAGATAAACTCTTCTCTTTCTCTTCTCTTTCTCTTTTCTTGCTCCTCTCTTTCTCTTCCCTTTCTCTTCTCTTTCTCTTTTCTTGCTCCTCCCTTCCTCTTTCCTTTCTCTTCTCTTTCTCTTCTCTTTCTCTTCTCTTTCTTTTCTCTTCTCTTTCTCTTCTCTTTCTCTTCTCTTTCTCCTCTCTTCCTCTTCTCTTTCTCTTATCTTTCTCTTCTCTTTCCCCTCCCTTTTTTCTCTTTCTCTTCTCTTTCTCTTTCTCTTCCTTTTCTCTTCTCTTGCTCCTCCCTTTCTCTTCTCTTTCTCTTTTCTTTCTCTTCTCTTTCTCTTCTCCTTCTTTTCTCTTTCTCTTCTCTTTCTTCTCCTTCTCTTGTCCCTTTCTTTCTCTTTTCTGCTCTTCTCGTTGCGGGCTTCACTTTTCTCACATATCTGCAATAGGCAAATGTCTGGTAGGGCATCAAATCTTCGGTCTGTCGCAGATAACCAAACTTTCTTGTCTTTCTCTAAAAAAAAAGGGGGGGGGAGGGCAACAGACAACTCGCAGCGCCCCCAAGGCACGTGCGGACTTAATTATAAAGTTACATTTTAATTGTTGTGAGCGTCGAAATATTTCCAACTATATATAAACAAATATGTTTTCATGTGTATATATAAATATAAAATATATGTATATATATAAATATATATATTCCAATGTGTGTGTGTGTGTGTGTATATTTACGCTTCGGGCTCAGCTCTGGCATTTCGGTTAGATTCCCAGGGCATATCACAGGCATTCACACAAATTGTATACAAATCTTTTTCCCGCACATATCGCATTTAAAAGTATGCTCCAGCCGGGCGTTAAACTTGTTTATTTCACACTTTTTACAACTTATACATATATATATATATATATAAATTCTATAACTTTGCGGAGGATCGACTGTCGGTAACTGATTGTGCCAACCGCGAGCAAAGGCTGTCAAACACTTCTGTCGATGTCTTTAAAAGTGCCAGCATTTAAAAAATTTATATAAAAAAATAAAAAAAAAAACTGGAAATATACATTTATCTAAGAGGTAAAAGCCAGAGGGAAAACACATGTTTTTTAAGCTCAAATAGAAAAATGGGAAACAGCTTGAAAAGTCTTTATCATAGCATGACAAAATACAATATAATCCAGACGGAGACCACACAAACCGCAAGGCAGACGCAAGAGATTCGTATCAGCGAGATGGCACACCCACCCACTAACCCCTCCACCTACTTCTGCCCACCACCCGCCTATAGACTGCACAATTAATCGAATCTCTTAGAGGCGAGCATTTTTTTTATTCAATTGCAATTGAAGGCGTCGCAATTTGAATGCTAAATTAATCGAGAGATAAAAATGTCAAGCAGCCAATCAGTCATAGGGCTTCTGCTTCTTTCTCTTACTCTTTCACCGCCTCATCTTACTCTTCCTCTTCTGCTTACTCTCACTCTTCCTCTGCCGCTTCTTCTTCCAGCTGTGAGTAGGTCGTGCCAGGTCTTCAATTGCATTAAATACGATCTAAGACCAAACACAATTTTCCTACATAGACGAACTAAGCGTGAAACTGAGTCGTAGACACACTAGCAAATACCCTGTAGTCAGCCAAGCCAAGCTATAGACATTGACACTGAAAAGTAGAAGACCTGCCGCGCAAGGCCGGGTAATCATAGCTCTGCTCTCCACAATTTATAGTATATGCCCATAATCCAAGGCTTATCTTTATCTTTATCTATATTCTATCTAGCTTTTTTCTTAGCTATATCTACATTAAAATATATCGCTAAATATTTTTTAATATCTTAAATCTAACCAACTGTATCTTATCTATATGTAGCTATTGCCATAGTTTCCATAGCTTTATCTGAATTTTTATCTATATCCTATCTTATCTGCATATTTATATAATTTTATTTAAATATATGGAAGTCAACGTAAGCGGAGTTCAAGGAAATACTTTCAAAACAACGTAAAGGTAAAAACATCTGCGGAGAGAAATTATCAACTTGGCTGTGGATGAAGATCTGGAATATATATGTACTCTATAGGGTCGTCGGATATTTTAATACCCTCTAGTAGGATGAAGTGTGTAAGAGTCAGGAGTCAGGCGTGCCCGACTAGTAGATAGCCTGAAACGTTCTAGCTGCCCCTGTGCTTCGGCTTCCCTAGTTCCACACCTTGCCTGGAAAATGCATTCTCGCTTAACTTCGGACAATGAGGTCCGATCTTTATGAAATTTTCAGGAATCGAATATGACAAGCAACAATGTGTTAATACCAAGGCGCAATTCGCTAAGGTAAGAAATGTTTGGGCTGGCTGGGTTAAGGTATCCGAAAAGTGTAGCCAGATCTTATAACTGATTCGATCTTGAAATCATCCAAGATAATTACCCCATAATTGATCTTGACCTACATTGAACCAGCGCCTATTCTACACGAAGTCTAGGCTCGAATCATTGAATATTCATATTCAAATGCACAGTTTATAAATTTTGCATATGCGATTAGTTTAATTGAAGCAAACGCTGGACAGTTCCCAAGACTCGAAGGCAGAGCATCGCAAGAGACAGAGACGTACGGAGAAAGGGCGAGAGAGAGAGAGAGAGAGAAACATATTCTCTGGAATTAGCTGTGTCATCGGCCGTTTGCAGTCAATTGTTTTGATACACATCTTTATTCCCAGCTTGAAACAATTGATGGAGCAGCCTGACCCCTCTCCACCTCCCCCCCCTCTTCTCTCTCCCTCAGCTAACCCGCAGCTATGCGCAACTCTTTCAATTTAGTAATTTATGTTTTGTTTGCCCTTTTGTGCTGCAAAAGTAACGACAATTTTATCACTGATCACGGATTGCTCTTTGATTTGCCACCGGAATGTGGAGCATGCGGAGCTTGTGGAGCAATAAACTCTATGAATAGAGGCTGCGACTCGATGCGGGACAGTTTGGCACAGTTAGTCTTTAGTTCTTTTTGTTGGTTCGGCTTCTAGTCGAGCGTTTAATTTGCAGCCCATCCGCTTATGCTAATTATGTTTGCCAAACCAGAACAGAGACCCAAACAAAACAGAAACCAAGAACATGAACTAGAAGCAGAACGAAGCAAGACTAGCTCTGGCAAGCCGAAGACCAATTACCCTTACACATAATCTGACAGTATATTTCTATATGGAATACATATTAATATAGTTACAGCTAAATAAAAAGGCATACAATAGTTAGTCGATTCTGTTGAGCGCAACAAATATTTTGCGTTTAGTAAATGCATCTGTACAAAAGTTCATGAAGATGCCTCCACTGGAAGCGGAGGTCACATAGTTAACTATTCAATATGTCAGTCTAAAGTTCATAGGAATTTGCAGATTTGTGAAGAGTATTCAAAGTCTCATAATTCCCGAGTTGGGCTAAGATGTCGCACTGAAAAATTGAGGTTTTCATACAAAAACTCGAATTTCGATAGTCTCTATGAGAACTAGCAGTCCGATGCGATCAATCTCTTGAAAAATATAGTTTAGAGGTAAAATAAGCAACTGTATTAAATTTCATAAAGATATCTTGACCGGAAGCTGAGTTAACATAGGTAGCTTTATGATATATGTATCTTTTATGATAAGGCTCATAACAATTAAGTTTGGTTAATATAAGAGTATATAAGTATATTTAATAGGACCCTTTGAAAGAGTATCAACTGAAATGCAACGGTTCTTGGCTTCATTATTAGCTGAAAAATTAATTCTTAGCCTAGTTTATTTCAACTCGCAAACAGCATTAAAAACTTTTTCTACTTGAAATAAATATAACTACAAGGTGTAGGTTTAAGTTCAAAAGAATTAAAATCTAAATCTTCAGCTGCTGTTTTATCTAAAGCTAAATTTTTAGCTATATCTTCGGCTACAGCTTCATCTAAATCTTCAACTGAAGATTCAGCTCAGTCTTCAGATATATTTCCAACTGAATCTTCAGATGTATCTTCAGCTGAATTCTCAGCTTAATCTTCAGATGTATCTTCAGCTAAATATTCAGCTGAATCTTCAACTTAGTCCTCAGCTGAATCTTCAAGCAAATCTTTTGCTGTATCTTTCCCTTTATGTGCAGCTAAATTCTTATGTGCGCCGATTCACCTAATTTGCCAAGTCAGCGAAAGAAAAAAATAAAAAAATAACCGAATCCCACAATTTGCAGTGCGCCAGACATGGTTTCATTTTCAGTATGTATATATATATATTTATGTTGACAAAATATACGGAGCATTTTTGAAGCGTTTGTCGCGAATGTGCGACATTGACAACAAGCCCATAAACAAGCTCGTAAAAATGCCCCCAAGTGCAGAAAACAAGAAAGAAAATTTATCAACGAATACGAAATGGCCTAACTTTAGATTGAAAGTTGAATAAAATATGCAGTTAGATGTCATCAAATGAGTACCAAGAACCCATTTCTGACGGTTCTTTTGTATGACAGCTACCTGATATAATGCTCCCAGGCAAACCAAATTCGATATATATTTAATGAGAAGCTATACAAAGCAACTGTAGCAAATTTCATTGAGATAGTTTCGATGGAAGCCGAGTTAACATAGTTAGCTATATGATATAATGATGCATTTCAAGCAGTCCTAACAGTTTTGGTAGCTGCAACTCATATAAGCATCTACACCAAGTTTCATGAAGATAGCTTCACTAGAAGCCGAGTTAAGATGGTAAGGTATAAGATATAATGCTGCCATACAATCAGTTTCGATATATTTACAATCGAGAGCCGAAAGACGCATCTGTAGCAAGTTTCATGAAGCTAGCATTACTGGAAGCCGAGTTAAGATAGTTAGCTAAGTGTTTAAGGGAATCTACCCGAACAGTTCCGACTCTGAGGAAGATCAGATATTGAGCAGAGTGCTTCTAGCATGATCATCTTCATAAATTTATATCGCTATTTGGGCTCTACCAATGCGTTACACATTGGGTTAGCCAATCGGTATACCCTTTATCAACAAGTCTGGAACATTTTACGAAATCAAGTAAAAACCTCACGCCGCACAGCGATAAATTTGCGCAGCAGCTCCACTTATCCAACTTATCCCAGCAGCTCCTTGGAGCGTAACGTGGCGCACGCGCCGTCCCCTGTACCCCTGCACCCCTCTCCCCTTTAATCAACCCAACCAAAACGTTGCTCAGGAATTTTGCGCAGGCGAACGGCAGCTGTAGCCCAAAAAAGGGCAGCGACTTTTTGCCAGTAGGCGGCACACAGAGGCGGCCAGGCAGCCTGGCGGGTAGGCGGGCAACGGGTTCTCGGTTCTCGATACTCGGTTCTCGTTTCCCAGTTGCCAGTTCGCCCAGTTCGCCAAGTTCTCCAAGTTCTCCAATCAGATGCGGCGGCTCTGCGACTGGGACTGCGGCTTTGGCTTGGTTCCCACCACAGATGAGCGCCTGCCAAGGCTAATGGGTAAGTGCAGGGCAAAGGCAGCTGCAGCAAGCGATCATATAAGCTACTGAACACCCTGTAATTTAGTCTGAATCATGCGTTTCATATTTACAATTATTTTCGTTTGTATGGAGCACCTCTCTATGCGCTTCTCAACATGTTGATTACTTAAAATCTTACGTCTTTTATATTAAATAATGTTCAAATCTACATCACGCCTCTATAAGCGCTTCTCAGCATTATAATGTGTTGATATCTTGCGTTCCTTATTTATATAATTTTTCTCAAATCGTTATTGCGCCTCTCTATGCGATTCTCAATATGATAATTTCTCAGGATCTTACGTGTCTTATTTATAACTTTTCCGCATTTACAATGCGCCTCTCTATGCGCTTCTCAACGCGATTAATGTGATACATATGAAGCATCAAGCTACAGATCTTATTCGAATCAGAATTCTTTAATTCTCCTTTCACTATAAACCGAATCAATAGCCCAATGTGGAAAAGCAGCCTAAGCGGAAGCCAAAGGGGCTAGAGGCCTCTTTTTTTTTGGATGGAATTGCGTGCCACAGAAGCTGCGCATCCTCAAGACCTCTCACTGTCCCCACACAGCCCCCCTCTGCTTCCCCTCCTGCGCTCACTGAATACGTTCAATGTCAAGTTCGTGTGCACCAATTGTTATTATTCAGCTTCGCATTGTGAGCTCACCGGCCAAAGGCATCGTCCGGAGTTCGGAATTTTGTGGATTTTTTGTGGATATTTTGTGGAGCAAGGCGACGGCCACGCCCCAAAATAAAAAGAAGGTGACGCCATAGGCGCCAAAAGATTTGAAGGGAGTTGTTTTTGCTTTTGTTTCATTTGACAATTGTTGTTTGTTAAGTGGCGGCAAAGCAAGATGTTAATCTCGCCGTCAAGGACAATCGCACACAGACATGCCTGACCTGCGACCCGCATGTGTGTGTGTGTGTGTGAGTCACACTTATGACGTGACTCAACGCAAGCCCAAATATTAATAAGAAAAGTTATTTGAAATTGGGGCGCAGAGCGAAGTTCAGTCAAGCAGCAAACGAAATAAAAGAAGAGTGCTCTAGTCGGGAGTGCCTGACTAGGAGATACCCTGCAAGGTCTTCTCTCAGCCCCACACTTGGTATGGACAATGCAATCTCGCCTAATCTCGGACCTCATAATCCGATCTTTTTACAAACTTTTGGGATGAACGTATTCGAACTCAATTAAAAAAAGCTTTAAAATCGTAGAAAAATCGAAGGTAAACTGTTAAAAGTTAATCACTTAGAAGCCAAGCTCTGTTAAGTTTTAGAATTTACCGTTATATATCACTATATACACAGGGATATTTATTTTGTGGCCATTTTCTCTGGTTTTTATTTGAACTCCAAATTGTTAGCCCTGTTAGAACACACGCACACACACAAGCCCACACCCACACATGCTTGTGGCTATGTTAATAACAGCGCCTAACTGTCATGTTCTGTGCGTGGGCAGCGCTGCCGCCAATCTGGCAACATCAGCATTAAATAAACGCAAGATAAAAAAAAAAAAATATAAAAGATGCGAGATTTGATCAAATTTGCGTGTTTTGCCATTTGCCGCTTATCATAAGCTCGCATTTGCTCTCCCTCTCCCGCTCTTGCTCTGCTCACTCTCTCTCTCTCTGGCGCGCTTCGTTAAGTTGAGCACCGTTAGAAACCGTTTTGCAGCGCACGCTTTGTTGTCATTTGTTGTTGCTGTTGTTTTTGTTCTTTTTTTTTTTTGCACCGCGTTTCTTTCCTGTGTTTGTTGGTGGTTGCAAAAATAACAACAAAAACGTGCGACTGCCGCATTTAGTTAAATTAACATGCCTTAAACTAATTAAACACGCATAGCCGCATAAAATAGCAGCGCTTATCTCAGTTATTAGCAACAATATATTTTGCGACGCCTACGCCAGCAGCGGCAGCGGCAGCGGCAGAACCCACAGGAGCAGCCGGCTGCTGCACAAACACAAACACAACACACGCACACATACACACGGCTGTTTTTATTGATTTTTCGCACACACACAACAAACTTCAAAATAATAAAAAAAAAAAAAAAAAAACGGAGCTAGCGAAATGCGAATTAGAAAAAGCATTAGGTAAATGTGCAAAAAGAAATAACAGCAACAACATTGTTGCTGCCCAAAAACACTTACTGCACTTCCTCTCCCTCTCCCGCTCTCTCTCTCGCTCTCTCTCTGTCGCTCACACTCGCAACTCTCGCTTCGCTTTGGTCGTGACTCCTGCGCTCGCCTCCTGTTTACAGCTGCACACAAATTTTTTTTTTTTTTTTTTGGTTTTAGTACACACCCTTTTTGGGCACACCAAATATAACATTCAACAAAAAAAATAGAACAAAAAACGAAAACATATATTGCTTTATTGATATTTATGCACTTTAACTAGCATAGGTATGTGCGTTTTATTTATATTTGTTGGTTGCATTTAATGCTTTTCGTATTAGGCACGCGCGCAATTTGATTCGAAACAAAAATTCGCAAGACGCGCTCAGCCCGGCGCACACACGACCGCATTCAACGAGTTGTTAATTGGAAATAACATTGATGTAACAGCTGTTAATGCGCTTGAGTCCTGGTTTCGTGCGCCAATAGGTTGGCATTAAGTTGGCTGCACGCAAAACGTTGCTCAACGCAGAAATGTTAATGTAAGCCTTACGTTACGTGCTCCACATCTAACGAAATATGTTGGCAATTGGTTGAAAACTATTTTCCAACAGGAAAATGCTAACGTATTCATGTGGTACGCTAACAACGAGTTAGCTCTTGGACTCATTCACATAATATAAGCAAGACCAAGACATTTTTGAAATAAAGCAATTTTATTAGATTAATTTTAAGTTGCGCGCTTGTTGTTTACGTTTTATCCAATGTAATGTCAACGTAACAGGAACATAGCAAACGTAAGCAACGCAAACGCAAAACTGAGCAACGCAAACTCAAAAACGCAACATAAGCGTTCGAATTTAAACAATTTAAAACAATGCAAAAACCCTGAGAAACACGCACATTTAAAAAAACAAAAAAAAATAAACGAAATTATTGTGCATATTAGCATAATTATATATTGAATAATATCAGTATCGCTGCCACTTTTTTGTTAAATATTAAATTTATAAATACGGTTGAAATCAATTGTTTTGGTATATTTGAAAATCTTACGTTATTATCGGCCTGATCGTATTTCATATACCAATTGGCTGACTATACTCAAATATTAATCAAAAAATAAGTTTTTCACAAGGCACCTACGTCAACTCTTTGAATCGAAGAAATATCACCAAAAATAGTATCGATATATCGCCGCCAAAAAATACCACGATATAATACATAATTTTCTTGTGCAAAAATATCGATAGCTTGATACATTTTCGACAGCCCTAGTGCACATATAAATGTCAACAAAGCTAGTATACGTAAGCGAAGTTTGTGTACATTAAAACAAGTGTTTAGCTATGAAACTTATAGAACGACAATAAACCAACTTGGTTAATAAGAAAACATGTTGTGCACCATGAAAAAAGTGGCGAAGTTTCGCTATTGAGCATGTAAAATAGAAAAAGCAGCGCACCGAAAAATTTACGTGTGCGCTCCAATATACGCCATAAATATTTATAGCAAGTGCATATTTGTTTTGTTTAATTCTAATTTCAGCTGGCGAAAAAAACAAAAAACAAAATACAAGTACCTGTAAAGTAATCGAAAACGAAAACGTTTGCTGACGTGCTGTGTAAGTTAACAATGATTTATTGGCCAAAATGATACACAAAAATATTTTGGGCAGCAGCAGGCAACTGTTATACGGCAGCGCTCTTATACACAACAAAAACTGTAGCAAAGAATTATAAAAAGCGGCTCTGATTTCCAAGAACTGTCTGCACGCATGTGTGTGTGCACGTGTGTGTGTGTGTGCATATTAAACAGGTTCTCATACAATTTTATTTGATGCTTTGTTGTTTTTATTTTTGCGCAGCCTTTGATGCGCTTTGTCCACATGCAGCACAAGTGTGTGTGTGTGTGTGTGTGTGTGTGTGTGTGCATATTCCGGGCCTGAAGGTCAGCGCTGCTTTCTCCCGTTGTTTTTGGCTGCTGTGCAAACATAATTACGGTTCTTTTGCTTTTTTATGGCTCTAGCCACTTGAAAAAAAAAAAAAAAAACTGAAGTAATTAACTTTAACATTTTGCGCAAATGTGAATGCACTCACACGTACACACACACACACACGCACACAGCAGTGGGCAGCGCTGTTGTTGTAGTTGTGCGTGGCACGCAGGTAACTTTAGCCTTACCCCTAGGGGCGTGTGCCAGCTGCCCGCTGTCCATTGTCCCCTGATTTTATCCACCCACACTGCACACACACACACACACACACGCACGCACGCATAGCCGCGGGCGGTATTTAAATGCGCAATCGAAACTCTTGCGAAATGCTGGGATGACACTTTCTCAATGCAAGTGCGAGTGCGAGTGAGAGAGCAATGAGCGATATGCATTATATGAGATCTGATCTGCCGCTATGCATTGTTGATATGCTCTCAATGAGCTGCTGCGATATATCGATAGCTACAATTATCGATGCAAATCAATTTAAGATCCTTTGGATAAATTGAATTTGTCTAGCGCCGCCCTCTGCTACAGATACAACAGGCTGCAGCCGACGCCCATACGCGCTGCTCTCGCTCTCTCACTCTCTCTCTCTCTCTCTCTGCCTCCCACTTTTCACGCACTGAAACTTCAAATGCCGCAGTTTGTTTTTGCGCCCAACGCCCCGCACCGCGCCCGCTGCTCCAGCCGTATCGTTCTTGGCACAGTGTGCAACGCGTGCAGAGACGAAGGCGACGCGCACAGTCGGATTAACGTTAACATTCGTTTTGGCTGCGAGAGATAAACACAAACGGTTAACGAAAGAACGGGAGTACGAGAGAGAACAAGTGCCTGACAGTCGCCAGTTCTCAACGCGCTGCCGTTGTGTGCGGACGTGTGTGTGTGTGCGCGCATAAAATAACAGAGTAGAAATAGAAGGAGGGAAATTTGTTCAAAATAAAACACGGTGCGATTGAAATGAAATCTTTTGAATAGTTCAATATTTTTTTTTTTTTTTTGACTATTATTTTTGCCTGTTGCACGCAAGTGTTAAAAAGTGTTAAATAATTACAATTATAATTGCAGTGCGTGCGCTGCGAGATTCGTTGTTGTTGTAGTCGGAAACAGTGAGTGAGAGAGAGAGAGAGAGAGGAAGAGAGAGAGACAGCATCACGACATGGAGGATCGCATGATGGCCCACACCGGCGGCATGATGGCACCCCAGGGCTACGGCCTGCCCGGCCAGGACGATGGCCAAAATGCTGGCAACGAGAACGAGGTGCGCAAGCAAAAGGACATCGGCGAAATACTTCAACAGATCATGAGCATTTCGGAGCAATCCCTGGACGAGGCCCAGGCCAGGAAGCATACGCTCAACTGTCATCGCATGAAGCCGGCCCTGTTCTCCGTTCTGTGCGAGATCAAGGAGAAAACCGGTAAGTAGCAAAAATTAAATCAAACCAGAGAGGGAGCGTGAGAAAGAGAGAGAGAGAGAGAGAGGAAGACAAAGCCAAGCTTCGGCACGTCGCACTTTGAATACTCTTTCGGGCATTTTCAGCTTAATGTTATTGTAGTCCATTAAGATTAGGATTTGGTTACTTATGTAGGATCTGGGTGGAGTCCAATCAAAGCTTATGTAATATATCTGTAAAAAACAGTCAAATCTCTTCCAAGTTACGACAAATTAACTGCAAAGTTGAGACAAGAACTTGGTCAATATCGACTCACCTGTTGATGTCAATCGGCTATATACTATCGTATAGTAGAGTATATTATTGTATATGGGATAGAACAGGACTATATATACTTTAGTATAGTTCTACTGAAATTGTAAAGAAAGTAAAGCTTCTCTGACATCTACTCTTGCAGTTTTATGCTTTTTCTTACTTTCGAATGCAATAAGCAATGCATCATGCAAACAGAAATTATTGGAATTTGCCGCAAACACGTGGCTAGTCAATATAAGCGCACGTTTTCTGTAATACATTCCATGTTTCTTAACCGATCTTGATGAAATTTGTAACAGTAGATCTTAATGTGATATCGAATATTCGTATATATATAGCAATTATTAATTGATATCTATGGTGGGGCTGGAGTTAGCTATTAAATGAAAGATACTTGATCTATATAAACTCTTCTAAATAAACAATTCTAGATGCCAAATGTCAAATTTGCTTGCTCTAGCTGCTGAAACCGATGAGAAACAGATATTCGATATCGATTCTTATCGATTTCTTGAAGATCCTTGAAAGACAAAGAATATATATCTTTCATAGGGTCGAATAATGCTTCCCTCCGCCTGTTGCATACATTTATTTTTTTTAGCTTTCTTTCTTATTAAATTTCGATATTTTTCTAAGGTAGCTATTTGGTCGGAATGCCCCTAATGTAGTTTATTAGGGTCTACCTTTAGCAGCAAAGGAATCTACTATAGAAAACCAAAAGGAAATTTAATAAGGGTATTCCCACGGTTTTTTTTTTTTTTAAATTCCTGCACATTGCACGCGCAATCATTCCTTATTATCGGGATTCCCTTCCATTCAAGAAAAGTCTCAAATGAGCTCTACCTTAAGCTTAAATAAAGCAACAAGAGTTCGAACCGGGGTTCTGCTTCCTCTTGAATGTCTGAAGGTTTAGGATAACTAAACCTATTGAGAATTTCAAAGCGATTTTTTCTTCAATTCATTTCAATTGAAGAGCTGCATCTTTAGCTTTAATAAAGCAACAACAGTTCCGGGATTCGAACCTTAGTTCGAACCTGCTTCCACTTTCCACAGCAAAGGATTCTATCATAAGAAAGACACAAAAGAAAAGCAAGCCAGCTCTTTAAATTCCTGCACATTTACTCGTTATTAACCCTGCACGCACCTTGTCCTGAATTTTCAAATGTGTTTTCCTTTAATTTTTCTTTTTCTTGTTCTTCCTCAACTTCATTTCGCCCTGACATTACGCCCACGCAGCGACACAAAATGGGCAATAACAGCGCGTTTTGATTGTGGGCCAGATGTTTTGAATGGCTCCAACGTTGCCATTGCCTAACCCTAAAGTACAGCAACCCCACACCGCCCACACCACCCACACACCCCCGTCAGCTCTTTGCAACCCCCGCCCTGCCATAAGGGAGCTGGCCGCGTCCCCAACTCCAGCCCAACTGTAAAGAAACCCCCAAGAAAAAGGCGCACCGTTGCGAAATTGCCTTTTGGCCAGCGTCTTGGCCCTCTTCGGCTGGGTTTTCTTTTGTTTTTATTGTCGTCGAAGTGCGAACTGAAAAACCCTGGCAAATACACATGTTTCCTTTTGAGTGTCTACCGCAGATTATGTTTCCATAGTTCAGGTTTCTTCAAATTCGAAAACTTGAAAGCTTGAGAGCTCTTCTTTCCCCTATTTAGATTTATGTTACATAATATAGAGATAGTCTCGAGGTCTTCTATATATACTTTATGAGGTCTTCTTCCATGACATTAAATTGTAATACCCTCTGGAAAGGGTATTAACAACTCACACTCAACAAGTCTTATGAAAAGCTGGGGAAAACGAAAAGTAAATAACTCTTCGACTTAAAAAAATGCATAAATAAAGGACGTCAGCCCAATCTACCCAGCTCTCCCAATATAGATTCAAATTACAGGGTATAACGCAAAATGTTTTTTATTTTTTTCGAGTTATTTTTTATGTTATTTCCCGTTGGAACTTGAGAAAGGGTCGCACACTCTGGTCACACACTTTTCATATGGGCCTTCGATCAGGTGACAAATGCAAAAGGGGCGTAGTGTGTGTGGGAGGGGGGGGGGGGGTAAGGTAGGTGTGCGCATGGGGTAGCTTTGTGAACTATCTAATGCGGCCCTAGATCCCGGCCAAGTGCCGCACAAGGTGAAATCAAATCGCTTGAAAATATTTTGTGTATATACATAATTTTATCAAGCCGTGTGTGTGTGTGTGTGTGTGTGTGTGTGTACAAAGCGATAACACTTGCAGGGCACCGCGTATCGATGGCGGGCGCCGACAAAGTAAACAAGAATAAAACTTGCCGAGAAGTCGAAAAAAAAAAAAACAGAAGAAAAAGAAGAGAAACACTTGACCCAAGTTCCAAGTGGGACGGCTAGGGTATGGCTGGGGGGCAGCTACAGAGAGGCGGATGAGGGGGAAGGGTGACCGAAACGAGTATTTTAAAAATAAAACAAAACAAAAATCAGATCAAAATAACATACAAATCCGACCATAAAAATACCCTGGCAAAAAAGTCCGAATATATTTTCAATACTTTTGTTTCCAAAGTAAAAGCAATTGTTGTGGGAATTCGTGTCGGACCCATGCTAAGAAAATTCCTGGCTAAGTATTCAGAATATAAACTTAAGACTTGTATATATTTTATGGCAAGACAACTGGACGAGCCATAACACAATCTTGAATGGATAGCATACGATAATATACGATATGATAAAGTATTCGAAGAACTTAGGAACTTCAGCTCTTCATATCCTTGGTCTATAATTTTCGTAATATAGCCAAGTATACCCTGGATTTTTCTAAGACAGCTTTACGAAATACTACTCCAATCTGGCATATCAGTGCTGCAGGATATCTCTATAACAAGATTCCTACAGTTAACTGCATTCAGAGTCGATATATGATATGATATCGTAAACCTATCCAACTGGGTTTTACTTTATCTTCTTCTAAAGCATTGAAAAACGTTTGTATCAAGTTTCATAAGGCTAGCTTCATTGAGAGCCGAGTTCTTATAGTTAGCTATATGATATCATAAACCTATCCAACTAGTTCCAAGTTATGTTCTTGCTGCAGCATTAAAAAGAATCTAGACCAAGTTTCCCGCAGCTAGCTTCACGGAGAGCCGAGTTCACGTAGGTAGCTTTATGATAGGATGATCATAGCCAACCAGTACCAACTTATGCACTATCATAGAACAGAAAGACGCTTCTCTACCAAGTTTCATACAGCTAGCTCAAATGGCAGCCAAGTTCTTTGAGTTAGCTATATGATATCGTAAACCTACCCAACTGGTTTTCACTTAAACATTTTCGAGAGCTTAAAGAAGAATGTGCACCAAGTTACCTACAGATAGCTTCATTGGGTGCCGAGTTCAGATAGGTCACCATATGATATGGTAGACCCATCCAGAACTTGTGTTCCTTTCTGCAGCAATAAGAAGCATCTGTATCAAGTTTCCGTAAGTTAGCTCAAGTGGAAGCCGAGTTCAGCTAGATGATATATTAAACTAGTTCGAACTAATGAGAAAAGAAGAAGCGTCTGTACCAGAATGCCTACGGATAGCTTCATGGAGAGTCGAGTTCAGATAGGTCAGATATGATATTAAAAGATTTCTTTCAAATATGAAAGGGTATTCAAAAAAGGTTTACAATTGGATTTTGAAGCTCTTCACAGTTTGCCTTGTTTAACATATTTTATCAGCTTGTGTGTGTTCGTGTGTGTGTGTGTGCGTGTGTGTGTGTGTGTGTGTGTGTGTGTGTGTGTGTGCTCGTCTTGAAATAAGTTTGTGAAAAGCGCAAACCTGTTCGACAGGCATGCAAAATACCACGCACAAGTATTTTGCGACTCGCGACGAGTCGGATGCGTATATATATATATATACATATAGATATATATATACAATGTATATATATATATATATGTAGCTATATATACTTGTAACTGACAGATAGCCGACAAGAGCCCGGCATGTTTATTACACGAAAGACAGGCAGTCGACACCTCCTTCTGCGCTGCGCGTTGTCCTTTTTTGCTTTTTGGCCCATTCAAATTTACGAGCTGGAAATGCCATTTAGACCCCCTCCCCCTCCCCCTCCACCCTTCGCCCCTGGCTTTATCTACGTATTCATCCGACAATTTGGCTGGCTGCTTTTAAATGCTTCATTAGATACGCAAATGATACGCATCCTGCCAGACACGCCCCCCTCCTCCCGCCCGCCTGCTAAGACGCCAAACAAAAGGGTTGTCATATCGAGCAGCTGTACGATCTTGGGATCCTAACTTCATAGATTGCATATATGCTAAGAATATAGTTCAAATTTTTCAATATTAGATATATCTCTTTAAATTAACTGCAAAAATCTGTTAGTTTCCAAGTTCCTAAAACATAAATCAGGTTCAAAGTCACAAAATAACTGATAAATATTTTCTAGAACTTAGAGTTGCATTATAATTTGGTAGGATTTAAGTAACTGCATACCAAATTTCGTAAGTCTAGCTCTTCAAGTTCTCGAGTTCATTCAGTTTAGCTGGAATAGAAAGAAATTTCTATAGGTGGATTCCTAAAGCGATTCTTTTGGCACAATTAGTGGATGCGTCTATCTAGAACTGAGGGTTGGGGCGGTTTTCTTTTGTCTCGAAGAAATCGAAAAAAATGTTGGGTAAATGAGGCTTAATGGACTTATAGATACTTTTTTTTAGGGCTGGAAATGTTTAAGATACTTATAGAGACTCAGGTGTTAATTTTTCTTAAGGCTGGAAATGTTTTAGATTCTTTTTAAGCCTCAGCTCCTAACAGGGTTTATGAAGATACTTAACGATATTATCAATTGAATGTGGTTTTCTTTTCGGAAACCATTTATAAAATGTTAATTGATCATTCTTGGCTTGAAAGCTCTGGGGTCCAATAGAACCCCAACTGCAATGCGAAATTAGGCTGAACCAAAACTTATGCTGATTATGGAAAAGGGCATACAAAAACTTGGCATACTTGGCTTGGTTTTTTGGTTTCTAGAGAGCTGCTCGCCACAAAAAGTTAAAGATTTGTTGTAAATTCTTTAAAGATTGATTGATTTACAAGTTGAAGATAAGAACAAATTGTCAAACTTAAATTTAGTTTTTAGTTTTGTGTAATCAGTCAAAAAAAAAAAAACTTTGCTAGAAGAAGCTCTGATAGCGGCCAGACCACGCCCCAAAAACGTGAACCGCCCCCCCTCCCCCCTCCTTTGAAAGTGTGTCTGGGAAAACTTTGGCAATATTTGGTCTAACCTTAAGCAAATAAACCAACCACCGATGTCGCACGCAAAACACAAACAGCAGCTGTCGCCCAACCAACTCTTGCTGTAATCTTTTAATAACATTACACACACACACACACACACACACACACAGGCAGGCGGGCAGACAGCCACGCCCACAGCCTCCTTTGTTTGGATATTGAAGCAGCTGTCGCCAGAGGCGCAATATACTGCCTCTCCTCACCTCGCCTCGTCTCGTTTTGCACTGGCTACTGGCAGCCATAAATTGAATAGAGAATTTAATAACATGGCCTGTAGAAATGTTAATGTGACGCTGTTAATGTTAATTTAACTGTTGGCACCTGTATTTTGCGCTCAGCTAATGAGCTAATGACATTCTGTGCGTGTTTATCAAGAGACTGCAAGCTTTTAAGCTTGTTTAAAAGTTTTTATTTTGCTTGAGCCAAGCATCAGAGGCTTGATTGACTGATTGATCTGTTAAAGCTAAAATTGCCCTGCGACAGAGCTTTTTTGTAAATTCCGCCCGTAAGTGTGGAAAATAAGTGGAAAACAATTGCAGCAGACTTTTGTTTACCCTCAATTTGGTTACTTTTTAAGGATCATTGTCTTGCAAACTGTTTTACTATTTGAACAAAATCAGATTTAACTTGCAAAGCTTTCGAGCGCTTCAAGCTTAAACTAACTTAAAGCTTTCCAGTTTAACGCTATTTTCTCTCACTTTCGAGCTTTCAAGTCGTGATTTGATGTTTCTGTAGCGCCTTCAACGGATCCCGAATTTATCTCTCTAAAAGTCAAAAGCTCATGCAAAAGCTTTTTATAATACAGATTTGATCTTACAAGTTGTTTGTGAAAGTAACGTGGAAAGCTTTAATATATAGCGACATAATCTCACTCTAGGAAATGTTTTAGTTCCACTCGATTGCACCTAAATGTAAAAGCTTTTCTTCGTTTAGAGCTTTTCATCTGTTTGATCATATGTTTTCGTAAAGCTTTCAGCTAATTGACCCTAAATCTTTGAAAACTTGAATATAGTTCGACTTAACCTCACTTTCGGCACTGTTTTTCTCTCGCTCGAGCTTTCGTCTTTCGATTTTAGCTAAATCTGAAAGCTTTTCTCCGCTACGAGCTTTTGAACTGTTCGGCTTTAGCTTCTGATTAATTATAAGCTACTGTGATTTATTTAATATTCAGCTTAAAGCTTTGAAAACTTGAATATAGTTCGACTTAACCTCACTCTAGGCCCTGCACTTCACACTCCGCTCGCCCCAACGCATTGTGAGTGCCATTCTTAAGGCGTATATTCTTATCTTGCGGCAAATGTCATTTGAAACTTTGGCCAAAAACTTTGAAACGTTTCGATTGAGAGTTTTGGGAATTTTCGCAGCACAGCATGAGATTCAAGTCTGAGCCCAGAAATCTTTTATTCAAGGCAAAAGCCGTTGAAAGGACGAGCTGCGTGCACTTTGGCCAAGGGAGGTGTACAAGGGGGGCGGGCTTGGGATTTCATTACTTGTCTTGTGCTTATGCTTATCCAGTTCCCGGCAATTGTTTTCGTTGTCTGCATAATACATAGATGAGGTAGACGAAGAAGAGAAAGGGAAGGGAAGGGCAGGGAAGGGAAGCACAAGGATACGCTTCGGCCATGCTGATGAGCTGAGGAAGCAGCTGCAAAATGTTCCAGCTCTGGCTAACTCCTTGGCGAACGTGATTAAGATTCAAGCGGCGGCAAGTGTGGCGCAAAATCCAATTCATGCATAGCCAGGACTTGCGAATAAGCAAAGATAATACACAACAGCAGCACGCATTTCCCTAGACAATATGGCAGCACAGCAGATACGTGAGACTCCCTGTGCGTGTGTGTGTGTGTGTGTGTGTGTGTGTGTGTGTGTGTGTGTGTGTTTGCGTGTAGTGAAAACTTTTGTTATTGTTTTTCGCATAATAATAAAATTTTATGCGCTCCTTGCGCTCAGCCCCAGCCGCAGCTGAGCGAATGCAATAAGCGCTGATGGGGCAACGCCGGCTAGGACTGGCAACGCCGGCGCCATTTTGTTATTTTGCACGAAACTTTAAAGCCATATTCTTTGCTGATTGTTTGTTTTTGTTTTTTGGTGTCTTGCAGTTCTGTCCATTCGCAACACGCAGGAGGAGGAGCCACCAGATCCGCAACTGATGCGCCTGGACAACATGCTGATTGCCGAGGGCGTGGCTGGGCCAGAAAAGGGCGGCGGCGGCGCCGCGGCAGCCTCAGCAGCGGCCGCCAGCCAAGGCGGTTCACTGTCCATCGATGGCGCCGACAATGCCATCGAGCATTCGGATTATCGCGCCAAGCTGGCCCAGATCCGACAGATCTATCACCAGGAGCTGGAGAAATACGAGCAGGCCTGCAATGAGTTTACCACGCACGTCATGAATCTGCTGCGCGAGCAGAGCCGCACCAGGTGAGAGAGCGAGAGAGCGAGAGAGAGAGAGAGAGAGAGAGACCGTGTGAGAGTTGCCAGATGATGTACTGAAGCTTAACGAATATTTAACT
Source organism: Drosophila virilis (assembly GCF_030788295.1). Lineage (NCBI taxonomy): Eukaryota > Metazoa > Arthropoda > Insecta > Diptera > Drosophilidae > Drosophila > Drosophila virilis. The sequence continues at coordinate 3,864,792 of NC_091543.1, forward strand.
CGACGAAATTTATCAATGTGGGAGAGCGAAGAGCGAGTTACAAGATGATCTACTTAAAGCTTTCGCAATATGTTATTTGGCAATCTTAACGAATGTTTAACTTGGCGAAACTTAACAGTGTAAGAGACCGAATAGAGAGAGAGAGGGAGTGAGAGAGAGAGAGAGAAAGATTCACCTTTTCTTATTTGACAAGCTTAACGAATGTTTAACTTGACGAAATTTAACCGTTTTATTTACTTAAACGATCGATAAAAGGTTAAGAATAAGGTTATCTACGATACGCCGAATATTTAATACCCTTCAAGGCATTTGCCTTGGCAGATATTTGAGCAAATCGGAGACTTTTTTTTTGATGAAAATAACTTGGATAAAAGAATATTTTGACATACAAAAACTCATTATGGAATCGATTCTTTCTATGAAGCCAAAGAAAAAGTAATATGACCTTGGAATTGGGCTCATATGTAAGTTAATGATGATCCAGAATATATATGCTACACGGATTCAGAGATATCTTCTTCTATGCATTATACACCTCATTGTTTCATGACAAAATTCGAAAACCCTTTACACAGGTCTAAAAATATTTGGTCATGCTTTGACTATTTTGCGATAACTGCTTATTTTTGCATAATATCGATAAGTATCGATTTTAATTTATCTTACCTTGCAGCTGTGAGGGTCGTTAAAGCCATCCGCGGCGTGACGAAGATACTTTATAGATTACAATACTAGTTAAACATAAATCGATCGATAATAAATCATGTTTTTTCATAATATCGATAAATATCGATTTTGTGCTTTAAGCATATTTCAATTTCAAAGATAGTTTATTAGTCAAAAATGTTACCTAGTGGCAACATTGGCTGCGCGTAACATCGATAAATCGATACTTTACATAAAGCAATGATTAATCAATTATATATTTTTTGTTTTAACAGACCCATCACACCCAAAGAAATCGAGCGCATGGTGCAGATAATCCACAAGAAATTCAGCTCGATTCAGATGCAGCTGAAGCAATCGACCTGCGAGGCGGTGATGATATTGCGATCTCGATTCTTGGACGCGCGTCGCAAGCGTCGCAATTTCAGCAAACAGGCATCCGAAATACTCAATGAGTATTTTTACAGTCATCTGAGCAATCCGTATCCATCCGAAGAGGCCAAGGAGGAGCTGGCGCGCAAGTGTGGCATAACGGTGCGTATCGATAAATAGTTATCGATTATATTTGTCTAATCGATATTTGGTTCAAATCGCTGCAGGTATCGCAAGTATCGAACTGGTTTGGCAACAAGCGCATTCGCTACAAGAAAAACATCGGCAAGGCCCAGGAGGAGGCCAATCTGTATGCGGCCAAAAAGGCAGCCGGCGCCTCGCCCTATTCAATGGCCGGTCCGCCCAGCGGCACCACAACGCCCATGATGTCGCCAGCACCGCCGCAGGACTCGATGGGCTATCCGATGGGCTCCGGCGGTTACGATCAGCAGCAGCCGTACGATAACAGCATGGGCGGCTACGATCCCAATCTGCATCAGGATCTTAGTCCTTGAGGATAGGCTTGCCAAAGCTAAAATCACAACAACAACAAACACTAACAAAAAATCAACTAATAGAAAGTACTACTTCATTTTGTTTCAACCCAATTTTCTTCTTTTCGTCGTTTATCTCTATTAAATTGTGCGTGTAAAAACTTAACGAACTTAACGAATGTGTGCGTGTGTGTGTGTGTGTGCAGCATACAATCAATTATGTATACGATTATGTCTCAATTATTATAACATGAGGCGAATAAGCAAAATTTAAGAAACAACAAAAATACAGCTAACAGCAACAACAACAAATATGCACACACACACACACACACACACACACACACGGCAACTGTTATAAATACACACACATGCTTGCACATGCACAGTGGTTGTTGGCCCATTGTTTGGCAGGCAAAAAATATATTTATTTAAAGCTGAATAACATTTGAAGCTTAAAACTTGTTCAACTATGTTAAATGTCATTTTGGAATGCGTTTCATTTGCGCTGTATTTAAAATTTTGTATGCCTTCAATTTTTAGATTCTTGTATACCCTGTCTCTATTGATAATGTGTGAAAAGAAGGGTATGTTGTTCTAATGCACATGTGTGTAACAAGCAGAAGCAATACCTTTACAGCAACTCCTTACATTTATACATTTCTATATATATATATATATTTGCTTTCCGTGTCCGTCGAGTTTGTTCAAGTAATTCAGCTTTGTTTTAATCATAATCACAGATCGGGCATATTTCATGCTATCAAAATTTCGGAATGTTTTTTGAACTCTTGATTGAACTCTTTATTCATTTGGGTCTTTATCAAAGATTTTAAAGGAATCAATGGGTGACTTCTATTTAAAGCTGTTTTCGGCTTCAAAAAGGCTGTTTTTCTAGCATTTTTATGCTAACTGAAAATTTATGGCATATAAAATTTATAGTAAAAAAATGACATTTTGTTTAATTGTTTTTTTTGCCAGCAAAAGGCCAACTCTCACCAGAATGTTGCCAATTCAGCTCTTTTCTGGCTAAATGTGGCTATTTTCAAGAGTTGAAATTTCAAACTAATTTAGTTTTTTTCTGGCAACTCAAGCCGCACAGCAAACTAAATTCAGCTATTTTCGGCTACTTTTTCTATAAAATTCAGCTTCCTTTTAGAATTCTATTAAATTCAGCTGCTTTTTTAGCTGCAATTGACAACAGCTGAAGCCCTTTGCGTTGCAATATCAAATTAATTCATAAACAAAAGCAAATAAAACTTAGATTTATTTGTCAAATATGCATAAATTGTAATTTGCACAAATCGAGCCTGTTTTGAATTTCTAGCTTTTTGTGTGCTTAGCTTAAGTAATGCGTTTTTTTTTTGTACTCTAATCAATTAACTAAAAAAAAAAAAAAAAAAAAAAAAACTAACAAGCTTTTTGCGCTTTTATATTAATTGTGAACCTCAAATACGTAAAAAATGAAATGAGAAGCGAAGCATAACTTTCTACTAGGCGTTAGTTTAAATAGTTATATATATACATACATATATATATATATTTTTTTTCGTAGTCAAGCTAAATACAACAACATTAACATGAACTAAACAATTGTATACTAAAATTAAATTTACAACAACAAACGCATGTATACCACGAAATACGAATCAAGCAAAATATCTACACACACACACACACACACACACACACATGTATAAATCTATATGTGTATACTTGTATACCAGAAGAGCGAAAAGTTGAACAAATGTATACTAGAACGTAACTCCCATTTATTATGCCGAACAAAGAGCAAAACTCAAAATACTTGAAAATTATAACATATTGTATACCAGCAAGCGCAGCGTTTGCCACTGTTATACGCCGTATAACAGTTCAGATTTAACCTAACTAAATTGTCAGCAAGTATTACGAACTATATAACCTGTTTATTACACTATTTATGGCAAAATTGAAACAAACAAAAACAAAATACAAAAAAGCGTAAAACATGTATACGATGTAAATCAAATTTATAACAACCATTTTTTTTGTCCTCTTTTTGTTTCCAAGCAAAAAACTCGATTTTCACCCAAAACGGAAGAAAGAGTTAAAATACGGTTAATAAAAAAAAAAACTCCTCTTAGTATTTTATGGAAAAAGTATTGTAATATCGAATAAAGTAACAAATACGAAAACTATTTCAGCTAACTGTTAAAACACCAGATCGGTATATATATATATATCTATATCTATATATATATATCAATCGATATATGGAATACAATTATAATTATTTTAAAAGAAAACCAACAAGAACAATGCTATACTATAATTAAATAAACAACAACAAAAAAAAAAAAAGTGAACTTTAATTAAATTGACTGCGGGTTGAACTGGCAAGCGAGAGGTCGCTGGCTCGAATGCAATAATATTCAAAATGGGTAAATGAATGCACACAAAATTGTTATAATTAACATTTTTTGGTTGTCTTTATTGTCTGAGAATTTTATTGCTGTCTTAGTAGAGGGAATACCCTTTATTTTTTTTTAATTTAGCAAGAAGGCCTTTTCGTCTGCCTGAAGTCATTGGCTCTTGCATATTTCACATAGTTCCGCCCAATGCCGGGCAATTTCTCTTATAAAATATATTCATCATTCCCCTACTCAACATATTTGGTTTAAAATTTATTAAATTTGTTCTTCCATAAATAACACTAGTTGACTTAAGAAAAAAAAAAGAAAACAGCACAAAAAGGTGGAAAAAAAGACACACAAATAAAAAATAAATTTCCAAAAAAAAAGCGAAGCACTTCAGATCGAATACAAAAGATAAAAGATATATATATATATATATATATATATATATATATACAGACGATAAGCAACATTATTGTTAAATATATATATATGTGCGTGTGTGTGTGTGTAGTATATGGTACATGTATCAGAGGAAGTATCACATTGTACGATTTCTTGTAGCTTGAGCCTGAGACGGCCGTGGGCGTTGGGCGGTGGGCGTGGGCCTAACGCCTGCCTGGGCACTTGGTCCAGATTGTGACTGTGTTGTTGTTGTTGGGATTGGATTTGTTGGGTCCGTGGCTGGCCCGGCGCGCCGCGTCTCATTCGGTCTTGGCCTTGGCATCGTCGCTGGCATTGCAGGCGCTGCTGGCAATTGGATTGCCATTGCGATAATCGCTGCAGCTGTTGCTGCTGCTCTCGCTGCGCCTGCGTTGGCTGGTCTCTGTGCTGGCATCGCCGTTGATCGCATCCGATATGGTGCTGGAGATGCTGCAGACGCCGCCGCCGGCGCCGGCGCTTTGGTTCGAGGCACTCGACACACAGGCACAGCCATCGCAGACACGAACATCCGTCTGCCAGCCGCGCTCTGGCACCGGCATGCGCCGCTTGGAGCAGCTGCTGCAGACCGCCTGGCCGCAGCGCCGGCAATGATGCCGGCGGCAATCGCCAGCCGTTGCTGCGGATGCAGCTGCTCCTCCTGCTTCTCCTCCTCCACCAGCTGCACCATTCGATTTTGAGTGCTTGCCCAGCTGTTGCTGCTTGCTGCGGCCATCCGCCTGCTTGGCCAGCTCCAGCTCCTCAACGCGCCCGAAGACAGACTTGCAGATATAGCAGCTGGGCGATTCGGCATCGGGCACCCAGTATGCCGGCCGAGCGCTGTCCTTGATCATCTCTGGATGGGATGGCATTGCGTTGGATTAGTTTAGCCGTATTTTTTTTTTTGGTTTGTATACCGTGTCTCCGCTTACCCCTGGGATAGTCGATGGCCACGGCGGCAACGCTGCTGATGGTATTGTAAATGGTCTCGCCATATTTGCGCACCAGGATGTCGCCCTCATCGTTGGTCGGCCTGGATCCTGTGCATGCGATAGTCAGATTTGAATTGCAATAAGTAAATGCAGCTTGATCTTGAGTGTGCGCTGTGTGTAACAAACGAAGAAACTTTTACAGACAATCAGACAGCGACAGCGACAGCGACAGAGAGAGCGAGAGAGAGAAGCGCGCACGAAGAGAGCGAGAGGGAGAGGGAGAGAGAGAGCGAAAGCGAAAGCGAAGGAGAGTTAGAATGAGACAGCGGGATTTGGTGCCACGCCCCGTTCTAGTCAAAGGAAAGTCCCAGCTTTAGAGGTCCTTTGAATAACATTTTGATGTGAAACAGCTGTTAATAAACATCTCGCTGTTACTATGCCTAACAGCTGTTAATAAAACTGTCCAGGCTAAAAATATTCCTATGTTAAGCTGCTGTTAGTTGTGCACTGTTATTCTAATGTATATTCTATGCTTAACAGCTGTTATAAAAAGTGTCGCTTTTAAGAATATATCTATGTTAAGCTCATGTTAGTTGTACACAGTTATTCTTTATAAATTCTATGCTTAACAGCTGTTCATAAAAGTTTCACTGTTAGGAATATACCTATGTTAAGCTGCTGTTCGTTCTGTACTGTTTTTCTGCTAAAGCTGACTCAAAAACGAGGCAGCTCAACATAAGAATTTGAAGTTAACACTCAAATGTTAACGTAGCAGGAGCTCTATTGGAGTTATTGGATGGGATTTTTTGGATTATTTGTAATTGCATTAGCTTTTTAAGGAAGTGTATACGGACAAACGGACGAATATTGTAAACAAAGCATAAAAGGCTCACTTTAACATTGGGTTAACAGCAAAGTACTAACATACATGCCCGCTGTTAAGCAACAGAGAGAGAGAGAGAGAGATATATATAGCGAGTGCTCGCGAGCGTATGAACTGATTTTGTGTGCTGTAATTGGGCTCTTACCTGGCGTCGTGTCCGATTTGCGCTGCAGCTGCTGGTGGCAATCGTTGCAGACGCGGACCGGCTGCAGCCAGCCGCGAGCCGGCACCGGGACACGGTGCTGGCTGCACGTGTGGCAGAAGCCCTCGCCGCAGCCGCGACAATGATGCTTGGGCATGCCAGTCTTCTCGAAGTTGCGCTTGCAAGCGTGGCACAGCTGTAAGCAAACGGTAGAAAAGAAAGGTTCAATGAAAAGAATAAGTAAACGAGCCCGCCCAACTAAACGATATCCTGCAAGCTGAGCTGTGCGAGCTACCCAACACTAGGCTGAATTTAAGATGGAGATAGGTCTACATAGCCCTGCGAAATATAAACATCTCTAGAGAATAATATACTATTAATTTGCATTGGCTAGTCGCGCATCTGTCTACCAAATTTGATCTTATAATCTTTGAGATATGCTTCAAAAACAGAGATAAGTGCATTTTCGAAATCGATATTTATCGATACAACGGAAAGATGTCGATCACATCCAATTCGATATTTATCGATACTCGGAAAATGGGTAGAAGTGTCAACCAAATATAAATCGATATATATCGATACTCGGAAAATGGGTCGAAATGTCGAAAATATAAATCGATACTTATCGATACTATGAAAACGGATGTTGATATCGAAAAGAAGCTACTCAAATCGATTAGCTTATGGGGTACAAAAATGTTTTACAAATTAAAGTCTCTAGCTTTCGTAATTTTCGACGGACAGGGCTAGATCGATTCGACATATATACTTTATGGTGTGAAAGATGCTTTCTACTGCCCACTCAAAGCCTTGCTACACATAAGCATGTACTGTCTCCCGCTCTTCTAGTGCCTGTTGCGAATGTAGCTCGAGAATACATAAGGTTTATACGAACGGATCCAGATATGCGCACAGCTGCAATTTGAAGCTTTTCGAGCAGATTAACTAGCCCTGGCACTTAGCATAACTAACAATGATCTCCTGATTGGGACGCCAGTAGCTGGGCGCCACCTTGTCCGCAAGCATGCCGCTGATTGCCTTCGCCCACGGCGCCGAGATGTTGGTGAAGACCTCGCTAATGCTGTTGACGCTGTCGAGCACCATTTGGGCGGAATGGGCATTGGCGCGCAACGCGGCATTGCCGCCCTTCCACACATGCACCACCTGCACGCTGTAAACAAAATGATTAATTGATTGATTGATTGAGTGACTGATTGATTGGGTTCAATTCGTATTGACTTACTGCACGACAGATGCCTCGGGCGATTTGTTGCCATACCAATATTGGCGCGCCCGATAGATTTCACCGCAATAGGGACACTCGATGACATCGCCCTTCCACACGTACTTGGCCAGGCCGGACCAGGCGGTGTCCGTTTGGGATTGGGCGCGTATGCTGACGACAATCTCCTTGCCATTGTTGTAGCACGCCTTGCACAGATACAGCTTGTTCTCGTACTGATGCTGATAGTTGCAGGGCTGCGTATTGAAATGGGATTCGCCGTCGCTGACGTGGCCCATGGAGCGCTGGCAGCGACGGCTGCAGGATTCGCAGTGAGCGCCGCAGGTGAAATACTGCTCGGGAAATGGATTGATCGCCTTCTCGATGATCTCGCCGGCGAATTTCTGATTTAACAGCTTCATCGCCTTGAACACAACCGATGGCTGGCGCGGCGAACGCACCGCCGTATTCTCAATTTCCAATCGCAACGCGTCGCTAATCTTTTTGAAATTCGTTGACTTCTTTGCGTCCGTCTGGATGCCCACATAGCGCAGGGAGCTAAACGCGTTTGTCTCATAGTTCAGCAGGGCGAAACTGTTGCGCAGCTTATCCTCGGCGCTCTCCTCAACGGCTGCAAAAGGGGTTTGAAGCAGGTTTCAATTAGGTTTAAAGCAGGTTTGATCCAATTTAAAGCAGGTTTTAGGTAGCTTTGAAGCAAGTTGAAAATATTTTAAAAGCAGTTTTCAATAGGTTTAACGCAGGCTTTAAAGAGGTTTAAAGTAAGATTACGAGCAGGTTTAAATTGGGTTTAAGGCATATTTAAATAGATTTAAAGTAGTTTTTAAATAGGTTCAAAGCAGGTTTGAAGCAGTTTGAATGGGTTTAAAGCAGGTGTCAGGTAGGTGTAAATTAGCTTTAAAGTAGGTTTTAAATCAAGTTTAAAGTCGGTTTGAAGCAAGATTAAAATAGGTTCAAAGCAGGTTAAAAAAGGCTTTAAGTAGCTTTAAAGCAGGTTTAAAATACGTTTTAAGCAAACAACTTAAAAAGCCACAAGTTTAGGTAAGCCCCCTTACGTACAGCTTTCTAGCGGCTTTGTGTAGTGGGTCTCATGGAATATGATCACAGCTGGTCCCAGGGTGCTGCCGTTGCCCATGGCCTGCAGCGCCTGGGTGAAATGCAGGCAGAACGCCTTCGAGGCGGTGCCCAGGAACTCGTACATATCGCTATGCAAGCGCTCCGAGCGTGTTCGATAAACGACAATATCCGAAATGGCGAGTATCTATCGATAAGAAAAACCAAAATCGAGATGAATCAAGTTGTGCAATCGATAGACGTTTCGATTAATATGCATTTACCTTGAGCAGCATACGCATGCGTTTACTGCTTTTGGCCGTGGTGCCCAGAAGTCCCTCGGTGTCCAGACAGAGAACACCCTGTTCCCGCTGCATGGCCGCATAGACGCCAATTGTGCAGGAGCTCTGCTCGGGCGATGTACGAAAGACGGGCTCACCGTCAAAAAATACTTGATTCATTGTATGCGATTTGCCATCGCCCGTATTGCCAAATATTGAGATCACTTTGATTTTGTCCAGTTCCTGGCATTTCAGTTTCTTGCAAAACAATTCGGGCGTTGCTATCTGCAGATTCTCATCGGCATCGAGAAAGAGAAAGGCGCGCGCCGCTGTCCCGTTGGCATTGTCAATCGAGTCGTGCTCATTGGTATCGATAAAAGGTATCGATTTGAATTCGGCATCGTTTATCACATCCGGTCGCAATACCTCGTCCTGTGTTCAGAGATAGAGCAGAGAGAGGGGAGAGAGAGAACGTATACATTATGTTAACTTGCTCGGGGCTGTTAACACATTTTGTCGCGCACCTCTGTTATGGAGACTAGAAAGGCCATCGTCAAAAGGAAATTTTCAGACGATCTTAGCCTATGCAACAGCAACAACAATAACAACAACAATAATACCGTATGCAATTAACAGGTGCCGTTAGCCCAGCACCAACAACAGCAGCCGCGTTAAGCGCTGATTTTTATGACTCAGCGTCTGTGGGCAACGTTTGCTTTTGCTGCTGCTCAAAAAGTGACGACGCAATTTATTATTTAAAAAAAAATAATAATAATAAACGTCAGGCATTTCTTTTGTTATTATTTGCGTGTGTGTGTGGAGTAAAAACATATTTCTACGTTTACAGCCCGTTAACAGTTTGCATTCTGTCAATGTTAACAGGCTTCGCCTAGGTGTATTGACACTTTAACCCTAAGTGTACAACTTTTTTAATTAACTTTGTTGCTGTTGACAATACAAAATGTTTGCTGATCAAAAAGGTCGTTTATAGTTTTTTTTTTCAATAGGAATAATTTTGTTGGTGAAAAATAGCGAAATAGATCGCTGAGAAAATAGTTTAACATTTTTTGCTCTACGAACAAAAAGTTTTGTTGTAAAATATTGCTTTTTGCCAATTGACGCCATTCGCTGGTTCGTTTTGCTTATTTCATCGAGGAAATCAAATAATAAACAATAAATAAACAAAAAATTGTATTTGAAAGGAAATGGCAGAAATTCAACAAAAATATAAGAAGTAGCGATTGCAACATTTTTATATATATATAAATACACATTTATTATTGCATAGCTTTTTGCAGTAGAAACAACATTTTTTTGTATAGAAATTGCCCGTCTTCAACTCTGATCACCTAAGGGTTAATTTGCAAATGCAGTATGTTAACAGTATGTTAACAGCTTTAATACTGTGAATGTAATTTATTAACGGCTTTTGTTTACTACTTTGTCGCTCTCTTCTTTTTTTTCTTTTTTTATTTTATTTTATTTGAATTTTGAAATAAAATAATATAGTTTTCTAGATTAAGCCGCGGTATTTTTTTTTATGGCTGAGTCGCTTATCAAGAGCTTATCAGTGCCCACAAGCCAAAAAAACAAAAACAAAACCAACCGCGACTGTTGCATACATACATATCTACATACATACATATATATTTAAAATATTATTTCGCCATACAGGAACAACGTGCGTGAAAGAGATGGCAAATGGAACAGAAGCAGCAACAAAGGCAAAAGCGTAGCTCGGTTATGCCAGTGTTATTATTGTTGTTGTTGCTGTTGTTGTTGTAAAACTAGAGTTGTTTTCGAACACTTTGTTTATGTTGTCGTGTCGTTGTTTGGCGTACACGATTATCGTTGTTTTCGCCGTGCCCCTTTTCGTATGTAAAGTGCGACGCAGCTGTTTTGGGGCTGGGCTTACAGCCGTTAAATGCTATGCGCCAAAAGCCTTGCTATAATTCATACACATAGCTATGCGCATGTGTGTGTGCGTGTAGAACAGCTGCGATTGTTTGCGTATGTCGGTATTTATGTGCATGCATATGTGTGCGTGTGTGTGTGTGTGTGTGTTGTGTTTGTTTTTATCAACGTGCGATTCATGAGCAAAACTGAATTAACAATGCGCAATACTTTTGGCCCTAACAACAATAACGTTGAATGTCAACTGGAACATATGATTTTTGGTTGTCTTTGTTGTTGTTGTTGCTGCTTCTGTTGCAATAATTGACAAAGCCGTATTGATCTCTGTCTCTTACCTGAAAATAGTGCAAAGGTTGCATTATTGACGATTGATTTTTATTCGTTGTGTCCAGATTTATCATTATATTAATGCTGAGTTGATTTTGTTAGGGATTTTCGTTGCAGCTGCAACCTGCAGCCAAATGTTACTAAATATGTGTGTCTTCTGTTTGTATGTGTTTATTTGGCTAAGAGTGCGGCTAGCTGCCGATGGCGGTGCACTTAATTAGCTGCTTATCAAATCAACTAGCGTTGCCTATATAGATATAATGCATACACTCAGCGTTTATCCACTTTAGCTAATAATTTAACTATTTGCGCGCACACACAACAACAATCGACGAAAACGCGCACGCATTGTCAAAAAATAATAGCAATACTCTGTAATAGAGATGCGACAACGAACCGATCAATATATCGATAGAGAGTGTTGCCCTATCGCTTACAGATATGGGCGCATTTCGATATGAGGCGCAGCAGTTACTTACGATGATCTATCAAACATAGGATATTTAATTTGTTCAAATTTAGATAGATAAATTAATAACAGCAGTTGCAAGATTTTTCAACAACACATGCTACATATTATTGCTGTTGACTTGTATTGATATTTGTTGCTGTCAGCTGCAGTCGATATTGTTATTTGAATTTAAGTATCGCCTAAAAGTATCGTTGTGCTTGGCGTACAGCAATAGCAACGATGTATCGATATGCATTGATATCAGCATCCCCAATGTGTGTGTGTGCGCCGCAAAAAACAAAACGCATATTGTACGGGCACGGTGCGGGCACACATAGCGAAGGCGAATCCCCGAGTATTTCTAAATTGACTGTGCTATCCAGCAACAACGACAAATCAGTGAATTAGTTTGCCAAATAAAAATACACAACAATACCGTATTGGAAATGTCCTGAAAGTGCTGATCGGTTTTTTTTTTGTTTTGTGCTAGTGTGCGTTTCGTGTGTCTGTGTGTCGCCGTCTCGTGTATGGTGCTAAAATTTACACATACCCACCTACACACATACACACGCACATATCTACAATACATACATACACACTGACGTATACATTGTAAGTGTAGAAAATTTCTGCTGGTTTCTTTTGTTGCCTTGTTCATTTGCATTGCCCCGACTGAGTCTGCCTGTGTGGGTGTGTGTGCGTGTCGCATCTTGTCAGTGTATCTGAAAAGGGGTGGCCATACCCCAAGAGGGTGGAGTCCGAAATTTGAGTACGTCTAGTTGTTTTTTATTTAATTTTTTTATTTTTTTATTTGCTATGGTCAACCAATCATCAGCCGCACATATAAATTACTTAATTAAAACGGTAAAGGCATTTGCCGTTAAATTGCTAAGCAATTAGGTTGCAAATGTTTAGAACATTTCGATTGTCGCCTGCCCTCATAAATCTAAAACTTCGTTCGTTGTTTTCTCGCATGTTACACACATTTGTTTGGGGTGGGGTGGGGTGTTGATATGTGTGTGTGTGTGCGGGGGGGCTGCGCAGTGCTTGTTGTCAGACGGCAAAACGGAAACGAGAAATTTTCATTCAACGTTTTTCTTGGTTCCATTTGATTTTTATTGTGCCATTGCTCCTTGTACGTAAAAGCCTGTGTGTGTGTGTGTGTGCGTTTTTATTGACAGCGCACAGTTGTGCTTTACCGTTCAATTGGAGTATTTCTTTTTCGATAATTTTTTATTTTGGACTCTTCTTTAAATGCATTTTAATTAAATCTTGAAAAAGAAATAAACGTTAAAGTGAAATTTTGTTGGAACATGAACAAATATTTATATACAGTAATCTGGCATTTAGTGCAATTGCTCCATTCGAACATTAACTAACACTGAATCATGCAGCACAGCTCTCACACACACGCACACACACACATAGATGCATAGATGTAAGTGCGCGACAACGACGAGACAGCGACGCGACGTCTGCTTGTCTGCGCTCTGTGCTTGCAATTCAAGTTGCGTGCTTTTGCCGGCACACACACACACACACACGCATGGCCATAAATGCAGATTGCATTTTGTTTATAACAAATTGCTTGCATATATTCACCCGCTTATTAATGCCATCCACACACATGCAAAGTCGCTCTCACACACGCATGCACATACACATACGTACATGCGCTCTCACTAACTCATGCTTTCTCTCTCTCTCTCTCTCTCTATTTGTGGCTTTGTCGCCTGCGTCTATTTTGCATTATTTTTACAGCGCGACGCATCACCGGCACAACAACAACAACAACAACAAGAATAATAACAGTATCAGCAAGAACAATTATTTTTGTGAGTTGTTGCACAGCGTCAGAGCCAAAACAAAGCAACAACAATAGCTCATACGCACACACACACACACACACATACGCATACAAACAAACATCTGCACAGCTGCTTACGCACACATAAATATACATGCGCATATTGCATTTGCATTATTCAACATAATAAACAGCTAACCAAAAAATACCAAAACACACACATACACACACACACACACACACACGCACACCACAAGAAATAACCAATCAATGGCAGATTTAATGCGTTTGGGTAATGTGGACGTTGTCATACAGAAAGATAAACTTGGCTCGCCAACGGGCGGCTCCGATGACGGCAACCTAGCGGCATTGGGCGGTATAACGGGTCTCGGCGCCATGATGGCCGCTGGTGGCATTGATTTGGCCGATCTGGCACAGGAATTGGATCAGGACGAATTCGATGGGCCGCACATGTTAAATGGTGAGTAAATCAAAATAAAATCAAATTTTAACTCGTATTTAACAATTCGTATTTGATTATTTACACACAAACGAATTGTCAACATATGGCAGCATATGATTTTGCCCTGCACACACACACACACACACACACACACACAACCACGCAAACATCTATGCATGTATACATATCTACATATGTGTGCACACACATTAGGTGAATCATCAGCTGTTGTGAACGCAGCCTTGCGACTGGCTGCCTAAGGTGCAATGCACGGTTATTGTGTCAGGCGCGACGCGCGTCGTGCGTTGTGCGTCGTGCGCCATGCGTCATGCGTCACAAACTCAAGCGACAATACAACAAAAACTAAAGCTGCGTCTGCGTAGCTGTTTGTGAGTCATGCGCGCGCGCTCTCTGCCCTTTCTCTCTAGCTCTCTTCCGCATAAAATCGCATGACATTAAGCTGCTGCTGCGTGCGTGCGTGTGTGTGTGTGTGTGTGCTTATCGCATTAAATTTTTGTTTGATAACCGATAAAGGCGTCTGTTGACAATTGATCAACATTGCGTATGCAGTGCTGCCAAGTTGTTGTCTAAATGGCTGCTGCCTGCACTCAGTGCTGCCAAGTTAAGCTAGAAAAAAAAAATAGCTAAAAGTAGCTTTAAACAGAAGCTGCATAAGCTTTCTGTGCGCTGTTTCGGCTGGAGAACTCTGAAAATAGCCAAAATTGGCTAGAAAATAGCTAAGTTGGCAACAATGCCTGCACACACACACACATGTATACATATATACTTATATTTATTTTCTTTTTGTTGATTAGAAAAGTACTTGAGTACGTTTCTGGCTGCAGCTGGTTTTGTTTGGGAAAGTTGTTCATTTCATTATTATTATTATAAATAATAGCAAGTGCAACCGTAAACAATCAAATGCGCTTGATTGTTCAAATATTCAACTATCGGCAACATCTACTCTATTGGCTTCAAGTGCAACTCTGCACGTGTTATCGATTTTGGCAAAATACTTGCGACAATTTCGTATGCGCAATATATATTGCACTGCACAGTGTACCCTACACTGGCTGAGTCATTGGGTTTGTGCCCGATGCGGCACACATATTTATCGATAATTATCGATTAGTGATCCGTGAACCGTGACTCAACAAAGTGTTTCAAACAATTATTTCTCGCACTTTTATATAAAAAGTAAGATTAAAGTCGAGTGTTTATTATTTTTATCGATTGTTACGGAAAGCTGCGTGTTATCGATAACTTCATGTGCAGTTTTCTATCACAGCAAGCGCTCCTAATCAGCTATATATGCATTCGTATCAGTTCTAGTTAGGGTGTATCATGTTTGGCGTGCCACGAAATGTTTTTTTCTCCTCTTGCGATCGGTTTCATTTTATTTTGCGTCTGATTTTCATATCTTTTTGTCACACTTTGCGCTTGCGAAGCGTCGCGTGTTGTGTAATGTTGTTAATTTGGCACATTTTTCAACATTATTTGCTTGCAGGCGAACGTCCGGCGATAATTGCGCCCCCGGAGAGCGAATGGTATCACGGCAGACTCGATCGCTATTCGGCGGAGGCGCGTCTTCGCGGCAGCGGCAAACTGGGCAGTTATCTGGGTGCGTATTTATCAAATTGTTATTTTGATATATATTATATTCTACGGTTTGTTCTTCAATAAAGTGCGCGAAAGCGATCGCAAGCCCGGCTCGTATGTGCTCAGCTATTATGGACGCACTGGCATCAATCATTTCCGGTGAGTTTTGTCCACATAAAAGAAAAAAAAGTGTTGCCCCACATTGCTTAACTCCTATACCCATGCGTTCTTTTAGCATTACGGCCGTTTGCGGTGACTTTTACATTGGCGGACGTCAGTTCATTTCGTTAAGCGATCTCGTTGGCTATTACACATCGTGCAGCGATCTGCTGAAGCGTGAACGTCTGGTCATACCCGTTGCCCCGCCGGAGCCGGTCAATGATAAGAAGCGTGTGGTGGCCATTTTGCCGTATACGAAAATGCCGGAAACGGATGAGCTGAGCTTCCAGAAGGGCGACATATTCTTTGTGCATAACGACATGGGCGATGGCTGGCTCTGGGTGACGGCGCATCGCACCGGTGAACAGGGCATGATATTCCGTGAACTAGTCGACGATCTGGATGTGTCCATTGATCCCAATACGGTGTTTCCCTGGTTCCATCCGAATTGCACCAAGAACGAGGCGGTCGATATGCTGGTTAAGGGTGAGTATGCAACATTTATTGGTACGATAAATAAAGTTATCGATAAACTGGACATGTGTAAATGTGAACCGGTTCACAACTTTGAGGGAGAGAGCGATTATCTAATAAATAGTTCCGCGCTTAATATACCATTTACCAACCCAGCTGTGGTTGGGCATTATCGATAACTATTAAAGTCTGAACCGGTTCAAAGGCAAGTTTTGGTATAGGTTCAGGAAAGCGTGGAGCGGCTCAAACCTTAGAAAAAAGGAATCAAGCCTGTCAACTGGTTCAAACTCATTTTGCAGCTCATTTTAAATGTATGCTAATCAGTCAATGTAAATATGTATCGATAAATATCGATAGACAACAAATTTAATCGATTTTAATATATAATCCAAAGCTTCAATGAAATTTGAGCTGTGAACTGGTTCAAAGGTGATTGCAAGTCGTATTGCAATTTAAATATTTATCGATAAATATCGATAGGCATAACAAACTTAAGCTTCTTACCAATAACTTTAATTGAATTAGAACTGTGAACTGGTTCAAAGTTGATTAGAAGTCATTTTTAAGCTACCTTTAAAGCTGTGCTCATGTTCAATTTATCGATAAACATCGATATGTAGACAACAATTAATTTTCTAATCGATAACTTTTACTACGTTAGAACTGGTAAATGGTTCGAAGCTGGCTGCTTGTCATTTTGCAGCTATCAGAAATCAATGTTAATACTTAACGATAAATATCGATTTGCATAGCGACATTTAATCGATAACTTTGGCTAACTTGTTTTCTGCCTTTTCAGCTGGTCCTGGCAGCTTTCTGGTGCGACCCAGCGACAATTCGCCCGGCGATTATTCGCTCTTCTTTCACATCAACAATCAGATTCAGCGATTTCGCATTGAGAAGAAGGGCGTACGCTATCTGATGGGCGGCCGGACATTCGAATGCCTCGACGCGGTGATCAATCGTTATCGAAAGGAGCAAATTGTCGAGGGCCATTCACTGAACCATCCCGTGGTGAACGGCACACAGCCGGAGTTCAATCAGCAATATGTTGTGGAGAAGGCGGCCGAAAAGATTTATGCAACGCTGCGCGAATGCCGCGATCAGATTGGACTCAAGAAGATCAAGGGCATCAAGCATCACGGCCATCTGAACAAGAAATCGGACAAGACAACCAAATGGAAGCAGCTGTACTTTGCGCTCATCAACGATGGCACCGAGACCCAGCTCTGCTTCTATGACAATCCCAAAAAGACTAAGCCCAAGGGCCTTATCGATTTGTCTTGCGCCTATCTGTATCAGTGCCATGATTCGCTCTGGGAGCGACCCTATTGCTTTCAAATCGTGGAACGTGCGCTGCCGTGCCTGGCCACAGTCACCTATCTGTGCGCGCCCAGCCAGGAGAGCTATGTGGAGTGGATAAATGCGCTGAAGGCGCAATGCGATTCCCAGCTGAGTCGTGCCCAAAAGAAGGTGTCGCGTCTGCGTGAGCTGCGTTGCCTCAATCTGCATGTGCTGGAGGCGCATCGATTGCCCTTCAAGCTGGTGCCGCATCCCTATTGCAGTATTTCGCTCAACCAGGTCAAGGTGGGCAAGACGCGTGTCAAGATTGCGCCCGAGCCCGTCTGGGAGGAGGAGTTTGTGCTCGAGTGAGTTGCCAAACGATTGTTTCAATTCTATCATTTTTCCTAATACGCTTCACAATTGCAGCGATGTGCCGCCGGATGTTGTATCCCTAACCATAACGGTTGTGTCGCGCGGCAAACGCGGCAAGGACTCAGAGGTGGCCGAGCTAACAATCGATTTGGCCAGCCTGAAGAACGGCCAGGAGACAGAGGACTGGTACAAGCTGACGGGCATGACACCGATGGGCGAATGGGGCTCGCTGCGTCTGCGCATGCGCTATCTGGACGATCTGATAATGCCCTGCGAGGAGTACAGCCCGCTGCAGCAGCTGCTGCTCGAACCGGAGCTGTATGCGGTCAAGGCGCTCGCCGAGCTCTGTCACAACGATCGTGTGCCGCTGGCGACGGCGCTGTTGCGCGTCTTTCGGCACGAGAAACGCGAAACGGAATTGATACGCATCCTCTGCCAGGCGGAGGTGGCGCGCGAGAACGAAACGACGACACTGTTTCGCGGCGCCTCGCTGGCGACCACCCTCATGGATTTGTATATGCGCACCGAGTGCAGCGGCTTTCTGCAGTCGGCGGTCAGTGAGACTGTGCAGCGCATACTCGAAAGCAAACAGTCGGCGGAGCTGAATCCAACCAAAATGGATGTCAACGATGATGCGTGCACAAATGCTGAATTCCTGCTGCAGATACTCGATCTGGTCACCCAATCGATATTCACATCGCCGGACGCCTGTCCGCGCAACGTACGCTACATATGCAATTGCCTGCAGAAGGCTGTCGTGGCCAAATGGCCAACGGAACGCTTGGTGCGGACACGTGTCGTCTCTGGTTTTATATTCCTGCGTCTGCTCTGTCCGGCGCTGCTCAATCCACGCCAGTTTGGCCTGGTCAGCGAGACACCGCCAACGGCGGCCACACGCTCTCTGATCATGGTGGCCAAGTGCTTGCAGAATCTGGCCAATCTCATTGAATTTGGCGGCAAGGTACGGTTTTTTTTTTTTTTTTCAAACTTGATCAACAGTTAAACGATTAAACGACTTAACTGCCTTTAACGCTTGCAGGAACAATATATGGAGGTGGTCAATCCGTTTATACTCAAGAACAAGGAGCGCATGATTGTCTTCTTGGATCAGCTGTCGCTGGTCAGCGATCCCAATCCGCCGCTGGGCATGTTTGTCGAACAGAATCCCAATCACAATGCACAGGATACGGGTGAGCATGACAAAGAGCAAAGTCGATTTACAAAAAAAAAAAAAAAACAACTCGACAATATGTTGCTTATGCCTGTTTTCTCTCCCTTAGGCCGTGAGTTAGCCACATTGCATCACATTTGCGTATCCTATTTGCCAGAGCTGCAGGAGCTATCGAATATCTTATCCATCAAGAAACTGGTCACCGTCACCGATATGCTGACCAAGCACAAATTAAAATACCGCGAAATGATCAGCTAAGATGAACAAACGACAGCAACAGCAACAGCCATCAGTCAGTTTATATATATATATATATATATATATATATATATATATATAGTATATACATTTTTATATAGATATTTACATATATATGTATATATATATATATATATAGTATATACACAGTTGAAAGCCCAAAAAGAATGGAAAATGAAAAAGGAAAACCATCAAATATACATAGTGCATAATTGTGAGAATAGTTCCAAGTAGTTTAGTCAAGCTTTTCTCGCGCCATTTTTTGGGTTGTACTTTATTATATTTTACTTGATATGTTCTCTTCCAAAATTTCAAATATTATTATTATATTATATACATATATATACGATATAGCAGACATATATATATAAATATATGTACATCTCTCTCTCTCTATATATATAGAAATTAGCGTATATGGAGTATGTCGTTTTTTTATTTTTATACAAACGAAAGCAGCTAAAACAAAATACTTTAGTAATTAGCCAGGTCAAAATGTGTTCAACCATGGGATAAACCATAAAAGAAAGCAAAAAAAAAAAAGAAGAAGTAAAAAAACGAACAACAAAAGTATTTATACATTATTTTTTTTTTTTCGGAAATATGTCTTCGGGAGTAAACAAAACAAAAGACATAAACAAAAACAGAAAAACACGCGTGGCCATTAAATGAAAACTAAACTTAAAGAAAACTCCAAATAATAATGCAATATTATATATATATATATATATAAAAAAAAAAGAAAACTTTTCGTCTTAAACATTAGTTTTAGCTTATACGAACCCATATGAAAAATGATATCTTATTAAAGAAGTCGAATATTTTAAACGCACGCATACATGCACACAAAAACAAGTAAATTATGCTATATTATTCAACTATTAACGTATCTCGATTATGTATTACTATTATTATGTATATTATATACGACGTTTTAACGCTAGGCAAGCGCATTTTCAACTTACCTTTATTTTAACACACACCCACATATATATATATAAAATAACTTTTATTTGTTCGTAATTGTTTTTTTTTTTTTTTACCTTGTATGCAGGCACAATTGATTTGTTTTCCATTCTATGTTCTCTGTTTTTGGCCATCTGTCCTTCTCGTATTTTCTCTATCTCTTTCTCTAATAACAATTGCAACTCGTATGTATGTGACAAAATGAGCAAAGATTTAAATGAAACATAGTTGAACTTTTGAGCAAATGTTTAAGTTCATATTGTAATTTGTAACGCATCAAAATGAAGAAACAAAAGCAAAATAGTTATCTATATATATATATATATAGATATATATATATATATACATGTATAGTATGTATACAGCATCTGCATCCTAGTCAAAAGAAAAGCAAACAAAACAAAAATAAAGAAAACTTACGAAAAATAATAAAACCAACAAAACATTTTGTTATTATTAATGGGCTACACTGCAAAGAAATTGCCTCGCTTAGCAAAGCGCGCGAATTCAAATTTCAAATCAATTCTCAAATGTCGATACATTTGGTTGGCGCCAAATATCGATAACAATAGTGCGGTTTGCCTTACCTCATTTATTACGCATTCAGATAAGGTGTGGGTACACTGATTCGGTCATGTGATTAGAAGACAAGCAATTGCTATGCAAAGCTATTTCCATGTCCTTCGATGTGCACAAAAGCGTTACAGGACCTAAAAAAAAAAAAAAACAATGCATTACAAATCGAAGAAAAGGAAATGCCGCCAAAATTGAATGCAAATAAAACGCGCGCCGCAAAACAGTGTGTACACATCGCAACTGATGCACAGCTGGTGCGCAACTGTTGCGGAACACCTTGGCAGCGCTCTCCCATAACACTTGCTTTATTTACGTGATAAAGTATCCAAAGCTAAAGCCCGATCACTGAAGCATCATGGCACTAATACCGCCGGTGACACGCCTAACCGCCTCCATAATACGTATACTCGGCTGCAATCCCGGCCCAATGACACTGCAGGGCACAAACACATATCTGCTGGGCAACGGTAAAAAGTGAGCATATCCAAAGTTCAAATTGCCATTTGGGATTTACGTAAAATTCGCACAAACAGGCGCATACTCATAGACACGGGCGACGAGAATGTGCCCCAATATATTGAGCATCTGAACGGTGTGCTGCGCCAGGAGCAGGCATCCATATCCACCATCATACTGACCCATTGGCATCACGATCATGTGGGCGGGGTGAAGGACATTGTGGGCACCCAGCTGGCCGATAAGGGTGCGTACTGTTCAGCCTGAATATAAACCGTAAATGTAGCCTCTTGTGTTGTCATTAAAGTGCTACTCAATCCAGATTGTCAGGTGTTCAAGTTCCGGCGCAGCGATGCCAGCGATGTCTGCCCGGAGATACCCGGCCACATAACGGTGCAGCGACTGGAGGATAGCCAGGAGTTTGCCGTCGATGGCGCCAAGGTGCGCATTGTTCACACGCCCGGACATACCACAGATCATGTCGTCCTCACCACGGACGATGGCACACTCTTTAGCGGCGATTGCATACTGGGTGAGTCGAGGCTGGCTTCGTGCCGTGAGAGACACGCTCGTGCTAAACCCACTCACGTTTTTTTTTCAGGCGAGGGCACCGCCGTCTTTGAGGATCTGTTTGACTATATGCGCAGCCTGGATAAAATACTGAAGATACGCCCGGATCGCATCTATCCCGGGCATGGCAATGTCATCGATGAGCCCGTGGGCAAGATTGAGTATTATATAAATCATCGCAATCAGCGGGAACAGCAGATACTGCAGTTCTTTAGCCAGCGTCCCGGCCAGCGCCTGCAGCCCATGGATGTGGTCAAGGTGGTGTACAAGGAGACGCCCGAGCAGCTGTGGCCCGCGGCCGCCTACAATGTTGAGCACCATCTGAGCAAGCTCACAAAGGAGCATAAGCTGCGCCTCAGCGAGCAGAACGAGGAGAAGTTCTACGAGTATCAGCCCAGCAGTGCGCTCTGAGAGATGCGCCCAACATCTGTTAACATAATTATGTAAATGTTTTTTTTTTTTTTCTTTTGATGCATGTTAAATAGATTTTGCAGCTTTATAACCGAAATGTCTTAACAGCTGCTCTTTTTAACATAATCAGCTAATGTTAAGCACTGTGGAAATGGCGTACTGTTACTAACATTAACAGCAACAGCATTATGAATTTAACATTCTTGAGAGCAATTTTAAGAGCATTAAAACTGCTGTTAATAACATCTGTTACTAACATTCAGAGCATGTTAAATACAAAAATGTTAACTACCAAATCTATTATGCACTAGATTATATATTTATTCTATACATTAGCATTTACATAAGCTGACTACAAGCTATAATCGGGGCTGGAGACGGAACGTAGAGCATTTTCTTGGTCTACTTGCGTTTGTTGCCCTTGCCCTTGCCACCCTTGGCCCCCTTGCTGCCCTTCTCGCGACGCTTTTTGGCAACAATCGAGCGTTTGTCCTTCTTCTCGCGCGGATCGACAACACGATAGCGTCCCTTGACGCCAGCTGGACGGCGGGCGCGACGCGAGGCTGTGTGCTTTTTGGCCACCACATAGGTGATCTCCTTCTTCTTCTCCTGGGCCTTCTTGTAGACCTTCTTTAGCTGTTTGGCCTTCTCCTGGGAGGTGGCGTCGGCATTCTCCATTATCTTTTCGGCCATCTTTTTGGCCTTGGCCAGACGCTTGGTGGCACGACGCTTTTTGCGCGCCTTCGCCTCCATCACCTTCTTGATGGGCCGCACATTCAGCTCCTGCACCTTGCGCTGATACTCCTCGGTCAGCTCCTTGGGCACCGGCTGCGGCTTGGTCATGTGCTCGGCCTCATCCTGTTCAAACCATACCGGCAGATTCTCATCATTGAACGCATAACGATTCCATGCGGCATCGATCAATTCGCGGCGCGTCTTCTTGCCACGCACCAGGAGCGCACCCAGCGCCAGCTCCTCCTCGCTGAGGCGCACCTTCTTCGCCTTGGGTGCTGCCAGAAAATACAAATTATTAATATTTATAGTGAATAAGTGTGCAGTTGCTTTGGCTAATGTGCCCAGTCCGCTGAGATTCGAACCAGCATCCTTCTTGTGACTTCCTTCCTTTAGACTGTTATTTTAACATTTGAACATTTCTACGTATTTCTCTCTCACTCTTTCTCATTATCAGCTCTTTCCTTTCCTTTCTATTTTATTGCTCTGTTCCATAAACAGTTGACCCTTCATTCAACTGCAATTCTTAGCTTTGGTCTCACCTTTGGCTATGTCGCCAGCTACTTGATCCTCATCCACTTCCTGCTCGGAATCCGAGTCCGATGACTCGGAGCTGCTGTCCTCCTTTTGGGTATCATGACGGGCGCGACGTTTGGCCTTCTTGCCCAGGGCCAGGGTGCCGCCACCGGCATCGTAGTCGGCCAGGGCCGGGCGATTTTCGCCGAGCACGGCCACGCCCTTGGCCTTGTATGCCTTGGCCAGATTGTCCAGATCATAGTTCTCCTCGTCGTCATCCGCCTCGTTGCCAATATTCTGTAGATTGTCCTTTTCATACCAGAGCGCCACGCGCTGCTGTCGCCGGGTATCCTTGTCCCGGAAATCTCCCGATTTGATAAGCGGATGCTCGCCGCGTTGTTTCTTCTTCTGCTTGCCCTTGGTTTCGGGCTGATCCTCGTCCTCGTTGTCGCTTAGACCGAGGCCCTGCTGCTCATAGTCGCTGTCGCTGTCCTCCTCGGCGCTCACCTCGGGCTCGTCATCGTTCTCATAGTTGGCATCGTCGTCCATGCGTTTGTCGTCCTTGTCGTATTTCTTGTATTTGGGCAGCTTGGGTGTCTCCACGGCGTCGCCGTCCACATCGAAATCGGGCTGCACATCGAGCATGGCGTCCAGTTCGCTGACGCTGTTGATGCCCTTCAGATCGAAGATCTCGTGCTCGGTCTCCTCGACGGGCCCGTCGTCGCCCTTGATGACCATGTTGAGGTTCATTTTCTCGTGCAGCTTGGCCTTCGATTTGAGCGTCTTTTTGCGTTTGCGTTTCAGCTCCTTTTGCTCCTCGGTGGCGAGGCTTTCGATTTGTTGCTGCAGTTCGGCATCCTCCATGTCCTCGATTTGGTCCTGGGTGAGCGGCTCGGCCGGCTGTTCGGCCTCTGGCTCCTCGATGACGCCCTCCGCTTCGGACTGGAACAGCTCCTGTTTGATGTGCTTCCACCAGAGCAGCAGACCCTTGATATCCTTGCGTCCCAGCACCTTGAGGTCCTTGCAGCACTCGAGTATCTCGCTGGTGGTCCGCTTGTGCTTGGCAATGCGCTCATCATCGATGCGTATGGAGCCGATGCCCTGCAGAGCGGCCAATGCATTCTCCGCCTGCATGAACTCCGAGGCGGCCAAATCGTTGCGCAGCGCAATATCCTGTTCCGTATAGCCCTCGGCCTTGATGCGTTTCTGCTTCTCCGGATGCAGCAGACTGTTCTTTTGCTTGCCCTCCAGATCCAGCTCCTCGAACACATATTTGGCGTCCAGCAGGCGCGGATCGATGCGATCCGGCGCCAAATAGCCCTGGCAAACAACAAAGATTTCGGCAGACTCTTTACGCGAGGCGCTCGGCTTTGTGGCATGCACCTTCTTGAACAGCTGCTTGAGCACCCAGAGCAGCGCATTGTAGTCCTTGGAGCGAAACACTTTGGTCACAAACCAGCCGCCGCCGCGCAGAAAATGTGTGCCCAGCTTGAGGGCGTTCAGTGTGAGACAGATCTGCTGATAGGCATCGTACAGCCAGTTGCGGCCCACGTTTGGGGCACCGTCGTGCAGCACCACATCGACCTTCCACGATTGCAGCTCCTTGGTCAGCGATTGGCGGCACTTTTCCGTTGTGATGTCCTCGACAAGGCCGATGCAGCCCGCAATGGGGCGTATGGGGAACAGATCGACGCCAATGACAATGCTCGATACGGGCATATTCTGTTTGGCCACCTGCATCCAGCCGCCAGGTGCGGCGCACAGATCGATGCATACCTGCGACTGTTGCAGGAAACCAAATTTGCGATTCAGCTGGATTAGCTTGAAGGCGGCACGCGATCGAAAGCCCGTCTCCTTGGCCAGCTGATAGAACTTATCCTTGCGCGTCTTTCCAACTTTCGTTTTCTTGCCCATTTTGCTGTTGTCCACTCAAATCAAATCAAATCAAATTAAACTAAGTTAAATGGCAACAGAAACAGAAACAGAAACAGAACACGCCGCCACCAGCGCGATGCACGTGTTTAAAGTTGCTTTTGATGGATTGGCGTTGCCAGATGTCAAACAGCTGACAGTGCTGCCACCATCTACGTGCTATCGATATATTTGCTAGCAAAGCATCGATTTCTATTAATTTGAAAATGTGTAAATATTAAATAAGACATCTGGCATATCAGAACATAAATACATGTGCGAATAGATATCAATGGGTAATTAAATTGAAAAAGGTTTAACGTCGGCTGTGGCAGCATCGATAGTTTTAGCATGTCGATACCTATTTCGACGATACTTTTCGGCTGTAGCTGCACATCACTAGGCTCTAGCTGTGCGCTGCATATTGTTATTTATGTATTTAAGTTGATTTTTGTATTAAAAAATTATATAATTAATATGCTGCGCACTGTTATCTGCGATTTAGCTCGCCTACGGTCTGTATAAAAGTCAATTCCTGATGCTCTGCGCATTTCTAACCTATATTTCCAGGCTGAGTGGCAGCACCAGCCCGGCCGCCGTTTTGGTTACACAAGTGCGCGAAAAAGGACATCTAAGCCGGCCACGCTTGAGGAATCCGTATTGGTTTATACGCAAGGAGCGCACGGTATGTGTGGTGCTCCAGAGCAGCCCAAACCATCTCTGTCAGCATACCTTAACTAATTGAGCGTCTGCCTTGCAGCAAACGGACGATCTGGTCACGGGCGAGAATCGCAGCTTTATCAAGGAGGTGGTGCATGATACGTACGGCAAACCGGCACTCATCAAGGGCATACAGACCTACGAACAGAAGCAACTGATCAAGACGCCCGTGGCGCCCACAGACATCGAGCCCTGGACGCCGGCCGTGCGTCGCTGCGGTCTCATTGCCCGCAAGATTGGCCAATATCCACTGTGGCTAAAGAATGGTGAACGTGTGCGCACCACCCTCTTGCAGGTGGTGGACAATCATGTGGTCAAATATATACCGCCCGGCGAATATACGCCCGCACAGCGACCCAGAGTCAAGCATTTGGATAGATACGGCTGTGTGCTGGTCGGCGCAGAGAGCACAAATCCGGCGCTGTTGACCAAAGAGTATTGCGGCATCTTTCGGGACTCGGGCGTTATGCCCACAAAGAATTTGGCGCGTTTCATAGTCTCACCGCAGGCGGCTCTGGCCCCAGGCACACCACTAAATGTCGGCCACTTTCGGGTGGGCGAATTTGTTGATGTGCGCGGCAAGACGTGAGTGTATAAAGCATAATTTGAATCTTCATGTTATCCATTTGCCATTTGCAGCGTGGATCATGGCTTCCAGGGCGTGGTCAAGCGGCACGGCTTCAAGGGCATGCCGGCATCACATGGCGTGACCAAGACGCATCGCCGGCCCGGCAACATTGGCGGCGGCGGTGAGAAGGGTCGCGTCTGGCCGGGCACCAAGATGCCCGGTCATATGGGCAATCGCTGGCGCATTATCAAGGGCCTGCGCATTTGGCGCATCAACACCAAGTACAATGTGATGTGGGTGCAGGGCAGCGCTGTGCCCGGCTCCACAAACGGCCTGGTCTACATCTACGACACAGTTCTGCCTTTGCGCAAGCCCAAGGAGGCGCCGCCATTTCCCACGCTCTACGAAACGGAGGACGATGCGCCGGAGGACATCTGGTATGATCAGGTGCACAACTTCAAGGATGAGACCATCACCTACAAGCCAGAGTAATCAGTGCCTAGCCATAAGCTCGTTTTACACACTTTTTGTTGTACTATATGTATAGAACTTTGAAAATACCCTAGATAAACAAAACAAATGAAAGAAACGCGCACGAAGTTCGTTTTAATTGTCTACAAACCGCAGATGTTGTTAATTTTCTGTCAATGTGAGCCAAATTAGGCTCACTTTTTTGTTCGATGAGTTAGCCTCACTTTATTGTTCGAAAAGTTAACCTCACTTTTTTGTTCGATGAGTTAACCTCACTTTATTGTTCGAAAAGTTAACCTCACTTAATTGTTCGAAAGTTTAACCTCACTTTTTTGTTCGAAAAGTTAACCTCACTTTATTGTTCAAAAAATTAACCTCACTTTTTTGTTCATTTGGCGAACATGATTTTTGTCACATTTGCTGGAAGCAACAATTTTTATTCAAATCCATGATATTTCGAATCTCTTCTCCACTTTCACACAAAATGGGTGGATTCATTTCACTGCAACTAGTGAATATAGTAAGAATAAAAGAAATAATTATATTTAGGCCTACAATTAAGTTATGTACACTTGAACAAAGGCTCAAAATTTAACTAAATATTTTTAGGCGTACAATTTTGCGGGCTCATAAAGATGCCTTGATAAGGGTTAAGTGTTGGTAAAATTTATTAACATCTATAAACGAACAACAGATCGGATCAATCCCAATGGGGAAACACGCAAATGTAGCTTCGAGCTCAACAATATACATTAAAAAAAAAAGAGAATGAACATTTGTATCATATTAAAGCAACACTTTTTTTTTTAATTGCGCTTTTACACTCTTACATTTTAAAGGATTTTGTTAATAATTTGTTATTGTTGTTGTTAAAGATCTAATTACAATGTCACTAGTTTGGCAATAACCGAAAGATATGCCGGGTAAAACAATAGCTGTACGCTCAGTTCTCAATTAATATAACATGCTTGGCTAATTTTTAAGCTGGTTGTTCGTTTGGACGAAAACAGAGAGAGAGAAAAAATATATATATATATATATATATGAAACAGAAGACTCGCTGCTTGGGCGAGCGCGGAAGTTATCACAGCAAAATGAAACAGAAAAGAGAAGAAAGTAAGAAAGAAAGAAAAAAAAAAAGAAAGAATAATAATAATATTGTTGCCCGACTCTCATGCGAAATGATACCCTACAGAGAAGGAGAGCACAACTCACGTTCCTAATGGCAATACATGAAATTTTGAAGAGAAGAATATGTTTTGGGAATAAACTTGAAAATCAAACCAAGCCTAAAGCTAATCGAGCGAATTCTGTCCCACGCTGTGCACATCCAGTTCGGTGCTTGAGATGCTCGGCGATATGGTTGTTGAATTTGAATTGCCAGCACCGCGATCCAGATTATAATATTGTACAATTCGTGCTGGTGGCCGATTTGATATAACTTCCGTAATTTGTCCGACAATCCATTTGGTTAATTTAATAACAGCCACATGGGCGGCAAATTGTAAAATCATCGCACCGAAACCCTTATAAAGGCCACCCACGCCCTCCGTCAGCATGGTGGTGCGATAGCAATCAATTGCGCCCTGATAATTGGTCAATATGGGCACCACCGCATAACCGTTGTCCAGATTATCAATAATGGTGCGCGTGCCCTGCAGCTGCAGGCGATGCAGTATCGTTTCGAACGGAAAGAACAGCACCTCTGTGGTCAGCATGGCAATGAGGCTCGCATAGATTTCGGCATTCTGATGCTCGAGCGTATCATCGCGAAATTTGGCGCCGCGCTGCTCCTGCTTGATGATCAGGCGACGTCGCATAATGCGCGAGGAGACGCCACGTATGACCAGACTGAACAGATATTTGGTTATGCCCATGGAGACGCTGGGTCCAATCAGCGCCCAGGCGGGCAGCATGCGTCCCTTTTGCGGTGAGCTCCAGTAGAACAAACGTAGACTGCCCTCGCGAAAGACATCCAACAGGCCGGGCTTCTCGCTGGCAATATCACTTTGCACCGTCTCCACCAGCGAGGCGGCATAGAAGGGCACCACCAGGCCAATGCTGATGCTGCACAAGAAATACATAAATATCAATTATATATATACTGCATATATGTATATATATATGGAGGATGCAGTGCAAGACACTTGCCATTTCAGCAGTATATGCTGGCCAAAGCGTTTGAGTGTGGTGCGGCTATCCACGTCCTTCGGCCAGCTGGTCACCTTGCAGATGACATCGTCTATGGCCAGAGTCATGCCGCGCACTAGCAGACAGCTGCCGAGGCCCTTCCATAACGTGGTGACGCCCTGTCTTCGATGCAGATGCACAATGCTGGGCAGCAATTGAAACGGATGCAAATGATAGCGTTGCGATGCATTATAGACCTGACACTGGCGTCGCAGCACAATGAACGGATGGCTGAGCAGATTCTCGGTGACCAGCGAGACCCATTGAACGCCAAAGACCAGGTACTTGCGCAGCGAGACCTCTGCGGATGGGCAAAAGATTGGCATTAGTTAGGCATGAAGATGAAGTGGCTGCAGCCGCCATAAGCTAACCATCCTCCTGGCTGTCCAGATATTTGTCCAGCGCTTTCGTTTGCTTTTCCAGCGGCAGCGACAAATCGCGCTCCGAATTCATGTACTTTAGATGTGTGACCGCATTCTGATCCGCGTTTATGTTGTCCACAATTGCCTTGTCGCGGTCCTCGAGGCTAAGGCACATATTCATATAAGTGGAATCAGTGAATGATGCTTGGCTGGCTTCTTTCCACCTACCTGTTAACCAGCTGCACGCCGGGATCTCCGATTAGCTGCGGCATTGTCTGCATGTGTTCGATGGCCTCTGCCTGTGCTTGCGTCTGTTCGCCGTAACCACGATTCGTTGCATGCCTTTAGTTAATTGTTTTTTTTTTTGAGTTGTGGGCAAGTTAGTTTAAGTTAGTTAGTTTTGTGGCGGGCGTTGCGAGTTAGCGCATTGCACTTACATTAGAGTCTTGTAATTGTTGATGCTGCCTGACATAATATTGTGTGTTTGTGGCGTGTGCTTGAGTAGCCCTTCTAAGGTTAATGCCTCTAAGTCCCTGTTTCGTATATGTGTAAGCCTGCTGCTGCTGTTGCTTTACTATTTATTTTAAACACTAAATAACTTTGATTTCCATGTAACTGTGTGAATTCTAACTAGAGATGGCCGCGTGACACGTGCACGAGCTCTCCGCTGAATTTGAAAGCATACGCAAGACACACGCTGTACGAGTACTTTTGCGCGATAGTTAACCCTTAGGTAAAGGTCCTGCCTTTTGGTTCTGTTTGCCTTCTTCTATATGTGACGACAAATGTAACTTTACAGTTATTAACAGAAATGCACACTGCATTGCTTTGGGTCTTTTTTAGACACAAAAACATGAGTATCAGAAGCATAAAACGTTTCTAAGATGAACAACTTAAGTGTTAAAGCATGTTAAGGCATGCCACAAGTATCGATACACGCGACTTGTATCGTATTGTTATCGAAAGAAAGTTATCGAAAGCACACCCACGCCGGTTGTGCTAGAACTTATCGGCATTTTTACAGCTGTTCGCGCTTTTTCGTTTCAATTTACAATTTGAACACACAAATGACAAAAGCCGTAAAACAAAGCGGCATAATACGCTTAAAAGCCAGGGTATGCGATCTGGAGCGTACCCTACTGGGCGGGCAAAGTTTTCGGTGCGTATATAAACACATTTTTCGCACGCAAACAGTTAGCTTAATGCGCTTTTTAGCTGGCGCAAGTTGTGCGCCGAGCCCAAAGTCAAATATTGCGGCGTCGCCTTGAACACCTACTGGGTGCTGATGCCCGAGGACGAGCACATTGCCTATGAAGCACATGCAACGGGCACCCAGAGTGAACACAATTTCGGCTCATTGTTGAGCAAATATCTGCGCGCCGATTTCGATTTGGAGTCGGAGCAGGCCGGCTGGATGCAAGCGGATGCGCACTTTGGCAAATTTGTGAGCAAGCCGGTGCGCATGCTGTCACAGGAGCCGCTGGAGAACATTGTTTGCTTCATGTGCAGCCAAAACAACAATATAAAACGGTAGCCAATTAGCCTTTAACTCGCCAAGGGTTATATATGTATATTTAAATCCAGCTGGTGTCCAATTGATATTCATAGCTCTGATCTTTTAGGATATCCGCCATGATTCAATGGTTTTGCGCCGCCTACGGACACAAAATTGGACACTTTCATGGCCGGGATGAGTACACGTTTCCCACACTCAAAGCGCTTAGCGAACGCAGCTGCAGCGAGCTGGATGCGGAGCTGCGTGCCGCCAAGTTTGGCTATCGTGCCAAGTTCATAGCCCGTTCGCTGTCGCAGATTGAGACGCTTGGCGGCAACGACTGGTTCGAGCAGCTGCGTCAGTTGCCCTACGCTGAGGCGCGCGAGGCTTTGGTACAGCTGCCCGGCATTGGCTACAAGGTGGCCGATTGCATTTGCCTTATGTCGCTGGGACATCTGGAGGCGGTGCCCATTGATACGCACATTTTTAAGCTAGCACAGCGCCATTACCTGCCCCATCTGGCCAGCCAGAAGAGTGTGACCAGCAAAATCTATGCTGAGGTGGCGCAGCATTTTCAGCAGCTGCATGGCAAATATGCCGGCTGGGCGCAAACGGTGAGTGGCCGGTAAAATAGTATTAACAATATTTAGACCCGTTTCTTTACTTTTTTTTTTTTTTTGCAGGTTCTATTCTGTGCGGACTTGCCGCAGTTTCAGGATAGGTCCCAACAAGAAGCCAAGCCTAAGAAGCGCAAAAAATGATTTAATTAGATTTTTTTTTATGTACATCATGTGTATGTATATATTCCTACATACAAACGTGTCCGTTGTCCCACATAGATTTTTAAGTTACCTTTAGGCTAAATTATCCCTGTGTGTACTCTAACCCGTCCACAACTTGTTCAACTCACAAACAGCCGTTTTTTTTTTCCACATAACATTTTGACAAATTATTAATTTCAACATTTTGTAAATTGTAGGTATGGATCTGTGCTCGATAGCTGCATTAAAAGCGGAACAGAGCCTGTAAGTAGCGAAAAGTTTTTACCTGTACATTTCAAAAATGTTCAAATTAGATACTCTGTGTCTTTAACAACATTATGGTACTGTAGTCCGATTCTCAAAAGGTTTTTTAGGATAATATGATAAATGGTGATGATAAGTTTCGTGATATATTTGGAAAGTTTGGTCATTCGGCATAATTCGATTAAGTTCTTGTATGAACAACATTTTGGTCCGTCTGACTGTTCCTTTGTAAACTAGCCTCTCAGTATTGCATATGTCCGTGTTTTTGCTGCAGGCAGTACATATATCGAAATCGGTCGGATCGTACCACTATATCGTATAGCTGCCATTGAAATGATCGGTCGAAAATTCAGTTTTTGTATGGAAAACATGTTTGTTTATTAAGATATATATATACCAAATCTTATTAATATTGGACTACTATATCATATAGCTGTCATAGGAACGATTGCTTGAAAATTCAGTTCTTGTATGGAATACTATTTTGTTTTTAAAGCTATCTTGACCAAACTCGGCATTTAGAAATTTGTCCATGCTCTTTACATATATGCAAAATCTTGTCGAAATCGGACCACTATAACATACAGCTGCCATAGGAACAATAGGTCGATAAATAGGTTCTTGTACGGAAAACTTTTTTGTTTTCCAAGGTATCTTAACTAACTTTAACATTAATTAGTTTCATTTTTTTCCTTATGTACATACCAAACCTTATTAGCATCGGACTACTATATCATATAGCTGCCATAGGAACGACCGGTTGAAAAATAGGTTCTTGTATAGAAACCTTTTATGTTTCTCAAGGTATCTTGACCAAACTCGGCATGTATAAGTTGTACTATGCTCCTCATATATATGCGAAATCTTAACAATATCGGATTACTATATAGCATGGCTGCCATTAGAATTATCGGTCGAAAACCGAGTTCTTGTATGAAAAACTTTTGTGTTTATCAAGATATCTTGACCAACTTCAGCAATTCTTTTAAAATGATGCTGCCAAATCTTACCAAGATCGCACCACAATATTTGGAAGTTCTGTAGGAAGAAGAAGTTGACTAATGAGTTTTTCTATGAAAAAGTATTTTGTTTTCCAAGATATTTTCATATAACTCAGCGAGCTTTATTATGCTCACATATCCGTAACCGTAAGGCAAATGCTTACGAGGGTATTAAATCTTCGGCATGCCTAAGATATTCGTACTGTCTCGGTATTTAATAGTTCGAAAACTTTTGTGTTTTTCAATCTAATGTAACCTTACTCTGCAATTACGAGTTTTTTTTTCTTTGCCAGGGTATTAAGTCCTCGCCGTGCCGAAGTTAGCCGTTTCTTTTTGTTATGTTTTCCTTTTGTATAGGCTGACTGGTCTTCACATCTAAACGGTGATTCCTTTCCTAGGCAACCAGTTGCAATTACCAAACAGACTTAACCCATTTGATTTGGAGCACTTGAAGTGTTGCTGGGCAGATGAAGGGGGTGGCCGTGGGGGTGAAAAATGGAATTTCTTGTGTTACTTTGCTGGCAAGGGATAGTGCATCACTTAATCCGTTGGCTTTAATTTTGCACGCTGTGCTGTAACAGAAACTTCAATGGGATAAACCTTTTAACGTCAGCTCCAGAGCTCAACACAAACACAAGCTTAACAAAAACAAAAAAAAAAAAAAAAAAAATAACGCAAAATACTTGCATGGCGGGCACATTGCGCGGTTGCGCCACACCCCTGACCGCTACCTTGCCCGGTTAAGGTGTAGCTGAGCTAGTCCCTCCCGAAGGGGGAGCGGAAGCGGGAGCTGGCGCTGAGCATACCAGGCAAGCTGTCTGGCAGTTAGCTAACCCTACCTGCCCCCTCCCCCCGGCCAGCCAGCCTGCCTGCATCCGTCCGTTGCCATGGAATGCGAGTAACTAAACCCGAACGCAACTACAAGCCGCTGAAAGTATTTTGCTAACACTTCGCGAGAGACTAAACAGCTTTTCAGTGGTTTTACTTTGCACAAAATAAAAAGCAATTTACTTATAAATTTTGCACAACAATTTCAGGACTAAAAAACACAAACAAAAAGAGCTGCAGCTCTGCAGTGATCTTCTTGGTCCGCCGAATAATCAATACCCTGGCAAGGTCTCAATTTGAACCAGCGACCTTTCGCTTGTCGGTCCGATGCCAGGGCAAATAACGAAGTCTGGTTTGGCAGATGGACAAAACAACAAAAGTTTTAATTTAAATAATATGTGGGGCAGTTATGCTTGTTCCAAGTTCGGTTGAGATATCTTAAAAAACAAAAAGAATATTTTTATAGGAAAGAAGTTCAGTTGTTGTCTGTATAACCGCATAGCCAAATCGACTCGTGTCTTCATAGAATTCAAGACTATATATGTATATATATGCATGCCTTCTGTGCACACTTTTTTTCTGTAAGGGCATACAAGTCGGTAGACAAATGCAAACCGCCAATTCACCTGGGCACCGACAAATAACGGGCTAACCATACAACTGTTTAGGGATGAGCGCGTGTCACGTTTTCACTATCGTAATTGAGCTCGAAAAGATTTCAGTAGTATTTAGAGTTGAGCACGTGACGTGCTCATTTTTTTGCGTGACACGCACCAGACACGACTTTGGTATCAGGGGTATTGTCGTGTATTGTCTTAGGTTTTGCTATATGGACACGAACGGACAAATAACAGGCTAAGAGACACGGTCTTCGAATCGAGTGTAAAGATATATGCTGCTCTCATTCGTGACACGAACTGGCACGACTGATGACCTCTGCTTAGAGATGCGTGTTTGTCGTGTCTTGTCCTAGGTTTTTCTAGGGGGCAGCTAATACTTATTGGAGATGGGCACGTGCTGAGCTTCGTGTCACGTCAGATACACGTCTTTTGTGTAGCGATAAATATCGATAAGCAACTCGGGCTTATTTCAAACACTTGTCGAAGATTCTGAGTGTCGTTTGGTTGGAAACAATTTAACAGAGGAATGGGTAGCTTTTAGTCGAACATTCTTGCCAAAAGCATTCTCACTTGTCGTTTATCCTTGTGGATGCCATTTATAAATAAATCGATCTCGCACCTGGTTTTTTAGGCATAACTCGAAGACTAAAGAGAGCCATATTACAGCACTGAAAATTTTATAAAAATGGGACTTTAAACACCGAAGTTAATTGAGGATGTCATTCCCAGACATAGTCTGCGGCAAGGTGAGGAGGATGCACGTGCTTCCTTTGTGCATGTACATTGAGGAAAGCTAAAATGTTTCTAACGGCAGTTTAGTTGTTATTTTTGTTTTGTTTATGTTTTCTCTTATCCTCAACTTTGTTTGTATTTGTGTTATCACGCGCCCATCTCTAATGCTGAGCCCGGTTCGTGGTCCTTGTGCTCTTTAGGGGGGAAGAGTCCACGTGGTGTCAGCTATAATTTAATTTAGACAACAGCTAACCGCAGCCAACCGACCGCACATACATACACCTAACTTTCGGCACCGGAAGCAGACATACTACACACAAAAACACACACACACACGCACACACACACATACTAACACACACTGGGGTAACTGACTTGGACGTTGGCGTTGTTGATTGGGCGTCACAGTTATGGGCGACTTTTCATGCCCTAAATTATTTATTAGACAGTTTAATTTTCAATTCACAACATTGCAAAATGCGTTGCACGAATCAAATAATCAAATCAATAACTTGCACAGCAAATCAAAATTTCAAGCTAACAGAAAGGCGTGTGCGTGTGTGTGTGCGAGTGTGTGTGTGAGCGTGTCTGTGAGCGTGTCTATAAAACATAATAGCAAAAACAACTTCAAGTCCTTGTGCGAGCTGTTAAAATACTGCAATTAACATGCATAATTACTTTGAGTAATTAAACTCCTGGCCCATAATTACTTGAGTAATTGTAATTGCTGCTAGTTATTAAATTAATATTAACCAATAAATTATTTAAACTATAATTTCAACAAGTTTGTTATCTCTATATATAAAACTGTTTGTCCTGACTGATTGACTGACTGACTGACTGACTGATTGACTGACTGATTGACTGATTGATTGACTGATTGGTGATCCACGCACAGCAGAAACTGTAAGAGCTTGGAAACTGAAATTTTCACTTGTGTGAGAACGGGGTTTCGGGCAACGGGGTTTCGGGCAATTCCATTCTCATCATCTATGCAACTTTTTGGTTTACCTTTCGATCGGCTTCAAACTCATTTTCAAAGAACTTTGAGAGAATTAATGTCGGACATGCCACAGGCAAAGCTGAGCTATTCCCGCTGATATATTATAATTTTATATCTAATTTTCGACAATTATATTTTCTTATTCGATTTATTTTATCTGTTTTTCAGTTAATGCAAAAAGGAAGTGTTATATCTGTTTTTCAGTTAATGCAAAAAGGAAGTGTGTCTGTGTGTGCTTTTATATTTTTCTCAATTTTTTTTCTGTGTTTAATTGTGGTTCATCTTTTAGGATAAATGGTTAATGTGAAAAAGTTAATTAATATTTTTTTTTTCAATATTTTTTTCTGTGTTTGATTGTGTTGCTCCATTTTGGGATAAAATGTTTATTTTGTTTTGCTTAAAGTGTTAATTTTGTTTTTTTCTAATTTTTTTTCTGAGAGCCTAAATTGTGCTTAAGTGTGTTTCCTGTTAAGTGATAAAAATGTTTTAAGTTTTTTGACAAAAAGAAGCTGTTGAAAATTAAATATAAAAAGGTAAGTACATCAATTTATTAATTTATTTAATTCGTAAACTATAAAAATCATATTGAAAATCGAAAATTGTTGCTGAATTTGAACTGGCGACCAGCCGTTTGTTATTCCGTAGCTCAAACACAACTAAGCCACGTTTTGTTCTTGATGTTTTTCAACAAACTGTGACTCCAACTCTGACTCTAACTCTGACTCTAACTTAGACTCTGGTTCTAGTATCAAGATGCTCTGTCAAAACTAAGCCGCTTGTCACGAGTCTTGGGACGTTGTTGATGGCTCGATTTGGCATCTAAAGCTGGCAACATTGTTCATGGTTAAAAAATCATGTTTAAATCGTACCTCAATTATCGTATATAGACATAGGTCAAAATTTTGTAGAAATAGCCGCACGTTGGCAGCATGTCAACTGCATTCAGTCTGTCCCGTATCGAATTTTTAATTAACGCTGGCATTTCAGCGCATTCATGTCGAAGGGCTTAGATGTTCGGCCAAGCAGTTGACCTTACTCGGTGAGCGGCACATTCAGCAAGTGCACGACCTTTGCCATTGCCCAAGTGACCGGGTTGTAAACTTTTTCGACAGCCACGCAAATAATGGCCATAAATACGATGGGTGGTAAGAAAGAGGAAATGAGGTTGCGTCAGCTACTGGAGATGAGCATAAAGATGGAGTTCTTGCCAAGGTGTTGCTATTTCTTGTTCTTGTTATTGTTGTTGTTGTTGGTGCAGGTTACACATAAATTACAGCGTCACATGCAACGAGTTTTCAGCTTCTCGGCATTAAGCGCGTAAAACGCGAAAGTTTTCTGTGTTTGCCGCGGAGTGAAAATGTTCGAAAACTGCGAACTGTTGCCTGTTGGCTGTTAGCGTATGAATGTGGAATGGTTTGGATGGTCGCTGGTCGCAAAAGTTGCAAGTTTGCATAACCAGAAATTGTTGTTAAGTTGCCAAAAAGTTGCAGGCTACCCCAAAAAGTTGCCCAAGAGCTGTAAAGCGTTGGGTTTATTAAATGGCCAAAGCCAGGTCAGAGCAAGACGCAAATGCCAATGGCGGCTCCACGGGCAACTGTGGCCACTGTGGCCACTGCCAGGTGAAACCTGCAAATGGGCATAATCTCGAGCATAAAATCCAACAGCAACGGCAACGAACAAAAAATAAAAAGAACTTACAAAAAAAAAAGAAGCAATTAATGTACTGAGCTGCTGGTTTGCCTAATGGAAATGCCAATTAAATGTCAAATAGATGCATTGCCACAGATCAATGCCAAATGCGAGGCTAAGTTTTATAATTGATTCAAAATTAGGGCGCAAAAACGCCGAAGATTATATACACTTGCTCACATTTAAATCTTGTGCTTTGGTTTAATAAGCATAGAGTTAGACTTCAAGTTAGCTTGACTGTAAATCTCATATACCGAAATAATAAAGTGTCCCTTTTTTGTGTATATTACAAGCACAAGCACAATCAACGGTCGTGCTTCTTCTGACCTTTGCCCCAACACGAACTATGTCAAATGCATCCTCAATTAACTTTGGTGCTTCTGGTCCGATCTTTTTAACTTTTTCAGTGCTCAAATATGCCATTAAAAGGTGAATATATACCAATTTACCAATTCTGGAAGAATTCTCGAAGAACTATTTGTAAAAAACCAAGTCTACAAATCGATAATTATCGATATCACAGAAATGTAACGAGTTATCGAAAATAACATAAGCTGTTTCAATGAATATATGGCATTGGATAATTTATTTGTTTATTGCTTACAAACTTAAACTTTTGAGTTGTGATTTAAGAAAATTGTCTTAAAATCGATACTTATCGATATTACAAAAATGTGGGAAGCTATCGAACTTATCGAACCCCTTTAAATCCCGAGCTTCCGAATTGTGCTACAAAAACCAAGTGTTCAAATGGATAGTTATTGATAAGCCGAATTTGTCGATAGTTATCGATATTACAGCAATGTGAGGAGTTATCGAAGTAAGTGAATGATAATAAACTCGTTTTGCGTTTGGTTATGGGAATATATTTATTTTTCTTAATAGGAATAATGGAAATATGATTTTTACTATTTTTGGCAGGATGCAGTGCCAGGTAACCAATAAAATGAAATATTTGTTATGTTTATCGAGAATGAAATGAAAAATTCAGCACATGGGTAAAGGCGAATAATTATATTTTTAATTAAAAATCCCAATCACGAGCTGAGTGCGTTCGACAGACGGACATGGCATGGCTGGCTCGTAGATGCCTTCCTTCTGCTTGTTACATGCATTTGCACTAAGATCTCATAGCTGCCTTTTAGCCATGCTCAGCGAGTTGAGGGTATATTAAACGGGCACTGCTAATTTCTAAACCAGTTTTATGCATTTATTCGACATCTGTACATCCTCTGTCTATTGACTGATTCATTGGTGCTTTTTTTCTCTCGCTCTCTCTTTTTCACTTTTTTGTTTTTTTTTGCAATCTCTTGGTCCATCTTGATTTTACCCTTGTCATTCGCTTAAAGCTCTCTTCCGTTTTTTCTTTTTCACTTTTTCGCCTTTGTCTTGGCTTAATTGAAATGATGCGTTTCATAATCGCCTTGGTTACGGCACAATCCCCACAAGCTAACCAACAAGGTTAGGAGAGGGGTAAAAAAAAAAAAAAATGCTGTTCAATTAGTAACTGTGGATCCAATTGAGGGCATTGTGACTTATTAACCACTAATGCCCATAATTGGTGGCCCATCGAAGCGGAGGACAGCAACTGCCACGAGAAGCGGGGAAAATGGTGGGGGAGGGTATCTGTGGGATTAGGGTAAAGGGTTGTCCTTTTGTCCTGTATGTGGGGCAGGCGGCAATATGGACTGCAGATTGGCTGCTGATTTAATTCAAATGCAATTTCAGCAAGGAGACAATCTCCGCTTTGCTCCATTTAACCCAATTTCCGCCAAAGTAGCAAGTCAATATTAACACACACACACAAACACACATACACATTTGGTGGGTGTAACTTGAGAGTGTTGAAAAATGAAAAAGCGACAACTCCGCGCGCTCAATTTGCCTTTAAAGTGGATGTTGCATGTGTGTGTTAATGTATGTGTTTGTGTGTGTGTGTGTGTGTGTGTGCTTGTGTGTGTTTGCGTGGTTCCGTTTGTGGTTGTGCTTCTGGTGGTGCATGTGGTGGCATTTAATTTTATGCACATGCGGCCCGCTTTTTGTAATTTTCAATATTTCGCTCGATTGAGCTTCAGCTTTCCCATTCAATCGCTCTCTCCCCCCCTCCTTCCGCTCCACCATTCATCAGCAGCGTCATCAAAATTCATGTGCTTCAAAATACATTTTTGGTGCTCAACGTGACGCATACGCGATATTTTGACGAGCATATATCACGTATACGCCATGTGCCACATGTGTAACGTTACATTCTAAAGGTAAATAATGCAAGAAATATTATTGAATTAGTTAATTAGTAGTTGCCCGCTGCGTTTCATGGCACATATATCAAATTTATTCGAGCACCATTTTCTACACTCTGGCCGAGGGTATTGTAGTTTTGTCATTAAATGTGTTATGTGCATGATTGGAGACATTTCCGCGACATTTCTTGTATGAAAAACTCGGCATTTGCTACCAAAAAATTATGCTGCTGATATACGAACTAAAGCTCAGCATATCTCTCATTGCATTACTGGCTGAGAAAATGAGCTTTGCCAAGATATTATCATCAAACTCAGCACTATGAGATTCACTATGCTCACATGCCTGCTAAGCCGTCAGGTAAATGTCTAGAAGGGCATTTAATCTTCGGCGTATAATCATTTAATAAATAAACTATGCTAAACGATATGCAGAGCGAGCTTATATTTTTTCGATAACTCCTCGCATTTCTGTTATATCGATAATTATCGATTTGTAGACTTGGTTTGGTTCACTTATCGTTATCTCCTGTCATTTCTTCAACAATTGGGAAATTGAGTTTTGATATCGATTCACCTTTTTATGCCATATTTAAGCACTGACAATTTGATTTCGATCGGACCATAAACACCGAAGTTAATTGAGCATGCATGGCACATTGTTGGGGCTCGGCAATTATTTTTGCTTTTATTATGATTATAACTATGCAAATAGCAAATATTTCAAAAATAGCTTCAAAGTATTAATATGCAATATTTAAATATATGTCAAAAATGTCTGCAAATATAAATATTGCGCATACGCCGCATGCGCTGCGCTCCATGAAGTCGTTGTAGGCGTCACTTGGCCACTTGTCGCATATCTAAAATGCCGGCAATTTATGATCGTTAAGCGGCGCAGCGCATAAAATGGCAACAGCAACAACAACAACAATAAAAGCAACAAAGAGACATATTTTTCGAGGCGTCGAACAAACGAAGGCAACAACTATTAAGCGGAAAGAAAAAATATATACATATATAAAATAATATTCACAGCGTTAACATTTGTATGGCCAACAGGCATTTAGGCGCACTGGGGGCAGCTATGCAGCTCGAAGGGGGATTGGGTGTTGGCTTAGGAATGGGTGTGGGGCTGGAGGCTGGGGACTGCGGTTTGGTGGGTTTGGCCAAGGGTTGGCTGTTTGCGGCACAGAATCGACGCCGCGTGTCAGTTAATTTTGCACTTTAATGTTTTGACACAAGGCGGTTGTTAGATGCCACTTGACGCCGAGCTGTGTGTGTGTGTGTGTGTGTGTGTGTGCGGTCTCTCACCCGTGCCCCCTCTCGCCCACTCGCCCTCTATCTCTTGTGTATGTGCACGCTCTAATGTAATTAACAGCTCGACGCGGCTCTTCAGACGATTTTGCATATTTTTCAAGCAAAGCCTCGACACACACACACACACACACACACACAGAGCAACAAAAGGGCGCCGCTTCTATGCCTCAGGGGTGCGTTTATGTGTGTGTGTGTGTCGCACAAACACACACGCACACAGTTGCGTAATCAGCGCAAAAAAGCATTGCCGCGTTCTCAGCCATCAAATGGCCGCTGGCGTCAAAAGTGCTACTCGTTGCCACCCGCTTGACGCTCGCTTAATCCGTTTAATTATAACCAAAAGCGTGCGAGTGGGAGAGGGGGAGGTTGAAAGAGGGGCGGGGCACTTCATATTTCCATAATGCGCGCAAGTTCTTTATGACATTCGCGTACGCATTATCTGCGGCTATTATTGGCTCTGAAAGAGAGAAAAACGTGCTGTAACTATTTTATTTTAAGCTTTATCTTTGGTTTTTGTGAAAAACTCTTTTCACATCAAGTTTAATAGTTCAACCAGCCAAACTCCGGCTGGCCAGAGTATGTCCTAGTCCTATGATTAGTTTCATAGTTTCTATAACTAACTAACTACAACTAACTAAATAGTGTAGAATAAGCTGGTTTGTGTCAAAATTGCTTGTTGCATGCGTGCTGCATTCCTGTAGATGCAAAACCGACCAAAATTGCATTGAAAATGTTCTCTAATTTGAATTAAACGAAGCAGTAAGCATAACTTTAGCACGCCGAAGACTTAATACCCTTGCCGACATTTAGCTTTTGCTGATATGTGAGCATAGTGTAGCTCACAAATGCTCAGCTTGTTGCGAGTATCTTGGATACCCCTTCTTCGATTGTTACTGCTTTTCTTGATTTAGAATATGATCTAGTCGCTACAAGTCTTAACTAATTCGCAAGCATAGCCTGTAAGTAAAAAAGAGGTGCTCCAATTCTTGCGTCGTAAATACTTGAAATAGTTTAATTTGACGTAAATACTTGAACAAGATATTGGGCATAAGGCAACCCCATTGAGCATTTGAGAGGGCTGTTCAATATTTTAATATCTATGCGGGCGAGGCTTACTTGTGGCTCTCAGTGCCCGAGTCCTGTTCTAGTTCCACTTGTGGTGCACTTTGAGGCAGCTGTCGTTGAGTCGCATTTGGCCTGATTTGTGCTCAATTAACGACACTTGAGGCGTCATTACACAACACTGAGAGCGGGCTGATAGCTGAAGGGGATGACGGGGCGCTGGCGGGGCGTGGTGTTTCCTGTAAGGATATACTGAGCAGGCTGACATATTGCAGGACCGCAAAACATGGCCAACACGAAGAACAACAACAAAAGCAACCAAAAAACAAGCAAGGCGGCTCTAGTCGGGCGTGACCGACTAGGAGATACCCTCTACGCATTATTATTCCATTTCCAACCACATTCTACATACGTCGCTTATTGCTTCCATTATGCAAAAGCTGTGCCTTCTACCTTAGCTCCTGACTGGGATCCACTGGGAGTTACTTTGTCAAGTGACTCGGATATTTGCTGTTAAATCTTTCTGAAATTTACCCAGACACATACCAAATTTTATCTCTCTAACTGTTCTTAACTCTGAAACAGCATTTCGATATCGATTTTTATCAACTTTCTGAAAACAGAATGAGTTTTCGATAATTGCAATCAGGTGTTCAAGTCAGGTGTTCAATACATCAAGTCTCTGGCAATTATGATTTCTGCGATCCTCGCGATTGTTACTGAAATTTGCACCTAACCAATATAGCCTATATAACCTACTTCCTAACTGGTATAGGGTATAAAAAACAATGACAAAAACCGTTTTGCTCGAATTACAAATTTCGAATTAGGAATTAGAGACGAATTACGGCATCTCTCTTTCGCTCTCTCTGTCTCTCTCCGTCTCTCTCGTTCTCTCTCTCTCTCTCTCTATCCCTCACTCTGTCTTGCTGTAGAACAAAAGGAAAGGCTACACGGCAAATCTGATGATGATGATGAAGCTGAAGCAGCAGCAGCAGCCACAGCCTCAGCCACCGTAGCCATCGACGTGGCCAACAAATGGTTAACATGGCCAACAGATGTTGCTAATTGGTTTTTAATTTAAGGCCTCAAGAGCAATAAACGGGCCCGGCTCGAGCTGGTGCTGTGCCGCCGCCCACTTATTGTCCTTAGGTTTTGTCCTTGTTGTCCCTCGTTGCGTATACGCAATATGCCAGCCAGGCTGAAAAACAACCAAAAGCCAAACAACTGATTTTTTTTTCTTTCGTTTTGTTGTTGTTGTTTTTGTTATTTTTTGTTTGTTGGTGCCTTACGGCTGACTGAATTGCCCGGCCAACTCTAGGCAGACAAGCGGTTGGTTCAGACAACTTTTGCGGCTATTGAATTTTCTTTGAAACTCGAAACAATTTGTTAAGCATTTAACTTGAGCCGCCTGCTAGAGCTGATCGTGCTCCAGACTCTGGTCTAGAGCCGTGAGCTCTGATTCCGAATGCATAACAGTTGCTGTGACTCCCGCCTTGGAAGTTAAGTCTCACAGAGTTGTTGGCTTTGGCAATATATCAATATATATTTTTGTATATATCTAGTTGGGATTTTACCTCATCAATATGCAAATT
This sequence comes from Drosophila virilis, assembly GCF_030788295.1. Classification (NCBI taxonomy): domain Eukaryota; kingdom Metazoa; phylum Arthropoda; class Insecta; order Diptera; family Drosophilidae; genus Drosophila; species Drosophila virilis. Next base: position 3,909,012 of record NC_091543.1, read on the forward strand.
AAGGCAATACAAATAACGAGTTTTCTTTCTAATACTTAAGTTTGTGAATATTGCTCAAAGCTTTATCCTGACAATGATCTGCATTTTAACTGTATATTAAAAGCTTCTGAAAGCAACGACTGGTTCTTTGCTCTCAGAAAAAGGACTATACATACTCATTAAGCTCTTAAGCAATTAGCTACAAATATTATCTGAAAATCAAAGTAAAGCTTTTGAAAAAATAAGCTTCAAAAGCTTCTGTAAGCTTAGCTGTTAATTTTATATTATTAATATGCATTTGTTGATTGATTTACGCCATTAAAATATATCCACAAAATGAACATTTAGGAAATAAAAGCATCTTTTTAAATGCAATGTAACACCTCCTTCATAAAGTAACTTTAGAAAGTAACTACAAGGTAGCATTTCAAGCGAAATAATTCTAGTCTTCTGCTCAAAGCTTACCTGTAAAGTGCTGCGTTTTAGCTTACAGCTTTATAGTATCTGTACTATACATAAACTAGTCACAATATAATATCTTGCTTAGATTTGCAAAGTCTCTTCTAAGAAAACAGCTTCGAAAGCTTCTGAAAGCTTGGGCCACATAAATTTGTTGCCCAAAAGTTAAACAAAGCTTTTTAAAGCTTTAACTGAGCTTATAAATATTTGTAGCCCAAAATAAAAGCTTAAAGCTTAACTGATTCCGTGTCAGCTTAGCATGGGAGCATGGAAAGCACCTGAAAGCTTTACGCGAGCTTTAATGTGTTGACTAATTTCGTTCAGTAGACTTAAATATACCCAAACTTTTAGCACAATATAATCTGAGTAGGCCACTTAAAAAGCACCTAAAAGCTTTGGGCATTTGTACGGTTGTTTTCATTAGATTAATCTTTTGCTTAACTTGAACTTCTAACTAATGATCTTTATTAGTAAGAGCTAAGTATATGGCGCATTTAATGTTGAACGATTATATTCAATTGCAATTTATCTGTGGCCATTTTTGTGGGTCACGCAGCTCAAATTAAAGGCGCGATAAATCAAGCGCTCGGCAAGAAGTCGCCATAAATCAGCGCTGATTTAAGAGCTGAAAATTTTCCTGCAAATTCATTTTCAAGAAATTTAGAGTTGCGCGCGGCAAAGACAAACCGAACCGAACGCCGGCTGTGGGAGTGGGTCAATTAACTCGCGGCCAAGTGATAAAGCCACAAAGCAAGGCGCGAAAATAAAATATGAGCCTAAATGTGTGGGGTTGTACACAACAAATATCCAGCAAGACCACAAAAAAAAAAGAAAAGAAAACAAAGCAAAAAAAGGTGTTGTTCTCCAACATAATCAATTAATTTACCGAGCGCGTAAAATGTTGCGACGACTTTGTTGTGTACTTTATAAACTTTTGCCGCCATTCCCAAAAAGATAAGCTGAAGCGGCCCAAATAATTACTTAACGGGCTTTATGCTGCGCTCGCATTATGCAAACAGTAAGCTGTGCCCCCCCCGGCCTCACAAAAATAAATGAAAACCGGCAGAAGACCCAGGGCGAGAAAAATATTACGGCCAAAGGCGGCTGCTGCTGCTCGTCAGCTTGGGCCTTGGGCCACGTGCCACAAATCAGAAGCGACTGCCGAACCCCTCCACGTCCAAGTCCGAACCAAGTCCAGTCCGGCACCCGAATCAACTTTTTATGATTCTTTTTCCCATGCCCTTGGCGGAGAGGGTATCTTAATTATGTTATGGGAATGAATATCATGCAAACTGGTTCTGAATCGAACCGGTTCGAGCCAAATTCCAAATTCATCTCTTAGTATGATCCCGATATCAAGCCATGGTAAATATTTTATGAAGATATATATAACAGCTTAAATTCTGTAAACCGTTTTTGCATCCAACCGGTTTGAACCTGAAGCTCCAATCATCTATCCCGATTCCAATCCGAGCCAAAGAGTTATCTGAACCGAACCGAACTATAATTTCTTACAAAAATGGTTTGTTTTATACCAAAGTCTGGGCACTTTGATGTGCATAACCGAGTTTACAAACCGAACAAAATGTTTAAGAGTTGTTTCGAAGCGTGAACTGAGCCACAAACCGGACTGAAAAGCAGGTTCGTAACGAACTGGTTCACGGCCGGAACTTGTAGCTCTTCACTCCGAATCGAATCTTGAACCGCATTAGCTATTATTTAAGTTCAATTCCCAAAAACTGAAATAAAAGAGTGCAGGTTCGCAAGCCGAACCTAAAGGCGAGTCATTGGTTCGCATTGTGAATCGAACCAGCGATTTTTCAATTTGAAGCCCTAACATGAAGGGTATTCCATCTTCAGCAATAAACTTATATATTTTTTTTTTGTGCATTTCCTCTGCTTTGTTTGCGCGCAAAACATGAGGTGGGTCTGCAGTTGGAAATGGAGGCTGTGACTGCTTGACATTTAATTTCTGTTAATAATTATGTGAAAGGGCTGCGACCGACATCGGATTTGTCTTCTGTCACTCCCGGAAAACATCCCCTCGAATTCTCTGGTTGTTCTATTTGGTTGTTAACTTGTATTATTTGTTGTTGCTCTTCTAAATAAATTCACACATTTTAATGTTTGACCCAACTAACAATTCTCGTCCTTTTTTTTTTTGTTGTTGTTGTGTGTTTTGTCTTCTTTTCGCGTTTTGCTTTCCGCTTTTTTTTCGCGTCTTTTCTCGTTAATGTTATTGTTTATGCTTGTGAATATAGCAGAACGCCGTCTAATTGGTTTCACGAGTATAAAATACCATTTGTATAATTAACTGCATCTAAATATGCATTATAATGCATTAATTATGCGGCGCTCAAATTGAAAATTAAATTTTATTATGTTAAGCTTAACTTTACACCCAACTGAGCATGGAGAACACATGACTGACCATGGAGAACTTTATTTATACGTTGATTATGGAACAAAATGAAATGCACTGGTGATGAAGGACATGTGTTAGATGTAGGCCTAAGCCATTTTTGTTAATTTTGGCTAATATTTAGAATTTGATTGTTGTAATGGCAATCGATAGTAGTGGTTCGTACGACTCTTAAATAATTAAACTTTTCTAAATTGGTCTTGATCATCAATAAGTAAGTAAATCAGTCAGTCAGACAGTTAGTCTTTCAGTAAGTCAATCAGTCAGTCAATCAAGAAGGCGTGCAGTTAGTAAGTCAATCGGCTTGTCAAAAGATAATAAAATGTCAGACAGTCAGTCAATCCGTCTGTCAATCTCGCATGTAGGCAGTGAGTGTGCAGGGCAGTTAGTATATCTGTTACCACATTAGATAGGTATAGTTGATTGTACCAGTTATTCAGTCAATTAGGAGGTTAACCAGTGAATCAATAAGATATTTAAGATTGCCAACTTAGTTAGTTGGCTGTTACCGAGGCAATCAATCAATCAATAAGCGGTTCAGTCAATCAAGTCTATAACTCAGTCCGCCAGCTAAGTAGTCAGTTAGTTGACATTTAGTCAGTTAGTCAATCATCCAGTCAATGAGTCAATCAATTAGCCAGTCATTTAACAAGACAGTCAATCAGTTAGTCGTTCAGTCAGTCATTAAATCAATCTATCAGTCAGTTAATCAATCAATGAGCCAATCAGTCAATCAATTGGCCAGTCAGTCAATTAAAAAGTTGCACAATCAGTTTAGAACTTTGTGAGTCAATCAATGAGTCAATCAATCAACATGACGGTCAGTCCTGTCGTTCAACTAGTCAGAATGACTATTCTGTCATGTGTTCAGTCAGTCAGCAATTTAGTCCTTCTTAGGTCAATCTATCAATCAATCAGTCAGTGAGTCGATCAGTCATTCAATCAATCAGTGTAGAACTTTGTCAGTCATTGAGTTAAGCAGTCTGTCAATCGGTCATTTATTAGCGAGTTAACCTATCAGTCAATCAATCAATGAGCAAATCCGTTAATCAGTGAACCAGGCAGTCATCAAAATAGACAGTCAGTCTGTCATTCAGCTGGTCAGTCAATCAGCTAGTCGTTCTGTCACTTAGCATATCAGTCCGTCTGTCAGCGGATCAATAAATTAGTTTGTCAGTCATTCATTAGCGCGTTAACCAGTCAATCAGTTAATCAGTGAGTCAATTATTCAATTAATTAGCCAGTCAATCAGCAAGACACTCAGTCATTCAACCAATTAACCAGTCAGCTAACAAGACAGTCAGTCATTCTGTCAAGCAGTCTGTCATTCAGTCTGCTAGTCAATCAGTCAATCGGTACAAACAGTTTTTGGCGAATGAAATTTTAAGCTGTTTATAGGGCAAGGTTCGGGCTTTGGTTTCGAGCCAGTGAAGCCAAAGTGCTCGAAATTTGAGAAAATGCTTTAAGTGCTGCAGCACAAGTCGTTTGGCCATAATCACAGGCGATGCTTCTATGGCCAAAACATGTGCACGCACACCCACACACACGCACACACACACCGACACACATACAGAAAGAGAAAGATACACACAATTGCTGCTGGCTTTGGGCAACATGTCGGACATTGTGTGGCGCGGCAAGCTGCCCCCTTGAGCAATGCCCTGCCTGCTGGACTTGGCTTGTCAGTGTTTGGTAGTTGGTAGTCATGGCCAGGCGGTGAGCCCTTTTGGCCATGCTACGTGGTGCACTTCTTGGCCGAAATGTTGCCCGCCGCCGCACACAAATTGTGGCATTGCCTTTTGTTTATGATTTCACGTAGCCCCAAAGCGAATGTCTGTGTGTGTCCATATATATATATATACATATATATATATATATATATATGTGTGTGTGTGGGTGTGTGTGTGTGGGTGTGTGTGTGTGGGTGTGTGTGTGTGGGTGTGTGTGTTGCGGCTTAATCTCGATACATTGAATTTCCATTATATTTTAATGGAAATCACGCATCTGTTTATGGCTCTATCTATGGCCTGAACGGCCATCGTTGCTGACACACATTTTTGTGTGGTTATTACATGAAATGTTTGTCCTCAACCCGCCCACACACACCTACTCTCTCTCACTCACACACACAGAGACACATTGTGTGTCCCTAATGTCCACACGTTTACCAATGCGCCTCTGTCTCCGGCCCAGTACGTAACCCTGATATATCAGTGAACTACTTATTCCCAAAATGACGCTATCAGAACGCTGGCTACGTGTACGCCCGTTCATGTCCATGTCCATGTCCATGTCCTGTCCTGGCCAGCGGCGACATTAATAGCTTTTGATCTCTAATGGATTTCGTGCTTTATTGTTGCGAATGCAGCCAAAAATTGTTGCCTCATCATCAACTGCAATAGCGACTGGCTCAACTTAAGTGTAACCCCTTAACTTTGCTTACATTTACATAGTTGCTCTCCCTCTCTCTCTCTCACTCTCTTTTGCTCTCTCTCTCTCAATGTCTTCTCCAAGTCCTACTCTGTTTGGGGCACATGCAACTCGCGTTGCATAGCCGCCAGACCGCACTAACGACTACCTCCTGCCATTTCCGCCTTCCTTTTCACTTAAAACTCATGCCATACACAAAAATAAGAGAAAAATCTTCAAGGCTTCACCTAAGACGACAGCCAAATACCCTGCAGTAATAAAAAAGCATATAATATAAATTAAAACATGTGATTTTAATGGAAAATTTCGTTCTAATTGTGAGCGGCACAATATTTATTTTAGTCGACTTGCAAATACCCTCTGAAATTATATATAAAAGGAATATTATATTATTATATTCACATTTATATTTTGGATATAATTTTGTTGTAATTGTAAGCGGCCCAAAAAGCTGCAACATTTTGGTCGACTCGCGAATACCCTGTAAAACTGTATAAATAACTTGAAAGTTGTAGACACGTGCAATCTACTACGCATTGTTGTATACTCATTTAATTTCCAAATAGATTTTTGACCAATTTGTGAGCGCCACAACAGAGGCAATTTAATTTGCAAATATCCTGTAAAGCTGGAAAATTATTGTCACCTTCAATCGACTTCGACTCTACTTAGCTTGATTATAGTTAAATTTGTCAATTATAAGAATTCTTGTTAGTTTTGTGTGACTTAAATCAGTATCGATTCATTTCTTATCGATATATTTTCTATCGATTAATTTCTTTTTATGCTCGATGAGGACGAGAACATCCTGAGTTGTCTACCGAAGTCGCTTTTTATATTTAAACATAATATTTGATCACACAAAATGTAAAACACCTCCCAAAGTTTCTAAAGTTTTTTTCGTTGCACAAGCAATTCAAATTTCGGAAAATCGATTCAAATATTAGAAAACGTTTCACGTTACAAAATAAAATTGCAATCATCTGGCTAAGTTAATAAACAGAAACGACTTTTGTCTGTTACTGAAGTTCTCTGCCAAGTATTTGGGCCCCAAAATGTGGGTCCGCAAACCGATTACCTATGCGCCCCGCGGGCGCGTGTGCCACAAATGAATATGCCCCGTTTGAATGGAAGGCGAATGGAGTTGTATGTTGGCCCCGTTGACTGGCAGCCCGATTCTAGGTTGTGGCTTGCCCTAGACAAAACTTGTGTAAGCGACTTTTGTCTCGCAGCGAAATAAAAAAAAATGAAGTGAGAGTGCTTAGCGCAGGGCTGCTCGACTAGGTGGTACCCTGCACACAGCGCAGAGCTGGACTAACAAATACTTCAAATTCCATTTCCAACCTCATTTTCTCTTCCAATTCCTTCAGCCCCATCTTGATTAGCTTAAGTATCTGTCCATCAGCCTGTTACATACATGTGCACAAAACAGTTATAGCCTGTTTGTTTCTATGCATTTGTAATGGGTATCACAGGGTACAAAAAAACAAAAGCCGCAGATCTGTGCGTTTTGCTGCGGTATTCAAATGAGTTTTTAAACATTTGAATTGCTTTTGACGCCTGATGTTGAATGCGAAATTATTTCTACTGATTTGTTAGCGCACTTCCGCCCAGCTTCTCGGTGGAAGACGCCGCGAGCCCCTCCCCCCAAATGCAGCCTCTTCCGCCTGCCGTCTCAAACCAACAAACTTGATCCCATGGTTGGCGCTTTCATTTATTTGCGGCTCGAATGCTGATTTTTGTTGCTGATTCAATTTCAATTGTTGAGCTTCGCTTCTAAGATGCCTTCCAATGCGGAGTTACGCCTACAAAATGTGCCAGTACACTGACAGAAATTACGACCTTAAAACAATTTGTCTATGATTTCAAATGAAATGTTTGCTTTTAAAGTTAGTAGAAAGAAAATTGTAGATAAAATATCTTTATTCACAATTTAAATGTTGTTTTTTTTTCTTGCCTAAATTCCCGCTTCACTTATGGACTTACATTTTTTTTTACCGTGTACCTTCTGTGCCCCCGCATTCAGTGTTTTTCTCCTTTTGGGGGGGTGTTTGGGGCGCAACTGAAGTTCGAAATGCAAATTATTTTTATGCAAATGCCGGCAAAAGTATTTCAACTAGCACAATCGCCCGCCAAAACTGCCGCCCAAGCCCATGTCTCGCAACCTACCTATACCTACACACCCGCCCCGCCCTATCCCCAGCCATAGCCATTTGCTAGGTTTTGCGTAGAGCGACGAGACTCGAGCCCGGTTTTGGTTTCAGTTTCAGTTTCAGATTCATTTCAACATTTTGCACACCCATTGCTTGTTTTTGGAGTGAATGACATTGCTCGCAGCCTGTCGCTTGTCAATCAACTGAAATACGGAGCAGCCATCCACCCCCCCCCCCCCCCTATCCCTTGGTAATGTCGTCTGCCTGTCTGTCTACTCACGGTCCGCCTGCCTAGCCTCGTTCTGGCATAATCCTTGCGTTAAAATAGTTTTGGACAATTTTAGCTGAAATGCCTGCGCTTTGAACTTTTTCCCTCCCCCTCTCTCTTTCGCTCTCTCTCTCTCTCTCTGTTGACCGCCCACTCTCTCTCTCTCTCTCTTTCTCGGCTGTTTTTGGGGTCATTGGGTTGACTGACTTAGGTCATGGTTACGGTTCAATGCGAGTGCCGTTTGGTTGTGCACGTAGAACTGTTGCGCTTTGCAGCTGCTTTCAGCCATTTGTCATGCACACAATGCGACACGTGCAATGGGCTATTAATTAACTCGAATATAATATCCAACTTATTTCAATAGGAACGATATGTCACATCATTTCCATATATTCAACTGTTTGTCCGCACTAACTGATTGAGTTTACAGTATTCACTTTATGAAGGTGCACGTTAAGACGGGGTTTCGGGAAATTCCACCCGCAAGCGTGGCAAAAGTGCGAAAAACGTTTGTATACGACATCTTTGTTTACCGTCCGATCGGTTTCCAACTCATTTTCAGAGATCTTTTCAAAAAATGCATTCCTTCCGGTTGGAAATGGTTATTGACGCTTCACGCTCAAATTCCAAGGATCAATATGAAAAATCATTTCAGACGTATTTCGGTGGAAAGTGCGATTCAAAGATGTTTTTTGGTGAACTTTTAAATTTTGTCCGAATTGCATCAAACTTGTTTTTAAAGTGTTTTTACTGTGGTATATTCTATTTTTGTATATGATCTTAGCTATTTATGTTCTCTTATATTAATAAATTAATTATTATTTAATTTTATTAATTAATTAATTTTTCGAATTCTTTTTATCTGTTTTTCAGTTAATGCAAAAAGGAAGTGTTTCAAGGCTTTTATATATTTTTTTCTACTTTTTTTTTCTGTGCTTACCTCCCAAAAGAAAAAAAGTTGATTTAATTTTTTTTTAAAGAATTGTTTAAAATTAATAATTTTTTTTAATATTATTTTTTTTTGTGATTTTTTTCTGTGTTGCGTCTTTTGGGACAAAATGTTTTTTTTTTTTTGTTTTTTGGTTCAAGGAAAAAGTGTTGTAATTTATAATAAGTTTTTGTTTTCTAATTTTTTTCCTGTGAGCCTAAATTGTGCTTAGGTGTGTTTCCTGTTTTGTGAAAATCGTGTTTTAAGTTTTTTTACAAAAAGATGCTGTTGAAAATTAAATATATTAAGGTAAGTACATCAATTTATTAATTTATTTAATTCGTAAACTATGAAAATCGGGTTAAAAATCGAAAATTGTTGTTGAATTCGAACTGGCGACCAGCCGTTTGTTATTCCGTTGCTCAAACCCAGCTAAGCCACGTTTTGTTCTTGATGTTTTTCAACAAACTCTGACAAAAATTTGACTTTGACTCTAGACTCTAGTATCTAGTATATAGATCCTCAGGGAAATCAAAACCACCTTTTATGGTTTGGCTTCTAACTCAGTTTGGCATCTAAAACTGGCAACATTATTCTTAAATATCTTATATAGACACAGACGGACTATGGGGTATAAACCCACTTGCCTCTTCGTGAACAAAGTATAAAAAAAGGGGAAAATGAATTGATTTTTCCTTTGGTATTTTTAATGTGGGCGAAAAATTAAACATGTATTACAAAGAACGCCAATATAAATCGTCTAGCTGAAAGCGGGGCGTGGCAGAGTAACAGCTACCCTCATTTTTGGTTGAGCAGTTGGAGAGAAGATGAGAGGGGGGGGGGGGGGCGGTCGTTGCCGTTGGCAAAGCTTTGGGGTAACAACTTCAAGCGCCATCAATCAAATGGCCAATGGTCAAATGCGTCCGCGGGCAAAGCAGACTTATTGGGTAAAGCGGGCTGCACGGTGAAGAGGTTGTTCGGTCGGGGAGGGAGGGGGGGGGGGGGGTGCAAGCGGTCGGCAGTCAAATCAATCAGCCCCTTGGCGCGGTTCACGTATCGCGCCATTAAATCAGAGCTTAAATATCAGTTTATTGTCGGTGATTTTTATATATGAGCGCATGGGCGTGGCCAACGCCCACGCCACCTGTATACAATGTGTACAATCGACTGGATTCGAAGTGCTCATAAAAAATGAAGACACAACCGAAACAGAAACTCAAACTGAACTGAACTGAACTGAAACGGAATTGAAACTGAAATGTTAATGCAATTGACCAGGTCAGGACGGCCTGCGTTGCAGCGTCGAGCATAACTTATTGTGATACTTAGTGCAAATCTTTGAAATCGGTTACTTTAGACGTAAGTCAGTTATGGACAAATTTATAGATATTATAATTATAGACATTGATTTGAACCTTGCACACACTAAAAAATTAAGAGGTACTATTAGGGAGCTCCCGACTAGGGGAACCCTGAACCCTCTTCTTCCAACATCAAATGCATATGTATTCTATTTTAGAAGCTATATGCCAAGTTTGGTGAAAATTGCCCAAAAAACTTGCTTGGAAACGAAGTAAGTTATCGATTATCGGAAATAAACTCGATCTGCGCGGGAACTAGGAGCACCTACATCTAGTCTCTAGCTCTTATAGGTTCTGAGATCCTATACATGATTTTTGGCCAAATTTCATGTGAAAATGTTTCCCTCGAACATCGTCAAAATATCATATATAGACATTGGTCAAAATTTTCCACCCCCATAACTCGGTCAAATCTCATCCAATTTTCACGAGGTTTGGTTCTTTTCTCTTGGTTTAGCCTCTAGATGAATTTGGCATCAAAACCTGGCAACATGATTTTTGGTCAAATTTCATGTGAAAATGGTTAACTCGAACATCGTCAAAATATCATATATAGACATTGGTCAAAATTTCTCACCCCCATAACTCGGTCAAATCTCATCCAATTTTCACGAGGTTTGGCTCTTTTCTCTTGGTTTAGCCTCTAGATGAATTTGCCATCAAAACCTGGCAACATGATTTTTGGTCAAATTTCATGTGAAAATGGTTAACTCGAACATCGTCAAAATATCATATATAGACATTGGTCAAAATTTCTCACCCCCATAACTCGGTCAAATCTCATCCAATTTTTACGAGGTTTGGCTCTTTTCTCTTGGTTTAGCCTCTAGATGAATTTGGCATCAAAACCTGGCAACATGATTTTTGGTCAAAATTCATGTGAAAATGGTTCCCTCGAACGTCGTCAAAATATCATATATAGACATTGGTCAAAATTTCCCACCCCCATAACTCGGTCAAATCTCATCCAATTTTCACGAGGTTTGGCTCTTTTCTCTTGGTTTAGCCTCTAGATGAATTTGGCATCAAAACCTGGCAACATGATTTTTGGTCAAATTTCATGAGAAAATGGTTAACTCGAACATCGTCAAAATATCATATATAGACATTGATCAAAATTTCTCACCCCCATAACTCGGTCAAATCTCATCCAATTTTCACGAGGTTTGGCTCTTTTCTCTTGGTTTAGCCTCTAGATGAATTTGGCATCAAAACCTGGCAACATGTTTTTTGGTCAAATTTCATGTGAAAATGGTTACCTCGAACATCCTCAAAATATCATATATAGACATTGGTCAAAATTTCCCACCCCCATAACTCGGTCAAATCTCATCCAATTTTCACGAGGTTTGGTTCTTTTCTCTTGGTTTAGCCTCTAGATGAATTTGGCATCAAAACCTGACAACATGATTTTTTGTCAAATTTCATGTGAAAATGGTTACCTCGAACATCGTCAAAATATCATACTTATATAGACATTGGTCAAAATTTGCCACCCCCATAACTCGGTCAAATCTCATCCAATTTTCACGAGGTTTGGCTCTTTTCTCTTGGTTTAGCCTCTAGATGAATTTGGCATCAAAACCTGACAACATGATTTTTGGTCAAATTTCATGTGAAAATGGTTCCCTCGAACATCGTCAAAATATCATATATACACATTGGTCAAAATTTCCCACCTCCATAACTCGGTCAAATCTCATCCAATTTTCACGAGGTTTGGCTCTTTTCTCTTGGTTTAGCCTCTAGATGAATTTGGCATCAAAACCTGGCAACATGATTTTTGGTCAAAATTCATGTGAAAATGGTTCCCTCGAACGTCGTCAAAATATCATATATAGACATTGGTCAAAATTTCCCACCCCCATAACTCGGTCAAATCTCATCCAATTTTCACGAGGTTTGGCTCTTTTCTCTTGGTTTAGCCTCTAGATGAATTTGGCATCAAAACCTGGCAACATGATTTTTGGTCAAATTTCATGAGAAAATGGTTAACTCGAACATCGTCAAAATATCATATATAGACATTGATCAAAATTTCTCACCCCCATAACTCGGTCAAATCTCATCCAATTTTCACGAGGTTTGGCTCTTTTCTCTTGGTTTAGCCTCTAGATGAATTTGGCATCAAAACCTGGCAACATGATTTTTGGTCAAATTTCATGTGAAAATGGTTACCTCGAACATCCTCAAAATATCATATATAGACATTGGTCAAAATTTCCCACCCCCATAACTCGGTCAAATCTCATCCAATTTTCACGAGGTTTGGTTCTTTTCTCTTGGTTTAGCCTCTAGATGAATTTGGCATCAAAACCTGACAACATGATTTTTGGTCAAATTTCATGTGAAAATGGTTACCTCGAACATCGTCAAAATATCATACTTATATAGACATTGGTCAAAATTTGCCACCCCCATAACTCGGTCAAATCTCATCCAATTTTCACGAGGTTTGGCTCTTTTCTCTTGGTTTAGCCTCTAGATGAATTTGCCATCAAAACCTGGCAACATGATTTTTTGTCAAATTTCATGTGAAAATGGTTACCTCGAACATCGTCAAAATATCATATATAGACATTGGTCAAAATTTCCCACCCCCATAACTCGGTCAAATCTCATCCAATTTTCACGAGGTTTGGTTCTTTTCTCTTGGTTTAGCCTCTAGATGAATTTGGCATCAAAACCTGACAACATGATTTTTTGTCAAATTTCATGTGAAAATGGTTACCTCGAACATCGTCAAAATATCATATATAGACATTGGTCAAAATTTCTCACCCCCATAACTCGGTCAAATCTCATCCAATTTTCACGAGGTTTGGCTCTTTTCTCTTGGTTTAGCCTCTAGATGAATTTGCCATCAAAACCTGGCAACATGATTTTTGGTCAAGTTTCATGTGAAAATGGTTAACTCGAACATCGTCAAAATATCATATATAGACATTGGTCAAAATTTCCCACCCCCATAACTTGGTCAAATCTCATCCAATTTTCACGAGGTTGGCTCTTTTCTCTTGGTTTAGCCTCTAGATGAATTTGGCATCAAAACCTGACAACATGATTTTTTGTCAAATTTCATGTGAAAATGGTTACCTCGAACATCGTCAAAATATCATATATAGACATTGGTCAAAATTTCTCACCCCCATAACTCGGTCAAATCTCATCCAATTTTCACGAGGTTTGGCTCTTTTCTCTTGGTTTAGCCTCTAGATGAATTTGCCATCAAAACCTGGCAACATGATTTTTGGTCAAATTTCATGTGAAAATGGTTCCCTCGAACATCGTCAAAATATCATATATAGACATTGGTCAAAATTTCCCACCTCCATAACTCGGTCAAATCTCATCCAATTTTCACGAGGTTTGGCTCTTTTCTCTTGGTTTAGCCTCTAGATGAATTTGGCATCAAAACCTGGCAACATGATATTTGGTCAAATTTCATGTGAAAATGGTTAACTCGAACATCGTCAAAATATCATATATAGACATTGGTCAAAATTTCTCACCCCCATAACTCGGTCAATTCTCACCCAATTTTCACGAGGTTTGGCTTTTTTCTCTTGGTTTAGCCTCTAGATGAATTTGGCATCAAAACCTGACAACATGATTTTTTGTCAAATTTCATGTGAAAATGGTTACCTCGAACATCGTCAAAATATCATATATAGACATTGGTCAAAATTTCCCACCCCCATAACTCGGTCAAATCTCATCCAATTTTCACGAGGTTTGGCTCTTTTCTCTTGGTTTAGCCTCTAGATGAATTTGGCATCAAAACCTGGCAACATGATATTTGGTCAAATTTCATGTGAAAATGGTTAACTCGAACATCGTCAAAATATCATATATAGACATTGGTCAAAATTTCTCACCCCCATAACTCGGTCAATTCTCACCCAATTTTCACGAGGTTTGGCTTTTTTCTCTTGGTTTAGCCTCTAGATGAATTTGGCATCAAAACCTGACAACATGATTTTTGGTCAAATTTCATGTGAAAATGGTTCCCTCGAACATCGTCAAAATATCATATATAGACATTGGACAAAATTTCCCACCTCCATAACTCGGTCAAATCTCATCCAATTTTCACGAGGTTTGGCTCTTTTCTCTTGGTTTAGCCTCTAGATGAATTTGGCATCAAAACCTGACAACATGATTTTTGGTCAAATTTCATGTGAAAATGGTTAACTCGAACATCGTCAAAATATCATATGTAGACATTGGTCAAAATTTCCCACCCCCATATCTCGGTCAAATCTCTTCCAATTTTCACGAGGTTTGGCTCTTTTCTCTTGGTTTAGCCTCTAGATGAATTTGGCATCAAAACCTGACAACATGATTTTTTGTCAAATTTCATGTGAAAATGCCAAATTCATCTATATAGACATTGGTCAAAATTTCCCACCCCCATAACTCGGTCAAATCTCATCCAATTTTCACGAGGTTTGGTTCTTTTCTCTTGGTTTAGCCTCTAGATGAATTTGGCATCAAAACCTGACAACATGATTTTTGGTCAAATTTCATGTGAAAATGGTTAACTCGAACATCGTCAAAATATCATATGTAGACATTGGTCAAAATTTCCCACCCCCATATCTCGGTCAAATCTCTTCCAATTTTCACGAGGTTTGGCTCTTTTCTCTTGGTTTAGCCTCTAGATGAATTTGGCATCAAAACCTGACAACATGATTTTTGGTCAAATTTCATGTGAAAATGGTTCCCTCGAACATCGTCAAAATATCATATATAGACATTGGTCAAAATTTCCCACCTCCATAACTCGGTCAAATCTCATCCAATTTTCACGAGGTTTGGCTCTTTTCTCTTGGTTTAGCCTCTAGATGAATTTGGCATCAAAACCTGGCAACATGATATTTGGTCAAATTTCATGTGAAAATGGTTAACTCGAACATCGTCAAAATATCATATATAGACATTGGTCAAAATTTCTCACCCCCATAACTCGGTCAATTCTCACCCAATTTTCACGAGCTTTGGCTTTTTTCTCTTGGTTTAGCCTCTAGATGAATTTGGCATCAAAACCTGACAACATGATTTTTTGTCAAATTTCATGTGAAAATGGTTACCTCGAACATCGTCAAAATATCATATGTAGACATTGGTCAAAATTTCCCACCCCCATATCTCGGTCAAATCTCTTCCAATTTTCACGAGGTTTGGCTCTTTTTCTCTTGGTTTAGCCTCTAGATGAATTTGGCATCAAAACCTGACAACATGATTTTTGGTCAAATTTCATGTGAAAATGGTTACCTCGAACATCGTCAAAATATCATATATAGACATTGGTCAAAATTTCTCACCCCCATAACTCGGTCAAATCTCATCCAATTTTCACGAGGTTTGGCTCTTTTCTCTTGGTTTAGCCTCTAGATGAATTTGCCATCAAAACCTGGCAACATGATTTTTGGTCAAATTTCATGTGAAAATGGTTCCCTCGAACATCGTCAAAATATCATATATAGACATTGGTCAAAATTTCCCACCTCCATAACTCGGTCAAATCTCACCCAATTTTCACGAGGTTTGGCTTTTTTCTCTTGGTTTAGCCTCTAGATGAATTTGGCATCAAAACCTGACAACATGATTTTTGGTCAAATTTCATGTGAAAATGGTTAACTCGAACATCGTCAAAATATCATATGTAGACATTGGTCAAAATTTCCCACCCCCATATCTCGGTCAAATCTCTTCCAATTTTCACGAGGTTTGGCTCTTTTCTCTTGGTTTAGCCTCTAGATGAATTTGGCATCAAAACCTGACAACATGATTTTTTGTCAAATTTCATGTGAAAATGCCAAATTCATCTATATAGACATTGGTCAAAATTTCCCACCCCCATAACTCGGTCAAATCTCATCCAATTTTCACGAGGTTTGGTTCTTTTCTCTTGGTTTAGCCTCTAGATGAATTTGGCATCAAAACCTGACAACATGATTTTTGGTCAAATTTCATGTGAAAATGGTTAACTCGAACATCGTCAAAATATCATATGTAGACATTGGTCAAAATTTCCCACCCCCATATCTCGGTCAAATCTCTTCCAATTTTCACGAGGTTTGGCTCTTTTCTCTTGGTTTAGCCTCTAGATGAATTTGGCATCAAAACCTGACAACATGATTTTTTGTCAAATTTCATGTGAAAATGGTTACCTCGAACATCGTCAAAATATCATATATAGACATTGGTCAAAATTTCTCACCCCCATAACTCGGTCAAATCTCATCCCATTTTCACGAGGTTTGGCTCTTTTCTCTTGGTTTAGCCTCTAGATGAATTTGCCATCAAAACCTGGCAACATGATTTTTGGTCAAATTTCATGTGAAAATGGTTCCCTCGAACATCGTCAAAATATCATATATAGACATTGGTCAAAATTTCCCACCTCCATAACTCGGTCAAATCTCATCCAATTTTCACGAGGTTTGGCTCTTTTCTCTTGGTTTAGCCTCTAGATGAATTTGGCATCAAAACCTGGCAACATGATATTTGGTCAAATTTCATGTGAAAATGGTTAACTCGAACATCGTCAAAATATCATATATAGACATTGGTCAAAATTTCCCACCTCCATAACTCGGTCAAATCTCATCCAATTTTCACGAGGTTTGGCTCTTTTCTCTTGGTTTAGCCTCTAGATGAATTTGGCATCAAAACCTGGCAACATGATATTTGGTCAAATTTCATGTGAAAATGGTTAACTCGAACATCGTCAAAATATCATATATAGACATTGGTCAAAATTTCTCACCCCCATAACTCGGTCAATTCTCACCCAATTTTCACGAGGTTTGGCTTTTTTCTCTTGGTTTAGCCTCTAGATGAATTTGGCATCAAAACCTGACAACATGATTTTTGGTCAAATTTCATGTGAAAATGGTTCCCTCGAACATCGTCAAAATATCATATATAGACATTGGACAAAATTTCCCACCTCCATAACTCGGTCAAATCTCATCCAATTTTCACGAGGTTTGGCTCTTTTCTCTTGGTTTAGCCTCTAGATGAATTTGGCATCAAAACCTGACAACATGATTTTTGGTCAAATTTCATGTGAAAATGGTTAACTCGAACATCGTCAAAATATCATATGTAGACATTGGTCAAAATTTCCCACCCCCATATCTCGGTCAAATCTCTTCCAATTTTCACGAGGTTTGGCTCTTTTCTCTTGGTTTAGCCTCTAGATGAATTTGCCATCAAAACCTGACAACATGATTTTTTGTCAAATTTCATGTGAAAATGCCAAATTCATCTATATAGACATTGGTCAAAATTTCCCACCCCCATAACTCGGTCAAATCTCATCCAATTTTCACGAGGTTTGGTTCTTTTCTCTTGGTTTAGCCTCTAGATGAATTTGGCATCAAAACCTGACAACATGATTTTTGGTCAAATTTCATGTGAAAATGGTTAACTCGAACATCGTCAAAATATCATATGTAGACATTGGTCAAAATTTCCCACCCCCATATCTCGGTCAAATCTCTTCCAATTTTCACGAGGTTTGGCTCTTTTCTCTTGGTTTAGCCTCTAGATGAATTTGGCATCAAAACCTGACAACATGATTTTTGGTCAAATTTCATGTGAAAATGGTTCCCTCGAACATCGTCAAAATATCATATATAGACATTGGTCAAAATTTCCCACCTCCATAACTCGGTCAAATCTCATCCAATTTTCACGAGGTTTGGCTCTTTTCTCTTGGTTTAGCCTCTAGATGAATTTGGCATCAAAACCTGGCAACATGATATTTGGTCAAATTTCATGTGAAAATGGTTAACTCGAACATCGTCAAAATATCATATATAGACATTGGTCAAAATTTCTCACCCCCATAACTCGGTCAATTCTCACCCAATTTTCACGAGGTTTGGCTTTTTTCTCTTGGTTTAGCCTCTAGATGAATTTGGCATCAAAACCTGACAACATGATTTTTTGTCAAATTTCATGTGAAAATGGTTACCTCGAACATCGTCAAAATATCATATATAGACATTGGTCAAAATTTCCCACCCCCATAACTCGGTCAAATCTCATCCAATTTTCACGAGGTTTGGTTCTTTTCTCTTGGTTTAGCCTCTAGATGAATTTGGCATCAAAACCTGACAACATGATTTTTGGTCAAATTTCATGTGAAAATGGTTAACTCGAACATCGTCAAAATATCATATGTAGACATTGGTCAAAATTTCCCACCCCCATATCTCGGTCAAATCTCTTCCAATTTTCACGAGGTTTGGCTCTTTTCTCTTGGTTTAGCCTCTAGATGAATTTGCCATCAAAACCTGGCAACATGATTTTTGGTCAAGTTTCATGTGAAAATGGTTAACTCGAACATCGTCAAAATATCATATATAGACATTGGTCAAAATTTCCCACCCCCATAACTTGGTCAAATCTCATCCAATTTTCACGAGGTTGGCTCTTTTCTCTTGGTTTAGCCTCTAGATGAATTTGGCATCAAAACCTGACAACATGATTTTTTGTCAAATTTCATGTGAAAATGGTTACCTCGAACATCGTCAAAATATCATATATAGACATTGGTCAAAATTTCTCACCCCCATAACTCGGTCAAATCTCATCCAATTTTCACGAGGTTTGGCTCTTTTCTCTTGGTTTAGCCTCTAGATGAATTTGCCATCAAAACCTGGCAACATGATTTTTGGTCAAATTTCATGTGAAAATGGTTCCCTCGAACATCGTCAAAATATCATATATAGACATTGGACAAAATTTCCCACCTCCATAACTCGGTCAAATCTCATCCAATTTTCACGAGGTTTGGCTCTTTTCTCTTGGTTTAGCCTCTAGATGAATTTGGCATCAAAACCTGACAACATGATTTTTTGTCAAATTTCATGTGAAAATGGTTACCTCGAACATCGTCAAAATATCATATATAGACATTGGTCAAAATTTCCCACCCCCATAACTCGGTCAAATCTCATCCGATTTTCACGAGGTTTGGCTCTTTTCTCTTGGTTTAGCCTCTAGATGAATTTGGCATCAAAACCTGACAACATGATTTTTGGTCAAATTTCATGTGAAAATGGTTAACTCGAACATCGTCAAAATATCATATATAGACATTGGTCAAAATTTCTCACCCCCATAACTCGGTCAATTCTCATCCAATTTTCACGAGGTTTGGCTCTTTTCTCTTGGTTTAGCCTCTAGATGAATTTGGCATCAAAACCTGACAACATGATTTTTTGTCAAATTTCATGTGAAAATGGTTACCTCGAACATCGTCAAAATATCATATATAGACATTGGTCAAAATTTCTCACCCCCATAACTCGGTCAAATCTCATCCAATTTTCACGAGGTTTGGTTCTTTTCTCTTGGTTTAGCCTCTAGATGAATTTGCCATCAAAACCTGGCAACATGATTTTTGGTCAAGTTTCATGTGAAAATGGTTAACTCGAACATCGTCAAAATATCATATATAGACATTGGTCAAAATTTCCCACCCCCATAACTTGGTCAAATCTCATCCAATTTTCACGAGGTTTGGCTCTTTTCTCTTGGTTTAGCCTCTAGATGAATTTGGCATCAAAACCTGACAACATGATTTTTTGTCAAATTTCATGTGAAAATGGTTAACTCGAACATCGTCAAAATATCATATATAGACATTGGTCAAAATTTCCCACCCCCATAACTCGGTCAAATCTCATCCATTTTTCACGAGGTTTGGCTCTTTTCTCTTGGTTTAGCCTCTAGATGAATTTGGCATCAAAACCTGACAACATGATTTTTTGTCAAATTAAAATGGTTCCTTCGAACATCGTCAAAATATCATATATAGACATTGGTCAAAATTTCTCACCCCCATAACTCGGTCAAATCTCATCCAATTTTCACGAGGTTTGGCTCTCTTCTCTTGGTTTAGCCTCTAGATGAATTTGCCATCAAAACCTGGCAACATGATTTTTGGTCAAATTTCATGTGAAAATGGTTAACTCGAACATCGTCAAAATATCATATGTAGACATTGGTCAAAATTTCCCACCCCCATATCTCGGTCAAATCTCATCCAATTTTCACGAGGTTTGGCTCTTTTCTCTTGGTTTAGCCTCTAGATGAATTTGCCATCAAAACCTGGCAACATGATTTTTGGTCAAATTTCATGTGAAAATGGTTAACTCGAACATCGTCAAAATATCATATATAGACATTGGTCAAAATTTCCCACCCCCATAACTCGGTCAAATCTCATCCAATTTTCACGAGGTTTGGCTCTTTTCTCTTGGTTTAGCCTCTAGATGAATTTGGCATCAAAACCTGACAACGTGATTTTTTGTCAAATTTCATGTGAAAATGGTTACCTCGAACATCGTCAAAATATCATATATAGACATTGGTCAAAATTTCCCACCCCCATAACTCGTTCAAATCTCATCCAATTTTCACGAGGTTTGGTTCTTTTCTCTTGGTTTAGCCTCTAGATGAATTTGGCATCAAAACCTGACAACATGATTTTTTGTCAAATTTCATGTGAAAATGGTTACCTCGAACATCGTCAAAATATCATATATAGACATTGGTCAAAATTTGCCACCCCCATAACTCGGTCAAATCTCATCCATTTTTCACGAGGTTTGGCTCTTTTCTCTTGGTTTAGCCTCTAGATGAATTTGGCATCAAAACCTGACAACATGATTTTTTGTCAAATTAAAATGGTTCCCTCGAACATCGTCAAAATATCATATATAGACATTGGTCAAAATTTCTCACCCCCATAACTCGGTCAAATCTCATCCAATTTTCACGAGGTTTGGCTCTCTTCTCTTGGTTTAGCCTCTAGATGAATTTGCCATCAAAACCTGGCAACATGATTTTTGGTCAAATTTCATGTGAAAATGGTTAACTCGAACATCGTCAAAATATCATATGTAGACATTGGTCAAAATTTCCCACCCCCATATCTCGGTCAAATCTCATCCAATTTTCACGAGGTTTGGCTCTTTTCTCTTGGTTTAGCCTCTAGATGAATTTGCCATCAAAACCTGGCAACATGATTTTTGGTCAAATTTCATGTGAAAATGGTTAACTCGAACATCGTCAAAATATCATATATAGACATTGGTCAAAATTTCCCACCCCCATAACTCGGTCAAATCTCATCTAATTTTCACGAGGTTTGGCTCTTTTCTCTTGGTTTAGCCTCTAGATGAATTTGCCATCAAAACCTGGCAACATGATTTTTGGTCAAATTTCATGTGAAAATGGTTAACTCGAACATCGTCAAAATATCATATATAGACATTGGTCAAAATTTCCCACCCCCATAACTCGGTCAAATCTCATCCAATTTTCACGAGGTTTGGCTCTTTTCTCTTGGTTTAGCCTCTAGATGAATTTGGCATCAAAACCTGACAACGTGATTTTTTGTCAAATTTCATGTGAAAATGGTTACCTCGAACATCGTCAAAATATCATATATAGACATTGGTCAAAATTTCCCACCCCCATAACTCGTTCAAATCTCATCCAATTTTCACGAGGTTTGGTTCTTTTCTCTTGGTTTAGCCTCTAGATGAATTTGGCATCAAAACCTGACAACATGATTTTTGGTCAAATTTCATGTGAAAATGGTTACCTCGAACATCGTCAAAATATCATATATAGACATTGGTCAAAATTGGCCACCCCCATAACTCGGTCAAATCTCATCCAATTTCACGAGGTTTGGCTCTTTTCTCTTGGTTTAGCCTCTAGATGAATTTGGCATCAAAACCTGACAACATGATTTTTTGTCAAATTAAAATGGTTCCCTCGAACATCGTCAAAATATCATATATAGACATTGGTCAAAATTTCCCACCCCCATATCTCGGTCAAATCTCATCCAATTTTCACGAGGTTTGGCTCTTTTCTCTTGGTTTAGCCTCTAGATGAATTTGCCATCAAAACCTGGCAACATGATTTTTGGTCAAATTTCATGTGAAAATGGTTAACTCGAACATCGTCAAAATATCATATATAGACATTGGTCAAAATTTCTCACCCCCATAACTCGGTCAAATCTCATCCAATTTTCACGAGGTTTGGCTCTTTTCTCTTGGTTTAGCCACTAGATGAATTTGGCATCAAAACCTGGCAACATGATTTTTGGTCAAATTTCATGTGAAAATGGTTAACTCGAACATCGTCAAAATATCATATACAGACATTGGTCAAAATTTCTCACCCCCATAACTCGGTCAAATCTCATCCAATTTTCACGAGGTTTGGCTCTTTTCTCTTGGTTTAGCCTCTAGATGAATTTGGCATCAAAACCTGGCAACATGATTTTTGGTCAAATTTCATGTGAAAATGGTTACCTCGAACATCGTCAAAATATCATATATAGACATTGGTCAAAATTTGCCACCCCCATAACTCGGTCAAATCTCATCCATTTTTCACGAGGTTTGGCTCTTTTCTCTTGGTTTAGCCTCTAGATGAATTTGCCATCAAAACCTGACAACATGATTTTTTGTCAAATTAAAATGGTTCCCTCGAACATCGTCAAAATATCATATATAGACATTGGTCAAAATTTCTCACCCCCATAACTCGGTCAAATCTCATCCAATTTTCACGAGGTTTGGCTCTCTTCTCTTGGTTTAGCCTCTAGATGAATTTGCCATCAAAACCTGGCAACATGATTTTTGGTCAAATTTCATGTGAAAATGGTTCCCTCGAACATCGTCAAAATATCATATATAGACATGGGTCAAAATTTCTCACCCCCATAACTCGGTCAAATCTCATCCAATTTTCACGAGGTTTCGCTCTTTTCTCTTGGTTTAGCCTCTAGATGAATTTGCCATCAAAACCTGACAACATGATTTTTTGTCAAATTTCATGTGAAAATGGTTCCCTCGAACATCGTCAAAATATCATATATAGACATTGGTCAAAATTTCTCACCCCCATAACTCGGTCAAATCTCATCCAATTTTCACGAGGTTTGGCTCTTTTCTCTTGGTTTAGCCTCTAGATGAATTTGGCATCAAAACCTGGCAACATGATTTTTGGTCAAATTTCATGTGAAAATGGTTAACTCGAACATCGTCAAAATATCATATGTAGACATTGGTCAAAATTTCCCACCCCCATATCTCGGTCAAATCTCATCCAATTTTCACGAGGTTTGGCTCTTTTCTCTTGGTTTAGCCTCTAGATGAATTTGCCATCAAAACCTGGCAACATGATTTTTGGTCAAATTTCATGTGAAAATGGTTAACTCGAACATCGTCAAAATATCATATATAGACATGGGTCAAAATTTCTCACCCCCATAACTCGGTCAAATCTCATCCAATTTTCACGAGGTTTCGCTCTTTTCTCTTGGTTTAGCCTCTAGATGAATTTGCCATCAAAACCTGACAACATGATTTTTTGTCAAATTTCATGTGAAAATGGTTCCCTCGAACATCGTCAAAATATCATATATAGACATTGGTCAAAATTTCTCACCCCCATAACTCGGTCAAATCTCATCCAATTTTCACGAGGTTTGGCTCTTTTCTCTTGGTTTAGCCTCTAGATGAATTTGGCATCAAAACCTGGCAACATGATTTTTGGTCAAATTTCATGTGAAAATGGTTCCCTCGAACATCGTCAAAATATCATATATAGACATGGGTCAAAATTTCTCACCCCCATAACTCGGTCAAATCTCATCCAATTTTCACGAGGTTTCGCTCTTTTCTCTTGGTTTAGCCTCTAGATGAATTTGCCATCAAAACCTGGCAACATGATTTTTGGTCAAATTTCATGTGAAAATGGTTAACTCGAACATCGTCAAAATATCATATGTAGACATTGGTCAAAATTTCCCACCCCCATATCTCGGTCAAATCTCATCCAATTTTCACGAGGTTTGGCTCTTTTCTCTTGGTTTAGCCTCTAGATGAATTTGCCATCAAAACCTGGCAACATGATTTTTGGTCAAATTTCATGTGAAAATGGTTAACTCGAACATCGTCAAAATATCATATGTAGACATTGGTCAAAATTTCCCACCCCCATATCTCGGTCAAATCTCATCCAATTTTCACGAGGTTTGGCTCTTTTCTCTTGGTTTAGCCTCTAGATGAATTTGCCATCAAAACCTGGCAACATGATTTTTGGTCAAATTTCATGTGAAAATGGTTAACTCGAACATCGTCAAAATATCATATATAGACATTGGTCAAAATTTCTCACCCCCATAACTCGGTCAAATCTCATCCAATTTTCACGAGGTTTGGCTCTTTTCTCTTGGTTTAGCCTCTAGATGAATTTGGCATCAAAACCTGGCAACATGATTTTTGGTCAAATTTCATGTGAAAATGGTTAACTCGAACATCGTCAAAATATCATATATAGACATTGGTCAAAATTTCTCACCCCCATAACTCGGTCAAAACTCATCCAATTTTCATGAGGTTTGGCTCTTTTCTCTTGGTTTAGCCTCTAGATGAATTTGGCATCAAAACCTGGCAACATGATTTTTGGTCAAAATTCATGTGAAAATGGTTCCCTCGAACATCGTCAAAATATCATATATAGACATTGATCAAAATTTCCCACCCCCATAACTCGTTCAAATCTCGTCCGATTTTCACGAGGTTTGGCTATTTTCTCTTGGTTTTGCCTCTAGATGAATTTGCCATCAAAACCTGGCAACATGATTTTTGGTCAAATTTCATGTGAAAATGGTTAACTCGAACATCGTCAAAATATCATATATAGACATGGGTCAAAATTTCTCACCCCCATAACTCGGTCAAATCTCATCCAATTTTCACGAGGTTTCGCTCTTTTCTCTTGGTTTAGCCTCTAGATGAATTTGCCATCAAAACCTGACAACATGATTTTTTGTCAAATTTCATGTGAAAATGGTTCCCTCGAACATCGTCAAAATATCATATATAGACATTGGTCAAAATTTCTCACCCCCATAACTCGGTCAAATCTCATCCAATTTTCACGAGGTTTGGCTCTTTTCTCTTGGTTTAGCCTCTAGATGAATTTGGCATCAAAACCTGGCAACATGATTTTTGGTCAAATTTCATGTGAAAATGGTTCCCTCGAACATCGTCAAAATATCATATATAGACATGGGTCAAAATTTCTCACCCCCATAACTCGGTCAAATCTCATCCAATTTTCACGAGGTTTCGCTCTTTTCTCTTGGTTTAGCCTCTAGATGAATTTGCCATCAAAACCTGGCAACATGATTTTTGGTCAAATTTCATGTGAAAATGGTTAACTCGAACATCGTCAAAATATCATATGTAGACATTGGTCAAAATTTCCCACCCCCATATCTCGGTCAAATCTCATCCAATTTTCACGAGGTTTGGCTCTTTTCTCTTGGTTTAGCCTCTAGATGAATTTGCCATCAAAACCTGGCAACATGATTTTTGGTCAAATTTCATGTGAAAATGGTTAACTCGAACATCGTCAAAATATCATATGTAGACATTGGTCAAAATTTCCCACCCCCATATCTCGGTCAAATCTCATCCAATTTTCACGAGGTTTGGCTCTTTTCTCTTGGTTTAGCCTCTAGATGAATTTGCCATCAAAACCTGGCAACATGATTTTTGGTCAAATTTCATGTGAAAATGGTTAACTCGAACATCGTCAAAATATCATATATAGACATTGGTCAAAATTTCTCACCCCCATAACTCGGTCAAATCTCATCCAATTTTCACGAGGTTTGGCTCTTTTCTCTTGGTTTAGCCTCTAGATGAATTTGGCATCAAAACCTGGCAACATGATTTTTGGTCAAATTTCATGTGAAAATGGTTAACTCGAACATCGTCAAAATATCATATATAGACATTGGTCAAAATTTCTCACCCCCATAACTCGGTCAAAACTCATCCAATTTTCATGAGGTTTGGCTCTTTTCTCTTGGTTTAGCCTCTAGATGAATTTGGCATCAAAACCTGGCAACATGATTTTTGGTCAAAATTCATGTGAAAATGGTTCCCTCGAACATCGTCAAAATATCATATATAGACATTGATCAAAATTTCCCACCCCCATAACTCGTTCAAATCTCGTCCGATTTTCACGAGGTTTGGCTATTTTCTCTTGGTTTTGCCTCTAGATGAATTTGCCATCAAAACCTGGCAACATGATTTTTGGTCAAAATTCATGTGAAAATGGTTCCCTCGAAAATCGTCAAAATATCATATATAGACATTGGTCAAAATTTCCCACCCCCAGAACTCGGTCAAATCTCATCCAATTTTCACGAGGTTTGGCTCTTTTCTCTTGGTTTAGCCTCTAGATGAATTTGCCATCAAAACCTGGCAACATGATTTTTGGTCAAATTTCATGTGAAAATGGTTAACTCGAACATCGTCAAAATATCATATGTAGACATTGGTCAAAATTTCCCACCCCCATATCTCGGTCAAATCTCATCCAATTTTCACGAGGTTTGGCTCTTTTCTCTTGGTTTAGCCTCTAGATGAATTTGCCATCAAAACCTGGCAACATGATTTTTGGTCAAATTTCATGTGAAAATGGTTAACTCGAACATCGTCAAAATATCATATATAGACATTGGTCAAAATTTCTCACCCCCATAACTCGGTCAAATCTCATCCAATTTTCACGAGGTTTGGCTCTTTTCTCTTGGTTTAGCCTCTAGATGAATTTGGCATCAAAACCTGGCAACATGATTTTTGGTCAAATTTCATGTGAAAATGGTTAACTCGAACATCGTCAAAATATCATATATAGACATTGGTCAAAATTTCTCACCCCCATAACTCGGTCAAAACTCATCCAATTTTCATGAGGTTTGGCTCTTTTCTCTTGGTTTAGCCTCTAGATGAATTTGGCATCAAAACCTGGCAACATGATTTTTGGTCAAAATTCATGTGAAAATGGTTCCCTCGAACATCGTCAAAATATCATATATAGACATTGATCAAAATTTCCCACCCCCATAACTCGTTCAAATCTCATCCAATTTTCACGAGGTTTGGCTATTTTCTCTTGGTTTAGCCTCTAGATGAATTTGCCATCAAAACCTGGCAACATGATTTTTGGTCAAAATTCATGTGAAAATGGTTCCCTCGAAAATCGTCAAAATATCATATATAGACATTGGTCAAAATTTCCCACCCCCATAACTCGGTCAAATCTCATCCAATTTTCACGAGGTTTGGCTCTTTTCTCTTGGTTTAGCCTCTAGATGAATTTGGCATCAAAACCTGGCAACATGATTTTTGGTCAAATTTCATGTGAAAATGGTTAACTCGAACATCGTCAAAATATCATATATAGACATTGGTCAAAATTTCTCACCCCCATAACTCGGTCAAATCTCATCCAATTTTCACGAGGTTTGGCTCTTTTCTCTTGGTTTAGCCTCTAGATGAATTTGCCATCAAAACCTGGCAACATGATTTTTGGTCAAAATTCATGTGAAAATGGTTCCCTCGAACATCGTCAAAATATCATATATAGACATTGGTCAAAATTTCTCACCCCCATAACTCGGTCAAATCTCATCCAATTTTCACGCGGTTTGGCTCTTTTCTCTTGGTTTAGCCTCTAGATGAATTTGGCATCAAAACCTGGCAACATGATTTTTGGTCAAATTTCATGTGAAAATGGTTAACTCGAACATCGTCAAAATATCATATATAGACATTGGTCAAAATTTCTCACCCCCATAACTCGGTCAAATCTCATCCAATTTTCACGAGGTTTGGCTCTTTTCTCTTGGTTTAGCCTCTAGATGAATTTGCCATCAAAACCTGGCAACATGATTTTTGGTCAAATTTCATGTGAAAATGGTTAACTCGAACATCGTCAAAATATCATATATAGACATTGGTCAAAATTTCCCACCCCCATAACTCGGTCAAATCTCATCCAATTTTCACGAGGTTTGGCTCTTTTCTCTTGGTTTAGCCTCTAGATGAATTTGGCATCAAAACCTGGCAACATGATTTTTGGTCAAATTTCATGTGAAAATGGTTCCCTCGAACATCGTCAAAATATCATATATAGACATTGGTCAAAATTTCTCACCCCCATAACTCGGTCAAATCTCATCCAATTTTCACGAGGTTTCGCTCTTTTCTCTTGGTTTAGCCTCTAGATGAATTTGGCATCAAAACCTGGCAACATGATTTTTGGTCAAATTCATGTGAAAATGGTTCCCTCGAACATCGTCAAAATATCATATATAGACATTGGTCAAAATTTCCCACCCCCATAACTCGGTCAAATCTCATCCAATTTTCACGAGGTTTGGCTCTTTTCTCTTGGTTTAGCCTCTAGATGAATTTGCCATCAAAACCTGGCAACATGATTTTTGGTCAAATTTCATGTGAAAATGGTTAACTCGAACATCGTCAAAATATCATATATAGACATTGGTCAAAATTTCTCACCCCCATAACTCGGTCAAATCTCATCCAATTTTCACGAGGTTTGGCTCTTTTCTCTTGGTTTAGCCTCTAGATGAATTTGGCATCAAAACCTGGCAACATGATTTTTGGTCAAATTTCATGTGAAAATGGTTAACTCGAACATCGTCAAAATATCATATATAGACATTGGTCAAAATTTCTCACCCCCATAACTCGGTCAAATCTCATCCAATTTTCACGAGGTTTGGCTCTTTTCTCTTGGTTTAGCCTCTAGATGAATTTGGCATCAAAACCTGGCAACATGATTTTTGGTCAAATTTCATGTGAAAATGGTTACCTCGAACATCGTCAAAATATCATATATAGACATTGGTCAAAATTTCTCACCCCCATAACTCGGTCAAATCTCATCCAATTTTCACGAGGTTTGGCTCTTTTCTCTTGGTTTAGCCTCTAGATGAATTTGGCCATCAAAACCTGGCAACATGATTTTTGGTCAAATTTCATGTGAAAATGGTTACCTCGAACATCGTCAAAATATCATATATAGACATTGGTCAAAATTTCTCACCCCCATAACTCGGTCAAATCTCATCCAATTTTCACGAGGTTTGGCTCTTTTCTCTTGGTTTAGCCTCTAGATGAATTTGCCATCAAAACCTGGCAACATGATTTTTGGTCAAATTTCATGTGAAAATGGTTACCTCGAACATCGTCAAAATATCATATATAGACATTGGTCAAAATTTCTCACCCCCATAACTCGGTCAAATCTCATCCAATTTTCACGAGGTTTGGCTCTTTTCTCTTGGTTTAGCCTCTAGATGAATTTGCCATCAAAACCTGGCAACATGATTTTTGGTCAAATTTCATGTGAAAATGGTTACCTCGAACATCGTCAAAATATCATATATAGACATTGGTCAAAATTTCTCACCCCCATAACTCGGTCAAATCTCATCCAATTTTCACGAGGTTTGGCTCTTTTCTCTTGGTTTAGCCTCTAGATGAATTTGGCATCAAAACCTGGCAACATGATTTTTGGTCAAATTTCATGTGAAAATGGTTACCTCGAACATCGTCAAAATATCATATATAGACATTGGTCAAAATTTCTCACCCCCATAACTCGGTCAAATCTCATCCAATTTTCACGAGGTTTGGCTCTTTTCTCTTGGTTTAGCCTCTAGATGAATTTGCCATCAAAACCTGGCAACATGATTTTTGGTCAAATTTCATGTGAAAATGGTTAACTCGAACATCGTCAAAATATCATATATAGACATTGGTCAAAATTTCTCACCCCCATAACTCGGTCAAATCTCATCCAATTTTCACGAGGTTTGGCTCTTTTCTCTTGGTTTAGCCTCTAGATGAATTTGGCATCAAAACCTGGCAACATGATTTTTGGTCAAATTTCATGTGAAAATGGTTACCTCGAACATCGTCAAAATATCATATATAGACATTGGTCAAAATTTCTCACCCCCATAACTCGGTCAAATCTCATCCAATTTTCACGAGGTTTGGCTCTTTTCTCTTGGTTTAGCCTCTAGATGAATTTGCCATCAAAACCTGGCAACATGATTTTTGGTCAAATTTCATGTGAAAATGGTTAACTCGAACATCGTCAAAATATCATATATAGACATTGGTCAAAATTTCTCACCCCCATAACTCGGTCAAATCTCATCCAATTTTCACGAGGTTTGGCTCTTTTCTCTTGGTTTAGCCTCTAGATGAATTTGGCATCAAAACCTGGCAACATGATTTTTGGTCAAATTTCATGTGAAAATGGTTAACTCGAACATCGTCAAAATATCATATATAGACATTGGTCAAAATTTCTCACCCCCATAACTCGGTCAAATCTCATCCAATTTTCACGAGGTTTGGCTCTTTTCTCTTGGTTTAGCCTCTAGATGAATTTGGCATCAAAACCTGGCAACATGATTTTTGGTCAAATTTCATGTGAAAATGGTTAACTCGAACATCGTCAAAATATCATATATAGACATTGGTCAAAATTTCTCACCCCCATAACTCGGTCAAATCTCATCCAATTTTCACGAGGTTTGGCTCTTTTCTCTTGGTTTAGCCTCTAGATGAATTTGCCATCAAAACCTGGCAACATGATTTTTGGTCAAATTTCATGTGAAAATGGTTAACTCGAACATCGTCAAAATATCATATATAGACATTGGTCAAAATTTCTCACCCCCATAACTCGGTCAAATCTCATCCAATTTTCACGAGGTTTGGCTCTTTTCTCTTGGTTTAGCCTCTAGATGAATTTGGCATCAAAACCTGGCAACATGATTTTTGGTCAAATTTCATGTGAAAATGGTTAACTCGAACATCGTCAAAATATCATATATAGACATTGGTCAAAATTTCTCACCCCCATAACTCGGTCAAATCTCATCCAATTTTCACGAGGTTTGGCTCTTTTCTCTTGGTTTAGCCTCTAGATGAATTTGCATCAAAACCTGGCAACATGATTTTTGGTCAAATTTCATGTGAAAATGGTTAACTCGAACATCGTCAAAATATCATATATAGACATTGGTCAAAATTTCCCACCCCCATAACTCGGTCAAATCTCATCCAATTTTCACGAGGTTTGGCTCTTTTCTCTTGGTTTAGCCTCTAGATGAATTTGGCATCAAAACCTGGCAACATGATTTTTGGTCAAATTTCATGTGAAAATGGTTACCTCGAACATCGTCAAAATATCATATATAGACATTGGTCAAAATTTCTCACCCCCATAACTCGGTCAAATCTCATCCAATTTTCACGAGGTTTGGCTCTTTTCTCTTGGTTTAGCCTCTAGATGAATTTGGCATCAAAACCTGGCAACATGATTTTTGGTCAAATTTCATGTGAAAATGGTTAACTCGAACATCGTCAAAATATCATATATAGACATTGGTCAAAATTTCTCACCCCCATAACTCGGTCAAATCTCATCCAATTTTCACGAGGTTTGGCTCTTTTCTCTTGGTTTAGCCTCTAGATGAATTTGCATCAAAACCTGGCAACATGATTTTTGGTCAAATTTCATGTGAAAATGGTTAACTCGAACATCGTCAAAATATCATATATAGACATTGGTCAAAATTTCTCACCCCCATAACTCGGTCAAATCTCATCCAATTTTCACGAGGTTTGGCTCTTTTCTCTTGGTTTAGCCTCTAGATGAATTTGGCATCAAAACCTGGCAACATGATTTTTGGTCAAATTTCATGTGAAAATGGTTCCCTCGAACATCGTCAAAATATCATATATAGACATTGGTCAAAATTTCTCACCCCCATAACTCGGTCAAATCTCATCCAATTTTCACGAGGTTTGGCTCTTTTCTCTTGGTTTAGCCTCTAGATGAATTTGCCATCAAAACCTGGCAACATGATTTTTGGTCAAATTTCATGTGAAAATGGTTAACTCGAACATCGTCAAAATATCATATATAGACATTGGTCAAAATTTCTCACCCCCATAACTCGGTCAAATCTCATCCAATTTTCACGAGGTTTGGCTCTTTTCTCTTGGTTTAGCCTCTAGATGAATTTGCCATCAAAACCTGGCAACATGATTTTTGGTCAAATTTCATGTGAAAATGGTTAACTCGAACATCGTCAAAATATCATATATAGACATTGGTCAAAATTTCTCACCCCCATAACTCGGTCAAATCTCATCCAATTTTCACGAGGTTTGGCTCTTTTCTCTTGGTTTAGCCTCTAGATGAATTTGCCATCAAAACCTGGCAACATGATTTTTGGTCAAATTTCATGTGAAAATGGTTAACTCGAACATCGTCAAAATATCATATATAGACATTGGTCAAAATTTCTCACCCCCATAACTCGGTCAAATCTCATCCAATTTTCACGAGGTTTGGCTCTTTTCTCTTGGTTTAGCCTCTAGATGAATTTGCCATCAAAACCTGGCAACATGATTTTTGGTCAAATTTCATGTGAAAATGGTTAACTCGAACATCGTCAAAATATCATATATAGACATTGGTCAAAATTTCTCACCCCCATAACTCGGTCAAATCTCATCCAATTTTCACGAGGTTTGGCTCTTTTCTCTTGGTTTAGCCTCTAGATGAATTTGGCATCAAAACCTGGCAACATGATTTTTGGTCAAATTTCATGTGAAAATGGTTAACTCGAACATCGTCAAAATATCATATATAGACATTGGTCAAAATTTCTCACCCCCATAACTCGGTCAAATCTCATCCAATTTTCACGAGGTTTGGCTCTTTTCTCTTGGTTTAGCCTCTAGATGAATTTGGCATCAAAACCTGGCAACATGATTTTTGGTCAAATTTCATGTGAAAATGGTTACCTCGAACATCGTCAAAATATCATATATAGACATTGGTCAAAATTTCTCACCCCCATAACTCGGTCAAATCTCATCCAATTTTCACGAGGTTTCGCTCTTTTCTCTTGGTTTAGCCTCTAGATGAATTTGGCATCAAAACCTGGCAACATGATTTTTGGTCAAATTTCATGTGAAAATGGTTAACTCGAACATCGTCAAAATATCATATATAGACATTGGTCAAAATTTCCCACCCCCATAACTCGGTCAAATCTCATCCAATTTTCACGAGGTTTGGCTCTTTTCTCTTGGTTTAGCCTCTAGATGAATTTGGCCATCAAAACCTGGCAACATGATTTTTGGTCAAATTTCATGTGAAAATGGTTAACTCGAACATCGTCAAAATATCATATATAGACATTGGTCAAAATTTCTCACCCCCATAACTCGGTCAAATCTCATCCAATTTTCACGAGGTTTGGCTCTTTTCTCTTGGTTTAGCCTCTAGATGAATTTGGCATCAAAACCTGGCAACATGATTTTTGGTCAAATTTCATGTGAAAATGGTTAACTCGAACATCGTCAAAATATCATATATAGACATTGGTCAAAATTTCTCACCCCCATAACTCGGTCAAATCTCATCCAATTTTCACGAGGTTTGGCTCTTTTCTCTTGGTTTAGCCTCTAGATGAATTTGGCATCAAAACCTGGCAACATGATTTTTGGTCAAATTTCATGTGAAAATGGTTAACTCGAACATCGTCAAAATATCATATATAGACATTGGTCAAAATTTCTCACCCCCATAACTCGGTCAAATCTCATCCAATTTTCACGAGGTTTGGCTCTTTTCTCTTGGTTTAGCCTCTAGATGAATTTGGCATCAAAACCTGGCAACATGATTTTTGGTCAAATTTCATGTGAAAATGGTTCCCTCGAACATCGTCAAAATATCATATATAGACATTGGTCAAAATTTCTCACCCCCATAACTCGGTCAAATCTCATCCAATTTTCACGAGGTTTGGCTCTTTTCTCTTGGTTTAGCCTCTAGATGAATTTGGCATCAAAACCTGGCAACATGATTTTTGGTCAAATTTCATGTGAAAATGGTTAACTCGAACATCGTCAAAATATCATATGTAGACATTGGTCAAAATTTCCCACCCCCATATTTCGGTCAAATCTCATCCAATTTTCACGAGGTTTGGCTCTTTTCTCTTGGTTTAGCCTCTAGATGAATTTGCCATCAAAACCTGGCAACATGATTTTTGGTCAAATTTCATGTGAAAATGGTTAACTCGAACATTGTCAAAATATCATATATAGACATTGGTCAAAATTTCTCACCCCCATAACTCGGTCAAATCTCATCCAATTTTCACGAGGTTTGGCTCTTTTCTCTTGGTTTAGCCTCTAGATGAATTTGGCATCAAAACCTGGCAACATGATTTTTGGTCAAATTTCATGTGAAAATGGTTAACTCGAACATCGTCAAAATATCATATATAGACATTGGTCAAAATTTCTCACCCCCATAACTCGGTCAAAACTCATCCAATTTTCATGAGGTTTGGCTCTTTTCTCTTGGTTTAGCCTCTAGATGAATTTGGCATTAAAACCTGGCAACATGATTTTTGGTCAAATTTCATGTGAAAATGGTTAACTCGAACATCGTCAAAATATCATATATAGACATTGGTCAAAATTTCTCACCCCCATAACTCGGTCAAAACTCATCCAATTTTCATGAGGTTTGGCTCTTTTCTCTTGGTTTAGCCTCTAGATGAATTTGGCATCAAAACCTGGCAACATGATATTTGGTGAAATTTCATGTGAAAATGGTTAGCTCGAACATCGTCAAAATATCATATATAGACATTGGTCAAAATTTCTCACCCCATAACTCGGTCAATTCTCATCCAATTTTCACGAGGTTTGGCTATTTTCTCTTGGTTTTGCCTCTAGATGAATTTGGCATCAAAACCTGGCAACATGATTTTTGGTCAAATTTCATGTGAAAATGGTTAACTCGAACATCGTCAAAATATCATATATAGACATTGGTCAAAATTTCCCACCCCCAGAACTCGGTCAAATCTCATCCAATTTTCACGAGGTTTGGCTCTTTTCTCTTGGTTTAGCCTCTAGATAAATTTGGCATCAAAACCTGGCAACATGATTTTTGGTCAAATTTCATGTGAAAATGGTTAACTCGAACATCGTCAAAATATCATATATAGACATTGGTCAAAATTTCCCACCCCCATAACTCGGTCAAATGTCATCCAATTTTCACGAGGTTTGGCTATTTTCTCTTGGTTTAGCCTCTAGATGAATTTGCCATCAAAACCTGGCAACATGATTTTTGGTCAAATTTCATGTGAAAATGGTTCCCTCGAACATCGTCAAAATATCATATATAGACATTGGTCAAAATTTCTCACCCCCATAACTCGGTCAAATCTCATCCAATTTTCACGAGGTTTGGCTCTTTTCTCTTGGTTTAGCCTCTAGATGAATTTGGCATCAAAACCTGGCAACATGATTTTTGGTCAAATTTCATGTGAAAATGGTTAACTCGAACATCGTCAAAATATCATATATAGACATTGGTCAAAATTTCCCACCCCCATAACTCGGTCAAATCTCATCCAATTTTCACGAGGTTTGGCTCTTTTCTCTTGGTTTAGCCTCTAGATGAATTTGGCATCAAAACCTGGCAACATGATTTTTGGTCAAATTTCATGTGAAAATGGTTCCCTCGAACATCGTCAAAATATCATATATAGACATTGGTCAAAATTTCTCACCCCCATAACTCGGTCAAATCTCATCCAATTTTCACGAGGTTTGGCTCTTTTCTCTTGGTTTAGCCTCTAGATGAATTTGGCATCAAAACCTGGCAACATGATTTTTGGTCAAATTTCATGTGAAAATGGTTAACTCGAACATCGTCAAAATATCATATGTAGACATTGGTCAAAATTTCCCACCCCCATATTTCGGTCAAATCTCATCCAATTTTCACGAGGTTTGGCTCTTTTCTCTTGGTTTAGCCTCTAGATGAATTTGCCATCAAAACCTGGCAACATGATTTTTGGTCAAATTTCATGTGAAAATGGTTAACTCGAACATTGTCAAAATATCATATATAGACATTGGTCAAAATTTCTCACCCCCATAACTCGGTCAAATCTCATCCAATTTTCACGAGGTTTGGCTCTTTTCTCTTGGTTTAGCCTCTAGATGAATTTGGCATCAAAACCTGGCAACATGATTTTTGGTCAAATTTCATGTGAAAATGGTTAACTAGAACATCGTCAAAATATCATATATAGACATTGGTCAAAATTTCTCACCCCCATAACTCGGTCAAAACTCATCCAATTT
Source organism: Drosophila virilis (assembly GCF_030788295.1). Lineage (NCBI taxonomy): Eukaryota > Metazoa > Arthropoda > Insecta > Diptera > Drosophilidae > Drosophila > Drosophila virilis. Next base: position 3,945,168 of record NC_091543.1, read on the forward strand.
TCATGAGGTTTGGCTCTTTTCTCTTGGTTTAGCCTCTAGATGAATTTGGCATTAAAACCTGGCAACATGATTTTTGGTCAAATTTCATGTGAAAATGGTTAACTCGAACATCGTCAAAATATCATATATAGACATTGGTCAAAATTTCTCACCCCCATAACTCGGTCAAAACTCATCCAATTTTCATGAGGTTTGGCTCTTTTCTCTTGGTTTAGCCTCTAGATGAATTTGGCATCAAAACCTGGCAACATGATATTTGGTGAAATTTCATGTGAAAATGGTTAGCTCGAACATCGTCAAAATATCATATATAGACATTGGTCAAAATTTCTCACCCCATAACTCGGTCAATTCTCATCCAATTTTCACGAGGTTTGGCTATTTTCTCTTGGTTTTGCCTCTAGATGAATTTGGCATCAAAACCTGGCAACATGATTTTTGGTCAAATTTCATGTGAAAATGGTTAACTCGAACATCGTCAAAATATCATATATAGACATTGGTCAAAATTTCCCACCCCCAGAACTCGGTCAAATCTCATCCAATTTTCACGAGGTTTGGCTCTTTTCTCTTGGTTTAGCCTCTAGATAAATTTGGCATCAAAACCTGGCAACATGATTTTTGGTCAAATTTCATGTGAAAATGGTTAACTCGAACATCGTCAAAATATCATATATAGACATTGGTCAAAATTTCCCACCCCCATAACTCGGTCAAATGTCATCCAATTTTCACGAGGTTTGGCTATTTTCTCTTGGTTTAGCCTCTAGATGAATTTGCCATCAAAACCTGGCAACATGATTTTTGGTCAAATTTCATGTGAAAATGGTTCCCTCGAACATCGTCAAAATATCATATATAGACATTGGTCAAAATTTCTCACCCCCATAACTCGGTCAAATCTCATCCAATTTTCACGAGGTTTGGCTCTTTTCTCTTGGTTTAGCCTCTAGATGAATTTGGCATCAAAACCTGGCAACATGATTTTTGGTCAAAACTCATGTGAAAATGGTTCCTCGAACATCGTCAAAATATCATATATAGACATTGATCAAAATTTCCCACCCCCATAACTCGTTCAAATCTCATCCGATTTTCACGAGGTTTGGCTCTTTTCTCTTGGTTTAGCCTCTAGATGAATTTGGCGTCAAAACCTGGCAACATGATTTTTGGTCAAATTTCATGTGAAAATGGTTAACTCGAACATCGTCAAAATATCATATATAGACATTGGTCAAAATTTCCCACCCCCATAACTCGGTCAAATGTCATCCAATTTTCACGAGGTTTGGCTCTTTTCTCTTGGTTTAGCCTCTAGATGAATTTGGCATCAAAACCTGGCAACATGATTTTTGGTCAAATTTCATGTGAAAATGGTTAACTCGAACATCGTCAAAATATCATATATAGACATTGGTCAAAATTTCTCACCCCCATAACTCGGTCAAATCTCATCCAATTTTCATGAGGTTTGGCTCTTTTCTCTTGGTTTAGCCTCTAGATGAATTTGGCATCAAAACCTGGCAACATGATTTTTGGTCAAAACTCATGTGAAAATGGTTCCTCGAACATCGTCAAAATATCATATATAGACATTGATCAAAATTTCCCACCCCCATAGCTCGTTCAAATCTCATCCGATTTTCACGAGGTTTGGCTCTTTTCTCTTGGTTTAGCCTCTAGATGAATTTGGCGTCAAAACCTGGCAACATGATTTTTGGTCAAATTTCATGTGAAAATGGTTAACTCGAACATCGTCAAAATATCATATATAGACATTGGTCAAAATTTCTCACCCCCATAACTCGGTCAATTCTCATCCAATTTTCACGAGGTTTGGCTATTTTCTCTTGGTTTTGCCTCTAGATGAATTTGCCATCAAAACCTGGCAACATGATTTTTGGTCAAAATTCATGTGAAAATGGTTCTCTCGAACATCGTCAAAATATCATATATAGACATTGGTCAAAATTTCTCACCCCCATAACTCGGTCAAATCTCATCCAATTTTCACGAGGCTTGGCTCTTTTCTCTTGGTTTAGCCTCTAGATGAATTTGGCATCAAAACCTGGCAACATGATTTTTGGTCAAAATTCATGTGAAAATGGTTCCCTCGAACATCGTCAAAATATCATATATAGACATTGATCAAAATTTCCCACCCCCATAACTCGTTCAAATCTCATCCGATTTTCACGAGGTTTGGCTCTTTTCTCTTGGTTTAGCCTCTAGATGAATTTGGCATCAAAACCTGACAACATGATTTTTGGTCAAATTTCATGTGAAAATGGTTAACTCGAACATCGTCAAAATATCATATATAGACATTGGTCAAAATTTCCCACCCCCAGAACTCGGTCAAATCTCATCCAATTTTCACGAGGTTTGGCTCTTTTCTCTTGGTTTAGCCTCTAGATGAATTTGGCATCAAAACCTGGCAACATGATTTTTGGTCAAAATTCATGTGAAAATGGTTCCCTCGAACATCGTCAAAATATCATATATAGACATTGGTCAAAATTTCTCACCCCCATAACTCGGTCAAATCTCATCCAATTTTCACGAGGTTTGGCTTTTTTCTCTTGGTTTAGCCTCTAGATAAATTTGGCATCAAAACCTGGCAACATGATTTTTGGTCAAATTTCATGTGAAAATGGTTAACTCGAACAACGTCAAAATATCATATATAGACATTGGTCAAAATTTCTCACCCCCATAACTCGTTCAAATCTCATCCAATTTTCATGAGGTTTGGCTCTTTTCTCTTGGTTTAGCCTCTAGATGAATTTGGCATCAAAACCTGGCAACATGATTTTTGGTCAAATTTCATGTGAAAATGGTTAACTCGAACATCGTCAAAATATCATATATAGACATTGGTCAAAATTTCTCACCCCCATAACTCGGTCAAATCTCATCCAATTTTCACGAGGTTTGGCTCTTTTCTTTTGGTTTAGCCTCTAGATGAATTTGGCATCAAAACCTGGCAACATGATTTTTGGTCAAAATTCACGTGAAAATGGTTCCCTCGAACATCGTCAAAATATCATATATAGACATTGGTCAAAATTTCCCACCCACATAACTCGGTCAAATCTCATTCAATTTTCACGAGGTTTGGCTCTTTTCTCTTGGTTTAGCCTCTAGATGAATTTGGCATCAAAACCTGGCAACATGATTTTTGGTCAAATTTCATGTGAAAATGGTTAACTCGAACATCGTCAAAATATCATATATAGACATTGGTCAAAATTTCTCACCCCCATAACTCGGTCAAATCTCATCCAATTTTCACGAGGTTTGGCTCTTTTCTCTTGGTTTAGCCTCTAGATGAATTTGCCATCAAAACCTGGCAACATGATTTTTGGTCAAATTTCATGAAAAAAAGGGTTAACTCGACCATCGTCAAAATATCATATATAGACATTGGTCAAAATTTCTCACCCCCATAACTCGGTCAAATCTCATCCAATTTTCACGAGATTTGGCTCTTTTCTCTTGGTTTAGCCTCTAGATGAATTTGGCATCAAAACCTGGCAACATGATTTTTGGTCAAAATTCACGTGAAAATGGTTCCCTCGAACATCGTCAAAATATCATATATAGACATTGGTCAAAATTTCCCACCCCCATAACTCGGTCAAATCTCATCCAATTTTCACGAGGTTTGGCTCTTTTCTTTTGGTTTAGCCTCTAGATGAATTTGGCATCAAAACCTGGCAACATGATTTTTGGTCAAAATTCATGTGAAAATGGTTCCCTCGAACATCGTCAAAATATCATATATAGACATTGGTCAAAATTTCCCACCCCCATAACTCGGTCAAAACTCATCCAATTTTCACGAGGTTTGGCTCTTTTCTTGTGGTTTAGCCTCTAGATGAATTTGGCATCAAAACCTGGCAACATGATTTTTGGTCAAAATTCATGTGAAAATGGTTCCCTCGAACATCGTCAAAATATCATATATAGACATTGGTCAAAATTTCCCACCCCCATAACTCGGTCAAAACTCATCCAATTTTCACGAGGTTTGGCTCTTTTCTCTTGGTTTAGCCTCTAGATGAATTTGGCATCAAAACCTGGCAACATGATTTTTGGTCAAATTTCATGTGAAAATGGTTAACTCGAACATCGTCAAAATATCATATATAGACGTTGGTCAAAATTTCTCACCCCCATAACTCGGTCAATTCTCATCCAATTTTCACGAGGTTTGGCTATTTTCTCTTGGTTTTGCCTCTAGATGAATTTGCCATCAAAACCTGGCAACATGATTTTTGGTCAAAATTCATGTGAAAATGGTTCTCTCGAACATCGTCAAAATATCATATATAGACATTGGTCAAAATTTCTCACCCCCATAACTCGGTCAAATCTCATCCAATTTTCACGAGGCTTGGCTCTTTTCTCTTGGTTTAGCCTCTAGATGAATTTGGCATCAAAACCTGGCAACATGATTTTTGGTCAAATTTCATGTGAAAATGGTTAACTCGAACATCGTCAAAATATTATATATAGACATTGGTCAAAATTTCTCACCCCCATAACTCGGTCAAATCTCATCCAATTTTCATGAGGTTTGGCTCTTTTCTCTTGGTTTAGCCTCTAGATGAATTTGGCATCAAAACCTGGCAACATGATTTTTGGTCAAAATTCATGTGAAAATGGTTCCCTCGAACATCGTCAAAATATCATATATAGACATTGATCAAAATTTCCCACCCCCATAACTCGTTCAAATCTCATCCGATTTTCACGAGGTTTGGCTCTTTTCTCTTGGTTTAGCCTCTAGATGAATTTGGCATCAAAACCTGACAACATGATTTTTGGTCAAATTTCATGTGAAAATGGTTCCCTCGAACATCGTCAAAATATCATATATAGACATTGGTCAAAATTTCTCACCCCCATAACTCGGTCAAATCTCATCCAATTTTCACGAGGTTTGGCTTTTTTCTCTTGGTTTAGCCTCTAGATAAATTTGGCATCAAAACCTGGCAACATGATTTTTGGTCAAATTTCATGTGAAAATGGTTAACTCGAACAACGTCAAAATATCATATATAGACGTTGGTCAAAATTTCTCACCCCCATAACTCGGTCAAATCTCATCCAATTTTCATGAGGTTTGGCTCTTTTCTCTTGGTTTAGCCTCTAGTTGAATTTGGCACCAAAACCTGGCAACATGATTTTTGGTCAAATTTCATGTGAAAATGGTTAACTCGAACATCGTCAAAATATCATATATAGACATTGGTCAAAATTTCTCACCCCCATAACTCGGTCAAATCTCATCCAATTTTCACGAGGTTTGGCTCTTTTCTTTTGGTTTAGCCTCTAGATGAATTTGGCATCAAAACCTGGCAACATGATTTTTGGTCAAAATTCACGTGAAAATGGTTCCCTCGAACATCGTCAAAATATCATATATAGACATTGGTCAAAATTTCCCACCCACATAACTCGGTCAAATCTCATTCAATTTTCACGAGGTTTGGCTCTTTTCTCTTGGTTTAGCCTCTAGATGAATTTGGCATCAAAACCTGGCAACATGATTTTTGGTCAAATTTCATGTGAAAATGGTTAACTCGAACATCGTCAAAATATCATATATAGACATTGGTCAAAATTTCCCACCCCCATAACTCGGTCAAATCTCATCCAATTTTCACGAAGTTTGGCTCTTTTCTCTTGGTTTAGTCTCTAGATGAATTTGGCATCAAAACATGGCAACATGATTTTTGGTCAAATTTCATGTGAAAATGGTTAACTCGAACATCGTCAAAATATCATATATAGACATTGGTCAAAATTTCTCACCCCCATAACTCGGTCAAATCTCATCCAATTTTCACGAGGTTTGGCTCTTTTCTCTTGGTTTAGCCTCTAGATGAATTTGCCATCAAAACCTGGCAACATGATTTTTGGTCAAATTTCATGAAAAAAAGGGTTAACTCGACCATCGTCAAAATATCATATATAGACATTGGTCAAAATTTCTCACCCCCATAACTCGGTCAAATCTCATCCAATTTTCACGAGGTTTGGCTCTTTTCTCTTGGTTTAGCCTCTAGATGAATTTGGCATCAAAACCTGGCAACATGATTTTTGGTCAAAATTCACGTGAAAATGGTTCCCTCGAACATCGTCAAAATATCATATATAGACATTGGTCAAAATTTCCCACCCCCATAACTCGGTCAAATCTCATCCAATTTTCACGAGGTTTGGCTCTTTTCTTTTGGTTTAGCCTCTAGATGAATTTGGCATCAAAACCTGGCAACATGATTTTTGGTCAAAATTCATGTGAAAATGGTTCCCTCGAACATCGTCAAAATATCATATATAGACATTGGTCAAAATTTCCCACCCCCATAACTCGGTCAAATCTCATCCAATTTTCACGAGGTTTGGCTCTTTTCTTTTGGTTTAGCCTCTAGATGAATTTGGCATCAAAACCTGGCAACATGATTTTTGGTCAAATTTCATGTGAAAATGGTTAACTCGACCATCGTCAAAATATCATATATAGACATTGGTCAAAATTTCTCACCCCCATAACTCGGTCAAATCTCATCCAATTTTCACGAGGTTTGGCTCTTTTCTCTTGGTTTAGCCTCTAGATGAATTTGGCATCAAAACCTGGCAACATGATTTATGGTCAAATTTCATGTGAAAATGGTTAACTCGAACATCGTCAAAATATCATATATAGACATTGGTCAAAATTTCTCACCCCCATAACTCGGTCAAATCTCATCCAATTTTCACGAGGTTTGGCTCTTTTCTCTTGGTTTAGCCTCTAGATGAATTTGCCATCAAAACCTGGCAACATGATTTTTGGTCAAAATTCATGTGAAAATGGTTCCCTCGAACATCGTCAAAATATCATATATAGACATTGGTCAAAATTTCCCACCCCCATAACTCGGTCAAAACTCATCCAATTTTCACGAGGTTTGGCTCTTTTCTCTTGGTTTAGCCTCTAGATGAATTTGGCATCAAAACCTGGCAACATGATTTTTGGTCAAATTTCATGTGAAAATGGTTAACTCGAACATCGTCAAAATATCATATATAGACATTGGTCAAAATTTCTCACCCCCATAACTCGGTCAAATCTCATCCAATTTTCACGAGGTTTGGCTCTTTTCTCTTGGTTTAGCCTCTAGATGAATTTGGCATCAAAACCTGGCAACATGATTTATGGTCAAATTTCATGTGAAAATGGTTAACTCGAACATCGTCAAAATATCATAAATAGACATTGGTCAAAATTTCTCACCCCCATAACTCGGTCAAATCTCATCCAATTTTCACGAGGTTTGGCTCTTTTCTCTTGGTTTAGCCTCTAGATGAATATGGCATCAAAACCTGGCAACATGATTTATGGTCAAATTTCATGTGAAAATGGTTAACTCGAACATCGTCAAAATATCATATATAGACATTGGTCAAAATTTCTCACCCCCATAACTTGGTCAAATCTCATCCAATTTTCACGAGGTTTGGATACATACATACATCAAACATACTGACGGGCGGACAGACAGACGGACATGGCTATATCAACTCTGCTATTGATGCTGATCAAGAATATATATACTTTATGGGGTCGGAGATGCTTCCTTCTGCCTGTTACATACATTTGGATTTCGCACAAATACAATATACCCTTTTACCCATTTTTAATGGGTTCAGGGTATAAAAAGCCTGATAAAGATGTACGGGATCTTTGTATTTAACTGGCTGTAGAAAGCATCTCCCATTCCACGAAGTATATATATTCCGGATCAGGATGGCGAGCATCTTTATGTTGCAACATTTGCATAACATTCCTTTTTATTCTTTTAAGTAATGTTTCGCTTGGAGGGCTGTTCCCTATTCATATTAGGCAAGGATATGTTTTAAGTGAAATCTTAGTGTGTGTGCAAGTCAGTCAATAGCGCAGTCTGAAAAAAAACGATTCCAAACAAATCCATTTTGCGATACAGTCCCTAGTAAATGTCTCTACCAAATTCCCCTTGCACCGATAGCCCGATGTTGCTTAGTGAGGACATTTTGGCCCTGGTTTGTCATTTGAAAATTTGTTAAAGATCAGATAAACTCCGAAACTCATCAAAAATACATTGTGCAAGGCATGAAGCGAAGTAGAGAAGAAGGTGTATATGTTTGTATCTATAGAAAGTATCAACTGTGCGTGTACGGATTATTTGGGCGGGGCCTAGTGTAACTCCGCATCGGGCATTACCGACTAGTGCAGCGTTTTTTTCAATAGCCCAATCAGTGCGTTAAATGTTTCGTGACAAAATTCAAATACCCACGAGAAAGTCGTTATAATCGTTTGTGGTTTGACCTTTTTGGTCTAGGCAGCGCCTGAAACTAGGCAAGGGCATTTTTTAATGGCGTGTTTGGAGCTCATTTCTCAATTGTGCCGCCTGCCACATGCCTCAAAACAAAAAAGGAAAATGAAAAAAAAAAATGAAACCCTGTTACAAAGTCAAATGAACTTCACAAATCGGTTAATACAACAACGCACTTTATGCGAGGGCCTTGGCTGTGTGGCAATAACTGTGATATACGCCCACTTCATGCACAGTGTAAGAACTTGCCAAGTAGAAGAAGCAGAGCTGCATCTTGTGCGTGCGTGCGTGTGCGTGTGTGTGTGTGTGTGTGTGTGTGGCACGTTTGCTGCTTGGTTGCATTTTGTGTGCATGTTTCTCACTTCCGCGAAATGTTGCAACACTTCCTGCAATGCATTGCGAAAGTTTTTAAGACCCCAGCCAGAGCATTGCTTCATGACACACACACACACATACGCACACAGACACACTCACACACATGCCGCATGCCGTATGTCGCTTGCCGCATGCTTCGTCCGTCCCCCATTGCGTATGTGCAATATTTTTGTTTGGCCCAGCGACGCAATTAAGCAAATTTGCTTCATTACAGGCGACGCGCTGCCGACGTCGCTGCCAACGTCTGGCTGCATATGCCGCAACAACAACAATGTGCGTAGGTGTGCGTCTGTGTGTGTGTGTGTGTGTGTGTGTGTGACCCAGTGTGCGGAGCCAGGAAGCATTCAGCCTGCGTCGCTGCTGCAGTCGCCGCTGTCGGGTGAAAGTGCAAACTATGTTGCATTATATGGCCCAATGGGTGTGTCTCTGTGTATGTGTGTGTCTATGTGTGCGTGTGTGTGTGTGTGTGTGTGTGTGTGTGTGTGTGCTGGTCTGTTCGTGCAAAAGAAAAATGTTGTTTGCTTGCAATTATTATGCACTGTTGCGTTGTTAAATTTTCGTCATATGCATGTTGACAATCAAAGTGGACGCTAGAGATGGCCGCGTGACACGAGTTGCCAAAAAAAAAAGTGCAAATAATAAAATGTGAACTTCATGTGCCTCACTTGTCAGCCGGATAGTGGCAAAAAAAAGTATAAAATTCCGCGCTTCAAAATAATAATAATAATAACAGTAAAACAAAATAGGAGCTACAGAATTATTAATGCCTAAAGCCTATTAGATCAATTTGCAATAAAAAATAATTGCAAATAAACACATGCACGCGAACTGCTAAAACGTTACTTAAAGTCACGAGTTCTTCGAAGTGAATACGTGACACGAGCTGCTTCAAAGGAACTGCAAGTCGCGAGCTATTTTACGTTCTATAACAGAACTCGTGACACGAGCTGCCGATGCGATATATTGAATTGCATTATTTTATTAGGAAGTGCCGCCTCGCTTATGTGACACGTGACACGAGCTGACGATAGGCATGAATGTGAATTTTTTAATTAATGTTCCATGTTCATCTAAAGTCTCAAGTTGTCGTAGTTATTATTATTATTTTTTTTTTAATTTTACGAATTATCTTTTAGTTTGTTTTCTTATTTAAAATACATTTTCCACAAGACATGCCGACAAGTTCTTGACTTTACTCTTGTTATTGTAATTAATAAATTAATTTTACTAATATATATTTTATTATTATATTATAAATATTTTTTTTTTATTATTGTTATTAAACGTTTAATTTTATATAAATATTATTGTTTTGTATTGTAAGTTCTCAATTTGTTTTTTTGGTAAGTCAAGTCGTAGCTGCGATACTCACTACTCACGACTCGCGACTATAGCTTGGCCCTAACACATTTGCTGCGACTATGTTGCTGCGTGTGTGTGTCTGTGTGTGTGTGTGTCTGGTGCGCCTAAATGGCTGCATTTCCATGTCAAACACACACGCACACACACACGCCGGAGCCCTGCACAAGTTTATTGCATTCAACTAACTCATAATTCTCACTAGTCGCCCGGCCAACTTTTGTCTCGAAACAAAACGCCTCGCACAGGCACACACAAATCCATTCATATGGGTGTGTGTGCCTCTGTGTGTGTGTGTGTGTGTGTGTGTGTGTGTGTGTGTGTGTGTGTGTGTGTGTGTGTGTGTGTGTGTGTGTGTGCGCGTGTGTGTGCGTGTGTGTGTGTGTGCGCGCGTGTGTGTGTGCGTGTGTGTGTGTATCTGTGTGTCTGTGTCGCAGTTACTTCCTTTCAATTTCATGTTTTCAGAGTGCAAACAAAAGTCGATAGCGCAATAACAATTTTTCGCAGCTTGAGAAAAAAAAGAAATTCAACATTAATGCACATAATATACACATACACACACATGTGTTTGTGTGTGTGTGGCAGTTTGTGAGTGTGGCAGTGTGTGCTTAACTACATGCCAGGCAGATGTCGACGTGCCTGGACTCTGTCACCTTAAAGTCGATGCCAACAAGTAAGCAATCAAAACAAAAAAAAAATAAAGGAGGAAAAGCCCAACAAGAAGAGGATCGTGCAACATTTTTAATGCGGTCATCAACGACTTTGAAAGTACACTATCCTTAATCATGGCTGTAAATCTGGGTAAAAATGTTATGTAGCTCAAAACCTGTGACATGCCTTAAGGGTCATTCACAATCCTCTGAGTCAAGTATTGAAGTATTTTTTCATCCAAGCTGTAAAAAGATGTGTTTGTTCGAAGTGAATAATGACTTTGACAGCGCTTTGGTAAATTTGACTCTAAAGTTGAGGTAAATTGTGGTCACGAAAATCTGTTTTGATCGTCGAACCAGCAAGTGGAACGTCGCTGGTTCAAATCTTGCAGCAATTTTCCATAGAGCTTAGGACAGGTTGTGTACGGTTCGGTATGAGGTGTTGATTAAGAATTTGTAATTCAGGTTTAAACAGGTTACAGTTAGACCAAGGATAGGCTAAAAGCTCGTGGCATTTGAAGCTAAAAATTTAACTAAAAGCCATTATCAATCATTGATAAGTAAGTTTTTGAATTGTATAAAAGACTGTTGATAGCTTTAAAAGTACTTTTAAGCTTTAAGTGAGCTTTTATATATTCGGAAAGTGTAATAAGAACTTTTCAGTAATTTCAAAAGCCTTTTGATAGGTTCGCAAGTGCTTGTGACGTCTTGGAGAGCTTTAACATCTTATGTTGATCACACTAAGTTAACCTTAAGACAATACCTTAGAAAACTTTTGCCTTTGAAGCGAGCTTTAAAGAGGTTATAGAAATTAATTGATATTGATACAACTTAAAGCTGAAAGCTCTGCACGCTGAAAATCTCTCGACTGGATTGTTATTGCTGCATAAGCTGTGCAGAGCTTTTGCCTCGTGTCCGAAAAGCTTAATTAACTTCCGCTTGAGCGACACTTTAAGCCAATATCATTAGCGAATTGAAATCTTAGCACGTTAAGCGCCCAATAATGGCCAATTAATTCAGCTGCCGAGCTGATAAATACTCGTATTGCGTATTTATTCAGAGCCACACACAGCGATTGCTGCACTTGCCACGCCCCGCTGCAAAATGCACGAAGCTGTCAAAAACTTGCAGCTAGGCGCAATTAACTCGCATCTTAACTGGCAGCTGTGTGGCTTTAAGTATATATTAAGGCTATAAAAAGGTAGGGTATATCCCATAGGGTATGCTATATAACTAAATTGTTAACAGCTGCTGAGAAATTGATGTCATCCTAAGTGCATTCCCCTTTAGACGTTGACGATGACGATGACGCCTCAACTGCCAAATGCAGTGCTCAAGTGCACTAAACCCCCACATGACACACACACACACATACACACACACACACACCCATACGAGCCTGTTGTTGTTGCTTAAATGCGTATGCACTTCACCGGTAGCGGAAGACATTCGTTTCTAAACAACGTTTGCATGCAGTGATAGCAGACCCAACCCCTTTCTCGCCCGTTCTCTATTCTACGCCTATCCTTAACCTAACCCCCTTTGCCACGTTTGAAAACTGGCGCAGTCAAACAACAACAACAACAACAACAACAACAACAAGAACAACAACTAAGCAACCCGCTAAAGTCTCTCTAACAGGAAGCAACTGGCAGCCATCGCTGCAGTCGTTGCGCTGCGCCGTTTGTTGTTAAGATACGAATCCGTACAATGCATAGAAAGGGGGGGGGGGGGGGTTGTGTGGGGCACGAGTTGAGGTAGGAGCAGGAACAAGGGGGGGGCATGGGGTGGTATGCGGCATGCATTCACCATTCAACATCCACACACATAATGAATAAACTCTTGGCGAATTAAGGTTTAAATACCCTGTAAAATGTGAAATTCATCAAATGGGGTAACCAAAGCAATTGCTTAGCCAAGCTGCAAACCAAGCCAATCGATTTTCCTTGAGCCTGCTTTGAGCGCGGCTTTGAGAGTTGACACTCACGAGCTTAGTCCATATATCCATCTATGCCAGATAATTTCTTTATCGGTATCTCTTTCCATTTCTATATTATCGGGGTGTGCCGACATTTTCAGCATCGTCATGTATGTATTACCGATTCAAGTGGAATCTGTGGATTTATTTTCTAGATAAGATGTTGTTTCTTTGTTAAGCTATACACTTTGTTTGCATTTGTAGGGTATCTTTAAATTGAGCAACCCTACCTTACAGCTTTCCATTCAAGAAGCAAATATTCGATTGAGATAATGTACATATTTCTATTCTATATGTTAAATCCATGTATCTCTTTCCTGTACTGTTTATATTGCAAATCTTAGTCTTTTCTACAGGATATATATCAGTCGAGCATTTGCTCTGTTTGTTCTTTCCAAGAGAGATTATTATTGAGCGTGCAAATGTCTGAAGCACCAAGACAAATATAATTGCGAAAATATATGGATTATCCTGAGCGACCTGAGAGATTGCCCAAACCAGTGTTGGTAAATTTTGTATGCGTGCTGTATTATTTCAATTAAAAACGTTTGATATCAGAGAGATTTGTGCCCAATCGGATTGAACATCAGAGGTCAAGAGCTGAACATTTGCATAGCTCGATTTCTTGGTAAAGATTATTTTTTTTTTTTATAGATTTTTAAAAGCTCAGCCTGTAATTTTAAGCTTTTCAATAGTTTTAGGTTGTAAAAAGTTTGACTAAAAATTTGTTTTTCACTAGATTGCCATATATATGTACATATAATACCCTGTGTATCAAGTGGAAAGGGTGTATTGGCTTGTGCAATGCAGAATTCTATTTGGTAGTTGGAACACTCAAGACCTTCTACAAAAACTTGATAACTTCTAAGTTCACAGTTGGAATGTCACAATAAAGGGACGACAGTTTGAGAGTCACACGATAATTATGATGGGAACAGAGTATGCTGCAGTCGGGCATTCCTTCCTTATAGTTCGCTTTTTTTTTGGCATTTGGTTTATTTTGCTCTCACCTGAAGTTTTTGCTGTGACCAGGCAGAGCAGGGTTAGCTATTAGGTACTCTACTTCCCCCTGCTTGGGTCTCTCGGTTTTGGGTTCAAGTTCTTGATGGAATCTGTGTGAGGCGAGGAAAACTATTAAAGCGGATTAAGTTGCGTGTACGACCGTAATTTATAAACTGTACACGGCAACTTTTTCACCAGCACACACAAAAAAGATGCTGCATAATAATTGGCATTGTAGTTCCTTCTCCTCAAATCTCTTGCTCTCTCTCTGTTTCTCGCTCTCTCTCTTTCTCTCTTGCGTTGTCTTTCTGTCTCATTTCGAGTCCACGTTTTTAGCTTGTGTGTCTGTGTGTGCATGTGTGTACTGAATTAGGCGACCTTCTGCCTGAAAGCTTTCCCACAACTTTGTCGTGAACGCATAACATTTATGAAGTTGAACGTTGAGTTTTCCTAGATACATTTGTATCTTTTAGTCTCACATCATGTTCCGGCCCTGTAGAGAGCATCATTATGGTTCTCTTTTAAATGAGTTATTTATTTATAGATGCTGTTTAACTCTTGCAAAGTTTTTCCCATTGAATTAAATGTTAAGGTTTGCTGCCATGTCACGTTTATTTATGCTGAAGCCAACACGACAGTTCCTCGAATTTCATACAAATTAGTTTTTTCAAAGCAAATGTAATTGTACATCATATAAACGAGCAGCTTTTAAATACATTCTGGTCAGCTTGTTAGTGTATAACACTCTGTCGCTTTAAATTCATTAGGATTGTGGCTTTGAACCAGCGTCCGGACACGCATAGGTTTTTGGTTCATATCTTGGTTTGTCATGCATTGCCTAAAATTGAATGAAAAACAAGGCAAGGGCAATAGGTCACGTTATTCAAGCATTAATCTGGCTAATAATTTTGAAAAAGTGTCTAGAATAAACCGAAAATTATTTTTAAAAATAAAACTAGAGTTTAATGCTTTTTTGGTTGATTACCTTGCTTATACATGATATTTCGTTTTATTTGAGAGTTTAACAATAGCTTGACCTGCTTTATATTGTAGAACGCCTCGTTTTATTATTCATCTCTGCCCATGTTTTGCACACAGAGACCCTGATTAAAATTTCAATAAGTTATTCTTCAGTTTTTGATATACAGTTGAGCTAATTTCTCAGATATTTGTTGCTTCAAGCACATTGTATTGTTCGTTGCAAGACCGAATCAACAGAAAGCGTTGACAAAACCCATTGCCCTACATAATGCTTGTATATCCCATTGCCCGGGGCAAACAAAAAGCTGTTAAGCCCCAAGAACAATGCTAAAAGTAAACTGGAAAATACACTTTTTGGGTGTGAAGTGATGCACATAAAGGCAGACGATAAAAATTAGCTGGCCAAAGTGCCGCAAAACTGAATCAAGTAGATAAATACAAAATGCTGACTGTGAACGGTGGCGAAAGGGAGAAAGGGGCAAAAAGGGCAGCCACTGGCCGACTGGTCGACAATGAAACGGATGGACGCTCGAGTGGCCAAACCAAGTGACAACAACGATTAATTACAGCCAAGATGCAGGAGCAACAGCAGCAGCAACCAGGGCCAGGACTAGCAGCAGGACCAGGACCAGGCCGTAGCCAAAGCCGATGCCCAAGGAAAAGCCAATAATAAAATGATAGAGATGAGCGCGTGAGTGCTTAAATTGTAAACGACTTCACAGATAGGATATGCTTCACTAGAATTGAATTAGTTTTAAGCTTAAGAATATGCTTCAGCAAAATCGAATGAGCTTTAAGCTGCAAGTGTTTTGTGATATGTATTAAGTTAGTCTTAAAGCTTATAAAATTTAACATACTTATATTATGCAGCCATTCTTTAAGAGCTTTGGCCTCATCAATCTTTTCCCAAAAGTCATAGTTAGACCTTAAAGCGCTTTTTCATCAAGCACATATTTATCTTTGTCAAAGGAGCTTAGCGAGGACAAGCTTCAAGCCTAAAGCTCTTTTCTATTCACAAGCTTCAAGCTCAACTGCTGCTAATTGGCTTTGATTACATACAATCCAAATTAAAATCTTGTAAAAGTTTTTCGTAAGTGAACCTTAAGCCGGATAAAAATGCACTTAAGCATTTCGTTTGTAGCTCAAATGTGATTTTTACGCGCCTTTTAATTAGAGCTTTCTGTGTGTTAATATATTTTAAAGAGCTTTGACCTGTTGGTATGACCACATAGACTTTTTGACTGGATTTTCTGTTGAACTTAATGAATTATTCGTGAATCACGCTGGCATTTCCAGCGATGTTGACAGCTAAGAGGATAAATGCCGAGAGCCAACATGTGAATCTTATGGCAAACAAGTGCGAGCCAAAGCAAAGTTTCCGCAGTGAATGACAACAAAAAACAGCATCAACGACAACAACAGCCACAACAAAAACAACCATGACAATAATAACAATAACAAGCGACTGTTTTGCATCTTTGGCCAGGCAAGAGCTGAGGCCACATAACTGAACTGTTGCGGGTTGTTGTCGCGCATGCAAAAAGTAATTTAAATTTTGCATTCTAATTATCTATTTTTTTTTTTAAATAGTATACCCTGTAAATATAATTTGTATGGTTATAAAAAGTACTAGTGGGTATTAGGCGGCCTCTGCAGAGCTAAGTTTTTTTTTTAATGTAATATTGAAGTCTTTTTTTTACTGGCGCGGAGAAACCAAGCGGTCCTTTTGTAATCGCAAACGAAGTCAAGCGAAGGATAATAGTCAATCCGTGAGTTTGTCAAACAGTCAGGTCAGTTTATAAGTCAGTCAGTTAACCAATCAGTCAATCAGGGAGTAAGTCAATCACCCAGCGAGTGAAACAGTCAGTAAGTCAGTCAATCAGCAAGGTGGTCAATCGTATTATGTATAAGTCTGACAGCTAGTTCGTCAATCAATCAATAAGTTAGATAATCATTCAATCAGTAAGTCAGTCAGTTAGTTAGACAGTCAATCAGTATATTACAAACGTTCAGTAAGTTAACAAGTCATCGGGCAGTCAGTCAGTCGATTAATCTATTAGTGAATCAATTAAGCAGTCCGTCAGTCAATCAGTCATTCAAATTAATTAATCTGTTTGTCCGTCAGTCAATCACTCAGCCATTTAAAACGTCAATCATTGAGCAACTCAGTTAATCAGTAAACCTGTCAATCAATCAATCAGTCAACCCATCAGTCAAAAGGTAAACTGTGAATTTGCATTTATCGTTCAATCAGTCAGTCAGTCAATAAGTGAATAAATTTATCTGTTAATCAGTCAGTCAATCACTCGGTTAGTTAAGAAGAAGAATCAATCAATCAGGCAGTTATTCGGTGAGGCAGTCAATCAGTCTGTCAATGAGTGAGGCATTTAGTACAAATAACTTGAGCTCAAGAATTATGAGTTCGCGTATCGCCTTACTATTACGAATACTTCTTCTTAATAAAGTTTTATTTAAATTCCCGGGAAAATTGCAACTTCGAGGCACTTTAATTATTAGTGCACTAAATTTGCGTTACATCAGACAAGTTACCGTCGAGTTATGTTATTTTCACTTGGTTTTTTTAAAACTATTTTCTTGCCCAATTTTGGGGCTTTGCCGTGCTCAACATTAGGCATGAAGCCGGCCACTGCATGCATTAATGTGAATGCTGCAACTGGAACTGGAGCAGGAGCTGGGGCAAGGGCTGTTGGTAATGGAGTTGCAGCTGAAGCTGTTGCTGTTGCTGTTGCTGTTAATGCCACCCACAAACACCGCAGCTGCGAGTGGTTTGCCAGAGAGTGTGTGTGGTGGGGTGGATTTTCGGGGGCAGCTGCAACTGCATTTATGCGTGTCCTGCGGTCGCGACAGCAACGACTCAAGTGCCGACCATAATCGTCATCATCCTGATGATGATGATGATGATTGTGATGATGAGGCTGAGGCTAAAGATAATGATGTTGTGAATCGTGTTGCTGCCAATGCTGAGCGCCATTTGGCGCCCTTTGCCTTGGTGGGTTTTTTTTTTTCTCTTTTCGAGCTGCCTGCTGCCAGCGCCACTTGCGGTTCTGTCACCAACTGGCGACACGCCTCCTCATCTTGGCCTGGCTTCCTGGCACTTAAAAACATTTTATGCACGGCGTGCGTTTGGTTTTGCTCTCCTCCCCATTCCCATGCAACCGTCAACTCGGGTCTATCTCTGGGCCGTGCGCCTTCTGAGCTGATCTTGATTTTCATGAGCTGCTTGGCGCTCGTATCCCGGCTGTCGCCTGGCATAAAGCTTTGCGGTTACCAACAAGCGGCTTAAGTAGCTGCTGCTCCTGCTGCGACAGCCTTTCGCTGTTGTAATGCAAATTCCATCAGCGCATTTGTCTGTCGCAGCTCTCTGTGTCGCGTTTAATTGATATTCCTCTAATTACAATTTAATGAATTCCAACTTTGAGTAATCTGTTACTTTCTGTATCGCATTACATTATTATTACCAATTACTAACATCATATGGCATGAATAAATATGAATTATTTCCCAGGCAAATGACACCCAACAATTACAAATATTCTCACAACTTTGCCGAGTCCGCAAAGTTCAGCCTTTTGCCTAACTTTCCCCTTTTTGCCATTTCCCGCTGTCCATAACTTTAACGAAAACTCGACAGTTTTCCAAGCGAAATAACTTTTTGTTCACAATTTTTGCTTTTCAATTAAGTCCTGCATTTTCATTTTAGACTCATTTCGAAATTACATTTTTTTTCGCATGCTCTTCTATTTTTTTATGAACATTTTTTTAAGGAGTTTTCCTTTTATTATTTAAGCATTTAGAATCAGCAAATATTAGTTTTATTTAGTTTTCAGTTCAATAGAAACGATATTTATCGATAAGGTTTAAGGTACAGATAAAGATATAGATATAGATATAGATATAGATATAGATATAGATATAGATATAGATATAGATATAGATATAGATATATAGATATATAGATATATAGATATATAGATATATAGATATATAGATATATAGATATATAGATATATAGATATATAGATATATAGATATATAGATATATAGATATATAGATATATAGATATATGGCTTAAGCATCAAGAGTGAAAGTACTGCCAAGCTTTGTCAGCGTCGGACTTACAATAGAGGAGTCACCGGCTCAAAATCTATAGCTAATTCCAGTTATTTATAAAAAAATGTGGTAATAATTATTAAGGAAACAGTTCATTGAAAAAATATATCATTGAAAAAAAATGTTTAACAATAGTTTTTAAATTATTGTTATGATTATTTAGTCAACTAGGGCGAATGCATGGACGCATATTGGCAATTTAAGCGGTTTTTCGAAAGGTCTATTGTTGGGACAGGACTTGTTGCTAAAATATTACAAATGGAGGAAGAGAGAGAGAGAGATAGAGAGAGATATAGTGAGAGAAAGAGGGAGACAGGGTGAGTTAGATCTATTTACGTGTTGCATTCAATTAATGTGTCAATTATTTATTGGATTTACAGGCGCTGTTTTTGTGTCATTTGCTTTGTTTGTC
Source organism: Drosophila virilis (assembly GCF_030788295.1). Taxonomy (NCBI): domain Eukaryota; kingdom Metazoa; phylum Arthropoda; class Insecta; order Diptera; family Drosophilidae; genus Drosophila; species Drosophila virilis. Next base: position 3,964,423 of record NC_091543.1, read on the forward strand.
AGTGCCATTTTAATATCCTGTGTCCGGTTAAGAATGGGTAGCATGAAGTTGTGCTAATTAATGCAACAGGCAAGACGACAAGTTAACCAATAAAAAGAAAATGATCAGCAGCAAAACGTGTCGTTGAAGGAAACGAATGTTTGCCGATATTTAGCGATATTTATCGGGGCTTTTCGATTGTTTTGTTAAATGTTTTTTTGAAAACTTTGTAAACAAATGTGGCAAATATGAACTTCATTCTTCTGTAAACATTTCAATGCAATATTTTGTGAATATTCCGATTGAATAACACTCTTTACTTATACTCTATATATATAATACACTGTATAATAAAGCTGCCATAGACAAAAGTATAAGAATTCAAGAGTTCTAGCATGCGCAAATTTTCTGATACCTGAGTTAATAATGAGAAGCTTAAGCTGTATTCTAAAGGTATTACTATTAGGTACAATTTTGAGCAGCGTATAGGGTATCTGATGGTCGTCTACTTTCATCTGAAGCTGTTGTTATTGAATTTGTTTTTGGCAGCACGAATTGCCTCTAATTAAAATGAGCTTTGCTCAGTTTTGTCACGTAATTTACTGTTGCAAATGCAATGCAGATAGGCACACACGCACACACAAAAACACACACACACACACACATACAAAGAGAGAGAAACACACACACACATTTGTGTTTATTTATGTATTTGCACACATCTAAGAAACACACTAATTAGCCCATCGGCCATTACAAATTGTTGTTGCATTCGCGTGTTGCTGTTATTGTTTTTGTTGGTTTTATTGTTGTTCGTTGTTTTTAGTTGTTTTTGCTTTTGTTGCTGTCGCATATTGCTCTTGTCCATGTTGTTGTTGTCAAGGCGAGCATTTTTGTCCAATTGCATTTGGTGGGCTGCATTAGTTGCGTTGATTCATTGATGCACAACATGTGCCCAGCATTTGCCATGCGCTTCATAATTCAATTCAAATCACACACACAGCTGAACTCCCGCACACACACACACACACACACACTCACACGCATGGACACATTTATTGGCAAACATTTCCGCTAAAAATAATATCTGCAAATACATATGTATGTTGATATAAATATATTTTTATAGCGACCTTTTATATGTTCGCTGTTTATACCCTATACTGCCTATGCATGCGTGAGCGGGTATAATCGATTAGTCACAAAATATGCCACAGGCTATTCGTCTGTCTGTCTGAAAGACTTGCTTAGCTCAGCCTATACAACACATCGATTACTATGGATAATTATCGATAGGCTCTTTTGAGCATACCCTGGACTGGGCAAATACCTGGCATACACGCACTTTAAATGCCATTTTTAAACTAAGAAGAAGTTCCTATTTCTAGCTGAGTAGAGATTGAGCATGGCATCTCGGCGCTGGGAACAGGGTATCAATTAGTTGGACGCACTCAGCTAGAACACACTTATTTGTCGCCGTTTGTCTTGTGTCTCTTGCTGTCTCCTGTTTATATTTTTTCGCTCAATAGATTTTGTCTCTCTCCTTCTCTCGCCATCTCTCCCCCTCTCTAGCTGCTGCTACCGCACACGTTACTTCCAATCAAAATCGCTTGCAGAATTACGACATTGTCCAATTATTTTTTGCCACGCTGACGTTAATAGGATAAAAATGCGAAAATTATTATGTAATATGTCACACATTTTGTCGCTGCACAAAACTATTTAATGTACATTCGGAAATACACAAGCTTCGTTAAGCTTTTGCCAGGCATATCCGACTGCAAAATGCCCGGACAAATAAGTTTTTGCTCAGCTAAAACATATATTTTTGTAAGTTTTAATCAGTTTCCCACATAATATCTATTTTCGTATGCATTATTTTATACTATATTTTCAAAAGCTTTGAAAGCTCTTTTGTGGGCTTTTCCACAAGACTTTGCTAGCCCCAAGCTTCAATGCGCTTTGAAAGCTCATGTTGGCTTTAGTATATTAGCTGAGCAGAATTTGTATACTTGTTATGTATATCTTGTGGAACTTAAGATTAATGGTTTTGAATTTTAAAAGCTTGTGTGCTTTCAAAGCTTACTGTCGCATTTAACTAAAAGACTGCATTTGACTAAATCAGCTAAGATATGGGATCTTGTCAAATAAGTAAGTGAACGTTGTGGGTGCTTTAACAAGTTTTTCCAAGCCTTAAGCTTTTCTGTGCACTTAAAACTCTAGATAAACTTTCTTTGGTATAGAAATAATATGCATTTCGAAAGCTTCATGTGCTTTAAAAGCTTAGGATTTTACCGAAAGCAAGTTTTTGCTTATAATGTGCTTTTCTTTTATTTTTGTTGCTCTCAAACTGTGGTGCATAACCTGTCAATCTGTTTAGGTGCGGGTATAAGGAACGATGTCGTTAGAGCGCGAAGCGTGCCAAGGGTCAAAGGGCAGCGGGAACGGGAGCGGGAGTGGGAGGCAGACAATGACGCAGAGAAAAGGAGAGAGAGAGAGACCAGATGGACGGTGTGTAGGAAACCACAACGACTAGAAATAGCCGCTGAATGCGTCCAAATATATTTACTTGACTGTGACATGTGGAACAATTCATTTTGAGACGTTGCCCTAGTCCGTCCGTCCGCTCAAGCGACTGTCTGTCAAATAGAAATTGACACTTTTGAGCGGAAGTGAGCAGAAACCGAGACTGAGATGGAAACGTGGGTGTGTGTAGGTGTATGTAGGTATGTGTATAAGTGTGCCTATGTATGTGTGTGTCCGTATGAAGACGGGAATGTGTTATGTGTCATCTCTAGGCTGTGCCCATTATAAATAATTTATGATGTTGCGCGCGCACGATCATTAAAGTTTCATAAAATGCTGAGTATGGGACTGGGCTGATTGCGTTTTGTGGGTCTATCAATGTCCAGACGGACACGGAGAATTATTGTTCAGCCCATTTGCATTTGACATTTAAATTGGTTATGCACTTTTGTGCAAAGTTTTTGAAGAGATTTCTCATATTGCATACACGCATTTTGTGTGGCCAGTGCAAAAAACCCCACCCCACTGCCAACACACAGGGTGTGCAGGCTGTGTGTGTGTGTGTGTGTGTGTGTGTGTAGTTATATATGTGTGTGCCCGTGCTGGTGTGTGTTGAACATGGGCCATCATTTATCAAACGCATGACACTATTATGGCTACTTAAGTGCACAACAGGCTCAGCAATAACGAGCAAAAGTCGCCCCCAAAACAGGCCAAGTTCCATCCGTCGCACCAGCTCGCACAACCGCCAATGCCCACCCCCCACCCCTAAATGGGCAGGCCCAACCCTTAAACAAAAAACTTGCCAGACGAGCCGAATAACTGTGCCGCAATAAACTTAATTAACAAGTGATTTGAACAACATTCTCTCAGCCTCAGCCCCAAACCTTGTCGCGCTCCATCTCTCTGTCTCTCTCTCTCTTTCTCTCTCAGTCTCTCTGTTTGCATTGGGATGTCGGGTCGTTGGGGTTTTTGGGTTTCTGTTAGAGCTTAGGCAGTACATTTAAATGGAATTTAATAACTCCACCGTCGTTGTCTGGCTGTGTCCGAAGGTGTCCTCCTTCATAAACGACTTTCTGATGATAATTTGCCACAATATGTGGGCAAGCTTTGCACTTGGCTTTAAGTTTGTCAACAATTCGGTGGCCGTTAAATGTGCATAAATTCTCCATTCAATGGGTTTTATGCCATCCCCTACCAACTGCAACGCTTTCAGTTTTATCGTTGAGCTCAGCAAAAATACAAATACAAACATTAAATATTTGCATTTCATAGCACTTAAATGTGCATTAACAAACACTTAATTGGTTTTTCAGTGCAGCGACTTAAGCAAGCAACTTTAAATAAGTCAGCAAACTGCCTCACACACAATTTACCCAATTTTCGTTAAGAGCTTTATGATATATTGTCATCTGTCACAAAGGTGTAGGGCATTTCATTTAAAATGTGCTCCAATTCGTTGCAACATTGAGGCATGTTGTAAACATTTCAATTTTGTTTAATTTGATTTTAAATTCCAATCAAGAATTCCAGTGCTTTACTTAAGAAAACTTCTCAATTTAAGGCATAAGAGTGATAAATAATTTAATTTTTAACATATTCTGCGCAATTTTGTGTTTCATTGAAGCAAATACAAATTTATTGCCTTGCTTAAGCTGTTCAGTGGAAGAATTTCTGCTTTTACTTATGAAAAATCACATTATTTCATTAATTACAGCTTAGGCTTGAGCCTAAACTAAATGTTTCCATTTCTTGTTATGCCGTAAACCCACTGAAAATGTGTAACAAGCATCTCATAACGCAAAAAGCATATATATTCTTGATCAGCATCGGCAGTCTATCTGATTTACGCATACTCGTCCGACCGTCTGTCCGTTTGTATGAACGTAAGGGTCTCAGAACTTATAAGAGCTAGAGACTTGAAATTTTGAACGTAGGTCTTCCTAGTGCCTTTGCAGTATGAGTTTGTTCCCGATAATCGATAACATGCCTTATTTCCAAGAAATCGATATAAATCGATATCGAAAACCTGTTTTTTCAGCAAATCTCTTGGGTCTTAACAGCTACAGTCACCGAATTTGTCATTTAGCTTCTAGAATAGTTTTTATAGAACAAGTATCTTTTATTTTATAGGAAACATAGAAGAACGTGCGGCTATATTGTCAAGGCGCGTGTTTGCGGCAAATTGCAAGAATTGCTGTCTCCATGTACATATATTTGGTGTTGATTGAAGAGGGTTCAGGGTATCCCCTAGTCAGGAACTTTCCACTAGAGCCCTTAACTTATAATCCAAAGGAAAAAATCGTCGAAAAGTTTAAAACTCTCCTGCTTTTTTAGTCTGAACTGTGCGTTGATTGCCCATCCGTCGCTCAGTCAGTCAATCATGGCCGGCTCCTTTATGTAATAAAATAAATCATTTATAAAAATAAACCTATTTCTTTTGAAATCAAAATGAACTCATTGTTGAAGAGTAGGGCGGAGAAAATTGTTCGAAGGAGTTATGATAATGTAAAATTATATTTATTAGAAACCACCTGTAGATAGACTCAGTCCAGCGAGATGCGGCTAAGCTGCAGCAGCAAAAGCGTGGCTAACAGCAAGTGGCGGTAAGTTGGTGGAAGGGTGGAAAGGATGTTGGCCAGGGGCCGGTTAGAGGGTTTGCTGTGGCACACTGACACACATTGGGGCGGGAAAAGCCAGACAAATTGTTGGGCCATTTGATGGCAATTATGTTAAAGCCTTGCCATGCTCTTAACTGGCCAACAGCGGAAAGCTTGGAGAGACAGAGAGAAAGTGCCAGCGAGCTAGAAACAGTGCGAAAGAAATTGAGAAAGAGAGAGAGAGAGAGAGCAAAAGGGAGTTGAACTCGTTCGACGCCGGCTCGAACCTGGTTTGAGTTCGTTGAGTGCCTCCTGTGCGAATGTCTAACAGAATGTTGAGCAGAACGTTTGGTTTGGTCTGGATTCGAACTCGATATGTTTGTGAGACTGAGGCAATATTTGTTTAAAAAGAAAAGCCACCGCAAATAAGAAATGCTGCAGCCAGGCACAATCTGTAAATAAATATTTAAATGATTGCATTTGCTTTAGTCGTCGCATCTATTGCAAAATGCAAATACATAAATCATAAGGCAAAGTGCCAGAGACCAAAAGGAGATGGCCACAGCATATTTGACAGTCCAAAACAGTTGTAGCTGCTATCTGCTAGCTGCTAGCTGCTAATGGGCCCGATGGCAATAACCTTTACTGTTTTCCTATTTGATTGCTCAAATCTATTTATATTACATGACAACGAACATGCACACAAAATAATTATACCCAATACCCAGAGCATCGACAGCAATGGGCCTTAACCAACTATCCGAACTCGGGGCTCATAAGAGCTGCAGCTGGCAAATTTTGTATGTGGACTCTCCTAAGGCTGCTTTTGCATTAATCAATCCATTTGTCCTTTCAAACATTAACCATTTCCATTTAAATGCATGTATACATAATTTTTTGCGATATTTTTATATTCTCTTCAAATTTAGCACGCACTTTTCTCAACATGTTCATTATTTATCTAACGTATTTCCACCAACCGTTAAGCAGTGTTTTCTTTTTGAAAATCGTGTGCAAAATCTTGTTTATAGGGTATCTGCTAGTCGCGCGCACTTGCCTCCAGCTTGCTAACAAGATTTCAATTTGTCTGTTTAGGGCGAGTGGCTGTTGATTTGCCCATTTGTCAGTGTTGTCGTATTCAAATTATTTGGGCCAAAATTGCAGCCACATTCACAATGTGAATGCTGGGTGCCAGCCCAAACCCAGTCGGTGAACCAAAATACCCGACAAAGCACAACTGGCACATCTCTCTTTCTCCCCCCACTTGCAATGCAAATAGGCAGCAAAAATTGAGCCAACTTGATGCCTGGATGTCAGTTGCAATCGTCTCAAAGTTTACAAGTTTTGTTGGCTCTTATCATGCCAGTGTGTGTGTGTGCGTGTGTGCTCGAGTGTGTGTATTTTAAATAAATAACTTGCTCTAATTTCTGCCTAAGTAAGCTCTGTTCAAACTTTTAGCAACAACTGCCGGCAACACTACAAGTTTTATCAGGTACAGCCCATTAGTGTTATGGACTTAAATGCTTTAATATTATCATCCAAGTTACGAAAATTTTGTTTCGTCGTTTGGGTTGCCCACTAAATTGTCAGTTCACGACGCCTACCAAATCTTTTTTAAAACTAGTTCCTGCACTTTATCCTTATACACAGTTTCTTCAGCGTAAACGCAAGAATTGCATATATAATTTACACAAATTTGGTGAGAGTAGGGCCTGCCTACTGATTTTGAATTTTTAAATGTGAACTGGTTCTCTTGTTGAATGGATTCTCAAGTTGCAGCCGGTTTTCTTGTTTATTCGATTTTTGAGTTTGAACCAGTTTTGTTGTTAAACGAAGTTCTAAACTTAAGCCGTCTCTCTTGTAATTAAGATTTTCGCGGTTCAACCTTGTGTTTCGGATTTTTGAGTTGTCAAACGAATTTCCACATGTGAACCGGTTCTCTTGTTAAATTAATTCCCTTGCTAATCCGATTTTTCAGATTGAACCATTGCGATATTCGGATTAGAAATCGTGAATAATATTCCTAACAAGTTCTTCTTGTTAAGAACGTTTTTTTTTTTTTTGGCAAAAAATCCTAAAAAATAAAAGTACATAAAATAAATTTGATCCTTCTATTCGGAACAATATTTCAATTACAATTCGGATTATTCTTTAAATTTGTTTATTTTAAGGCTATTTATGCAAATGTACGCAACAATTGTTTTGAAGTAAATAAATCTACTTGGTGGTCTCGTATCTAGCTGCTATCTTATGAATAATACACAATGCTTATTATAGGAGTGCGAAGTGCAGTCGCTTCTAATTCTGTTAACTTATGCCTCGAGCAACTGACTGTGCCCAGACGCAGATATAATCGTTTCGAAGAAAAATTACATAGCCTGGCAAAGAACCAAATACATTGCTAACTAACTGCGTTCGTTGGTCTTGTGACTCGTTTGTTTGACTGTTCGACTGTTCGACTGTTCGTCTGTTTGGCTGTTCGTTTGTTTGGCCATTGGGTGTCAAGTGCAGAAGGTTTGCTTTTGTCTACTGTGGCGGCTGTTACCTGTTACCTGTAATTAATCAAGCTGTCGGGTCTATTTTGGTAATTGCTGGGCACATTGTAATTATGTCACGCATATCTCTCTTTCTCTATACTCCCTTCTCCCTCTCTCTCTTTCTCTCACTATCTCTCTTGTTCTCTCTTAACCATGACACATACTCGCATGAGCATGCATAATGACCAGTTACAATGCCTTTTTACTATCATACATCTGGGTTATTGCAGCCGCCCCACGACCCTTATGCATTCACTGGCACAAAAAAAATGTATGCCAGATATGTAGTTACCCTTTGAATAGATAAACAAAACTATATATCTATATAGTTTGTGCAGAAACTAGTTTCTTCTGGCTGACATTCTAACATAAGTTGAAAGTGAGCTTTTATAAGATTCATTATCAAGACTTTATCTATAATAGTAAGCTTCTAATGAGCTTTCAATTTATCTGGCGAACAATGCAAGTCAGATACTATACCAGAAAGTATATAACGCGACTATATCGACTGCTATAACCAGTCACGCATACCCTGTATGTACCGTGTGCTCTTATTAAATGCTCTTACGGGACAAGATTCTGGCTGAACTCTTTGATGTATATACTCCATTTTGAGCCGTTTTACGGGGTATATTTAAAACAACAAACAAATAGCCCAAAGCAGAAGCCAGGCAAGTTTTTGGGTGGACCTGCAAAAAAGTTTGCTGGTGCTTGAGGCTTCAAAGGGGCGATGTCCCCCATTGTCGGTCGTCTGGGTTTGATTTACATTATCATATGGTCCATTACCTGGCAGCAGCGGCCTGTGGCTTTGTACTTTTCCACGCCCGGACGATTAAACGGTTAAGGCTATCATAATTGCTAAAAACGCTTGCGGCTATCGAAAACGAGAGACGGACTGGTTGAATATTTGTATATAGTTTTATATGTATATATAACTAAAAGAAATTACCCGGCGTCGCACCGAAATTGTTTGTGTAATTCGCGCCAACTTTGGGCAACAACAACGCGTCCATGTAGCAGCACCAGGTAAACGTGGGTTAAGGAACTCATTAATGCTGCTCTCGTTGCCCATATTCATTTACCTTTATCTCGACTTAATTACACAAAAGAAACAACTTTTGCTTTAAGTTATTATAAATATAAAATACATCGTTTCTAATTAAGTTTTGGTAACTATATATATTATGTCTTTATGGGAATTTTATACCTAAGCGCCGTCGTTAAGAGTTGAGCCGGCAATCTCTCGCTTGCTAGTTCCACCTTAATTCTTAATTTCAGCTGCTTTTATATAAATTAATAGCAAAAAACTGAGTACACATGTGTAAAAATTGACATTTTCTACTAGATTTGAACCGGCGAAATCTCTTCTGCCAGTTCGACGCTCCGACACTTAATTGCTAATACTTATTTTAGTCACTTTTCATTTATTATAAATTGAAATTATTAAAAATTGAACATATCTCACATTTAAAATATTCTGCTAGATTTGAACCAGCGATCTCCCGCATGCTAGTTCGATGTTCAGCCAGCTAATTGTTAATTGTCAGCAAGTTTTTGATTTGCTAATAACAACAAATTAAATAAATTTAATTCAAATTTAAAATTGTCTGCTAGATTTGAGCCGGCGGTTTCTCGTTTGCTAGATACCTAATTGCTTATTCTTGTAGCCAGTCGCTTTTTTATTTGTTGATAATAATATTAAATTGCGTAAAGAATTGTAAAATATTAAGTTTGCTGCCAGATTTGAACTGGCGGCTTCTCACTTGCTAGTTCGACGCTCAGTCAGCAAAGCTCGCAGCGCCTGTTAATCGAAAGGCAATTTTCCATCTTCTGTCAGTTATCTAGCCCTTAACGTTTAGGCTGTGCATCGATCATCAAACTGTCAAGATATTCGTTCAGGTCGAGCTCGTATATTGCTGATGTTTGACATATTTCGGCAGCCTCATTAGCAGCATGAGCAGCATAACCAGTTGGAGAGGCACAGATTGTTGGCCGCATCATTATAAATGTCGTTAGAGGCCAAAAATCGATGTTATTTCTGGCCGCAGAGACCACAATTAAGCCGCATTTTCGCACAGATTTGCTACATCTATTTTTGCCCATTTGGCTTGAATTTTCAGTTCAGTTTTAAATTTACTTTCATCTTGAAGTTTTGCATGGCCAAAAATGCTGCTGCTTAAAGTCCCGTCGTCGCTTACAGTTCTTACACATTGCCCCCTTTGAACCTGCCCCAACATTTGCTAACAACTCGGCCGCAAAGAAAAAGAGAGACAGACAGAAATTTAAAGAGCGCCACAAGTTGCGGCTTAAGAGAGCGCTGGCATAAAATGTTGCATGCAACATTCCACATTCTATGCTGGCATTCGAGTTACAACACAAGTATTGCTAACTCTGACATCGAGTTTACAGAGTTCGCCTGTTATTTGGCCGTATCTTCAGGTTCTTTGGTTGGAATAAAGGCTTAGACTCAAAACAATATTTTTTATTAAGTCTAAGGCTTAGTTTTTCAAGAGTTGTCATCATTTCGTTGACGTTTTTGTTAGCTAGCATTTTTTCCTTATATTAATTTTATTTTAGCTATATTATTTCTGGCTGAAAAGGAATATTTCTTAATTATCTTTAATATAAACCATTATATTATTTTTGTATTATTTTTACTCTTCTTATGATTTATCAGCTTTAAACATATTGTAAGGTTAGAAAAAAAAGGTTAAAAAGTCTAACAATTAATAAGAGAATTCGTTTTTTGTTTTGTATGACAATTCTCAACAGGTTAAGCCACCGAAAGGGCATAAACAAGGAATGCAGTTGGAAGGTTTCTGAAATAGCTATATAAGCTTGTAATTTGTATGCCATTGTAGAAATATTCTCTTCTCCCATATATATTGTCGTGTGCTTTGCTACACTCACAAATATCTGCAAGGGTATTAGGACTCTGGTAAAATAAAGATATTTTTATTTTCTCTTTCTAACTAACTATTCACAGCTTATTATTAAAAAACTGGCATGCTTTCTATTAGTGTGAAATATTAAATAGAGAAACTTTTGCCAATTGAGGTAGCGGCAAGTTTTAAATATAATTCCCTTTAAACTGTTTCACTAGAAGTTTGAAATGCTTGCTTTTCAAGCCCATGCTGAGGCTTTTCGCTAATAATCTTTGTCATTTAATATGTAAGGCATCAAAGCAAATAGTTCTGAATTTATCAAATATATGAACATATATATTCTCGATTAGTGGCAATAGCCTAGGTATATCCTATTGAATTGTTTCTTCTCTCTTTCTTCTGAAACTCTGCACAGAGTTCAGGGGCCCAATCGGAACACTATATCCTACAAAGTCCATAGACATTTACGAGTGCGAGACTAATCCTATCAACATCGGATTGCTATATCGTGGCTCTAGGATACGATTGAACCAAAAGAACTGTGTTATTTTTCGAAATATATTTTTTTTTGGCATTCTCCGCTGCTAAAGTGGAATAAGAAGTATTTCTGCTCGAACAAGATGAAAAGTGTTGCGATAGATAAAATGTTTATTCTTTTCAATAATGCATTTCGACTGGCAAGTGTTTTGCAGCCTCAGAATTTGGGCCGCAAAACGAGACCTGGCTTTGAAGAAGTGCCTTTTCAGCTTTTTAATGATATCCATAAAGCAGCCTGGAATGGTGCAAAGCTCTTGAGCAATGAAAATAAATGTTGAATAATAGAAATATCAACAAATTTCCCTTTAAAATTCCAACCAAAAAACAGTTTCAAGACGGGTTTGATATCGAATCCCAAAGGCATTGCCCACTGCCAGCAGCCAGTTCTATGTGCATTCCCTTAACACCGCCTCCCTCCTCACCATACAGCAATTGCTCCGCCCACCGAAAACATCATGCATCAGCACACAAATAATAATGTAGCGCCTGCGGGCCATGTTCTGTATTCCATTAATCACACGTTTTGCGTATAAAACAAAACAAAACGGCGAACAGAAGAGGACGGCAAATAAAAAACAGCAGCAGCAGCAGCAGCAAAGGCAACAGCAACAGAAAACTACATAAATTTGTGCTGTTGCCCGTTTTGGAAATATGAACAATAAATGGCAACTGGCGAAAATAAAAGCCGCATTAAAAGTATCAAATCAAATGAGCTTAACTCATTCAAATGGTGCACAAAAACACGGCAATAACTGCGTTTGACGATAATACCAAAATAAAAACAACAAACGCTTTGCTCTAGTCGTCGGCATTGACCGACTGGGAGATACCCTCAGCCCGAGTTAATTTTAAAAACCATCTAGGTTTCCTTCAAGCTCATATACACAGACACAACACACACATACACACAGCACGCATACAAATACAGCTTACACACACACACACATGCTGTGCTTCTTCTTGCCTCAGCCCCACTCTATGTGAAATGTATTCTTATATAACTTGGTTGTTTGTAGTCCGATTTCTATGAAATTTTCAAGGCTTAAATATGGCATTCTAATATCTTCAAATGCCAAAGCCCACAACCTCACCTCTAAAAACAAATGTTTTTTAATGTACAATGAAACTGGGTTCAGCTATCAAAAAAGTAAAGTATTTATGATCTGTGTAGACCTTACGACAACATCTAGACATCTCCAGCTATTATAATCTTCAAGATATGCCCCGATATCGATTACGGCATTTATCTACGCAGGCTTTAACAACATTCATAAAAGAATTCAATTTGAATTTTTTCCCGTTTTCCTTTCAGCTAAAATAGTATCTATCAATTTAATCTCTGGTCACAATTGCCATTAACCAAATCTGGTTTGATAAACTCAGTGGTTGGGGCTGTTTTTTTCAGCTCGAACCAAAACGGTTTTGAATAAAAATATGTATAGAAGATATATACCAGCGGTTATTTCATGGCCTTGCCCGTGTTGTTGCCCAACGTGTAACCATATTTTTGTAAGAATTTCTGCAAAGGAGTTTACATAAGAAAATCCTGCCCATTCAACATATGACCACCATTTTGTTTTGTGATGCGTGGAATTTCCGAAACGTGTGAAACACGTCACAAGTGAATTTTCTTAAAGATCTCTGCAACTGAGTTTACACTGGAAATTTTACCCAACGAAGAGACTCGCATTTGCCACATCTCAAATGAATTTACCATTTCCACCAAGCGGAATGGATTGTTGTGAAAAGTGTGAAACTACGTTCAAATAAATTTTACCCAAGATCTTTGAAAATGTATTTAAGGCGGATCGGATGGTAGACATACAGTTTCCTGCAACCGCGCATTTTCCACACTTGCGGGTGGGGGTCAGTCTGTCAATAATTTAGACAGTCAGTCAGTCTGTCAGTCTGTCAATCACTTAGACAGTCAGTCAGTCTGCTAATCACTTAGACAATCAGAATAATTAGTTTTATATATTTGAAGAAAGAATATTTTTTTTTTATAAATTTGAGTTGTTTTACAAAAAGTTTTGGGCAGATATTGGCAGATTTTGTCTTAAAATTTGACTGCTCCACCAATAGAAAAACACGTAAAAACCATACACACACTTACACACACACTCACACACACCCTCACGTGCACTCATATTATATGAGAGTATGTACAATCTCATACTCTATCTAGCTTTTGAGGCTTAGCATGGTTCGGCGCGCGGGCGTCTAAGTTTTGCTCGTCAATTTTCGGAACTTTTTTTTTTTTTTTTTTATATATTTATTTATATTAGTTTTTCTTGTTTTTTTGGTTATTTTTGGTAGCCAACCATGTTGGCCGCACAAGTAGTTAAACTCTTTTGGCAGTACCATGTTTTTGGTAGCTAAAAATCGAAAACTTTCTGCCACGCCTACACGACGCTAGCAAACTTTTTGCTGGGCAGCCAAAAAGCGAAACCCAAGTCCAGCAGCCCACCTCCTACAGTCTCGGCATCAAAAAAAAATATTTTTTTTTTTTTGGTAAAATTGAACCCTTTCTGTGCAAGTGTTTTTGTTCGCCTTCATCGAAATACTATGAAAATGCAATAAAAAATGATGTTCAACATTTTAAGACGATGTCAGTTGTTTGTCCTTGTCGCAAAATGTACGAACCAATGGGCCACATGTTCTCATTCAGTACTTTCTTTCAAAAACAGCATGCTCTCTATCTAACTGATAGAAATATCAAGACTTGCTGTATGTTGTCTGGGAGTGTGTGTGTGTGTGTGTATGAGAGTGTGTGGGTGTGTGTTGACTCAGGCATTTCCTAATGGCCAATTGTGTTCAGTACGTGCTACAGCTAACTCAATACGTTAATTTGTCCTTGTTTGGCGACAAAATAGTCGCCATTTGTAGACGTTGCAGCATCTTGTTCTCTTGTTTTCACTTTACAGTTCTTCTTGTCCATTTGCCCACATTTCACATTTTACAGTTTCACATTTCACAGTTTCACATTTCTCTATTTTCAGTTTTTCTCCTGCCATTATTTGCCGCTTGATTTGCTTTAAATGTCGCCCGAGATTTGTGCAGACAAGTAAGTAGAGCTTAAATGAAATTAATTTGAAATAACTTGTACATTTATCAATATACCTTCTGGTTGTTAACTGTCAATATAAATTTATAAAACCAGCAAAAATTTATTTGACATACCACAATTATATCGAAATATCCAAAGGCGACGAATTAAATAACTATAAATATAAATACTTATATACAAATATTATTTTGTTCATATATTATTAATAAATTCATCGATTGAACGTAATTGCAATTATTTGCATGCGTGCCCAACCGGACAGGTCTACCTGTTAGTATTTTCCATATGAATAGATAAGAAAATAAGAATATATACAGAGATGGTTATATTGATGCATATAGGCCTTTCGATAGATTTCCCGATATACGTACCTATCGATAGAGCTTTCGAATGTATCTTTTATATATGTGTCGATAATTGATTGCGAATGATCAATAATGTTTTCCGTAATTCAATCGATATGTTTAAATCAATACATGTATCGATGTAGCCAACTGCAACTGAGTAAATTCAATTTAACGATACACAATTTAAAAATCGATTTTGCGCGCAAATCGATTAAGCTATCGATAATTTATCGAGACAACAGCTAATTAAATAGCCGCAATTGTTTTTCCTGTTGCTGTCGACCATTTGAATGGCCACATCAACAATTGACAACACTTTCGGCACGCCCACTAACACGCCCACATAAGAGGCGCTTATGTTGCACATCATTTGCTTCTTTGTGCTGCCCCGTCCAACCACCCTGCCCATCCAGCCCTCGTCCTTACCGCTTCGCCTAGTTTTTTGTGTGTGTGTTTTTTTTGTTGTTGTTGTATCTCTTCGCTTGTTTTTGTTTTGCGCAATTTGTTGAGCCATTTACTACAAATGTTGCTTGCAACACGCCCCCCCCCCCCTCTTCACCCCTTCCCTTATCCCTTTGCCTGTCTGACCCCGCACCAGAAAAGTTGCCATTCGACGCCGGACAACGGAATCCTTTTTGTGTGCGCAACACACGGACCAACAGGGCGAGGACGGGGCTAGAAATGGAAATGGGCAGCGAATGACAAACGAAATGAAATGAAACGCAAGGCGAGCTGGAAGGGTGGAGGGGATGGAGGAGAGGGGCGGCTGGTGCTGGTGCTGGTCAGCTGAACGGGGCATCACATCAAGTGACATTTGTTGCTGCTGCTGCTACTGTTACTGCTGCTGCAGTTGCAGTAACTTTGTTATCGTTGCTGCAGTTTCAGTTTTGGGCCGCGGAACAAAGCTTATTAGTGTTAATTTTAATGAGTTTTCACTGCCTGGCCTTGTTTTTTTTTTTCGTTTTTGCCATGCTCTCCTGTTTTACGTCGTTTTTTTTTTTTTTTAATTATTCATACCCTGTAGCAATATAATGTCGCTAACAGGGTGTAATAAAGTTGTGTCGTTGTATGGCGCTGACAGTGGGAGACTGAATTCCATGATAATATTATATAGATGTCATCGTTTTTTTAACTCAGTCAATGCCATATCTCATCCATTTGCTGGATATGACCATTTCATATCAGTATCCCGCTCTCTCACTCTCTTACACTCTCCCTCTCTCTCTCTCTCTCTCTCTCCTTCTTTCTTTCTCTCTCTCTCATTGGCTCTCACTTTCTCTATCTCTGTTACTTTCTTTTTATCTCTCTCAATTTCTTACCCTCTTCTTTCTTTCATTTGATCTCTCTCTCTCTCTATTCATCGGTCCCTCTATTTCTTTTCTCTCGTTACATTTCTCGTATGTTCTTACTTTTTCTCTCTTCTACTTGCTTCCCACATTCTTCTTCCTCCATCCTTCTCACATTCCTACTCTCTCTCTCTCTTTCTCTCTCTCTCTTTTTCTCTCTCTATTTCTAGTTCTTGATTCATCCATTCTTAGTTTACATTTTTAGCCTATTACTTTCTCTCTATTAGTGTCTGCCTTCCTTTCCTTTTTTCAGACTCACTTTTTCACTGACTTACTCTCGTTATTTTTCTCTTTCAATCCCACCCTTCTCAGCTATTCTGTCATTCCACTGTCTTTCTCTCGCTGATTTGCTTTCACAACAACGCCCTTCTTTGCAATTCTCATGATTTGAAGTATGGCTTAGTTATATATATCTTATTTTCCTCACCTTTTATTATATCTCGCTTTCGCCTTGTTAACAGGGTAACTGTTAGTCTTGCATGCTCCTTCAGATCACCTTTTTCTGGGCTTGTTTTTTTTCTCTTTTTTTTTTTGTATTTTTTTTCATTCATTTTTATTCTCAACTTTTTTTCGGGAAGCTTACGTCGTGTTTATGCCCCAAATAATGCTTCTTAAGTTGCTGTTGTTTTTGCTGCTGCTGCTAATATTGTTGGCTTGGATTTTAAGGTGCTTGTCGTAAACTTTTGGGCCAAAGTTCGCCTGAGCCATGCACACACACGCACACACATACGCACTCACTGGTAGACCAGACAGGTGTTTATGCTGGTGTGTAGAGACTTTAACGTCGTCTTGTCATGTGGAAAACTAATTGATTTACGTTGTTGCCGTTACGCCAATGCCGTTGCATACTTTCTAATCAACACGAGGATTTTGGCGCACACACAGCTGACACACACACACACAAACACACACGCGCGCACAACAAGAGCTCAGGGTGCGTGTGTAGGCCGCGCATTTACTTATTTATTGGACCATCACATGGACACAGCGTGAGCGACAGACAACAGAGCACAGATAGGCAGCTGGGCAGGTGTACAAGGGTGGTGGGAGCAGGTGAATGCTATGCTGCATAGTATTGAAGGCGAGGCGAGGTGTCAAAGCGTCGCAGCTGGCAGCATGTGTGAGCCACTTAACAACAACCGCACCAGCACCAAAATGAAACAACAATTTAAGCGTATACCTCACACATCCTCATGCACACATATAAACACATGCACACACACATACGTTTTGATGTAATAAAAGTGAAAGTCAAGATTGATTCATTGAAAATTCGATGCCCTACAGAAACGAGCATATCGATACATTTGGCCAATTTTGCAAAGACAATTGCCTCAGAATCTTAATTAATCGTAATGCGAGAGATGAGAGCTCTAGATCTATTAATATATAGAGATAGTTGAATCGATAACAGAATATTCGATAAGTCTTCAAAAATGTTATGCTTTATGGAAATGAGCATATCAATATATATTGCAACCTTGGCTTACATACATGCAAGAGATGCCAGTTATATTTATTTACAAAATTTTGTTATCGATAATTGAATTATCGATGACTATTACTGATATATCTGGTCATGCTATAAACGATGACTAACGAACTAAATGCCCTCAAGGGGATTCTTTTGTTTAAATTAATAACATTTTTATTAAATAGTTCATGAATATTGAATTATGTACAAAAAGTGATATAATGTTTATTTTCATGTATATATCACAAGCAGCTTCTATGCTTGCAAAAAAGTTTCACTTTTCGCCAACTCTCCACTATTGCGGGTGGAATTCAAAATCCAAAATCACGTATTCATTAAATTTTGTAGCAATTCTGCGGAAATTAATAGAATTGATTGTGACCTGTCCAAGCTCTTGACAAAACTAATATGCCCACTAACCGAGTGCTGGTAGTCATAATAAACGTAACCATACATTTTAAGGCCAGGTAACTTTTGTTATTCTTGTTGTTGTTGTTGTTGCTGTCTTTCACATTGTTTTGCATTTTATAATCGTGATATTTTATGCCTTAGCGCGCATTTCCAAAAACCCACATTCAGCCACGCGTGGCACCTGTGCGGCAACGGCAACGGCAACATTTTCTATATGGCCTTCAATATATTGAATGCGAAATTTATCCGTGCACTGCAGTATGATGATGAACTGGATTTCGGGGCCTTAGTGTCAAATAATAAGCATGAAAAGCATTCAAATAAGTTTATAGTTGCACGTGTGTTCAGTTCAGCTCAATGAACTAGTTCGTGTGCGTTGAGATTCTAAATATTAGATAAAATTAAGCGACATTTGAACTAGCAGCTTGCATATAAAAGCATCAGATATTAGTGTTGTGTAACCCACCAAGAGTATTTCAAATATTGCTAAGCACTGAAGCAAAGTGTGTTGAAAGGTTGTCTAGAGTTTTATGAGATTTTTCAACAGAGCTATTCGGTGCAGAATCACATCTGCAAATACTGTTAACACATACATTTTAACAGGTTTTCCAGCACTGCATATTACTCATTTGAATTTATTACCCAACAAGGCAAGCGGCCAAACATTTATAATGTGCATAAAAAGACACTGCGCATTAAAGAATTAAAAAACCAGAATGCAATAAATTAAAATTTAATAAATTTGATATAATATTCGAGAATTCTGTTCTGCAACAGTGTTGAAAAATAGCTTAAAGAATATGCAAACTTTTATTGATAAACAGGATGTGGGCGGCGATTATTAATGATTTCCCGCAAAAAAAGCGAGCTATCGATAATTTGTTTTCGATAAAGTTTTAGCTATTTGTGAACTATTTCTAGGTCTGCGTCATCGCATGTAGACATGTAGAAAGACGACTCGGCTGTTGTATTGCTCGAGAATATATATATATGAACAGCTCCTGCTAAACCTTACATATTTCTTGACAAAAATTTTAATTTGTAGCTTTACTTGAACAGCTTCTTTGGACAAACACTTAATTATATGTTTACGTGCAATTTTATTTCAACAATTATCTACGAAAACAGTCTCAATAACAAGGCGCGTTCTTTGAACTAGTTCAGCACACAAATGTGGTAACATATCGCCTACATGCCCGGCCATAATTATCTTAAGTCAAAAGCGAGTCATAAAAATGAATGTTATTTAGGGATGTGTGCATATTTATTATGTATCTAACAATAATGGCAGGCGTGCAGCTAGACAAGGCAAGAGAGAGCTAGAGAAAGAGCGAGAGCGAGAGAGAGAGGGAGTGTGTGACAAGGGGGCGAGAAAGTGAGACTCTGATGTTGCCGTTTGCAGCTGATGCTACGACGAACGTTGTCATCATTTTTATGCCGCTTTAAATGACAGTCGAGGACGATGGAGACGGTGATGCTTGATGAGAACGTTAACGTCGCCATGTTGGCTGTCCTACTCCACATATGCCTGGCACACACACACACACACACACCCACACACGCACACAGCTGTGCGTAGGATTTTAAATTCCAGCATTAAACAAGTAAAAGCTTTCTAGTGCAAAGTGTTCGACTTGTAGATACTCTGAACCCAGCGCCTAGCTGGCTTCCTTCGGTATTCATAGTCCGATCTGTATAATTGTGTGCATATAATAAAAGGGAAGTGCTCTAACTGGAATAATAAATTTGTTTTTATTCTTTGTATATCATGGAAAAAACTGGAAAGATCTCGGAAGAGTGCAATATTTGGTTAGCTCTACATGCCTTCAGATCGAACTATATCGATTAAATTGAATATCGAAAAATGAAAAGCGAGCTCAGCGCGCTGTTAGAAGCGAACAGAATGACAGAAAAGGCTAGATGTACTCGATTGTTCAGGCTGATCAAGAATATATATAGTCTGCCTGTCACTTGCATTCACGCTCGCCTATTATGCCCCTTTCTGCCAAAAATTTGAATGGGTTCAGGGTATAAATATGCACAAAAGAAGCGCAAAGAGCAACTTTTTCAATGTGTCAAGCACAATCATTGCTGTGCGTAGGTGTGTGCGTGTGCACATACGTGTGTCTATGTTGCACCTGAAGGCAGCGCAAAACTTTTACAATTCGAGGCCTTTGGCACACTTGAATAATCGTTAAGCATTTAGTCACGTTTTATTGCCATGCGACACACACACACACACACACACACACAGAGAAGATCAAATGCCACGCCTCCCATAGACAAACACTTTTTGACAGCCCAGGGCATAGTTGTAGCCTATCTATATGCATTTATTGCTCTCTATTCTTGTTGTTGAGCATCATCAAATTGTAAAGTGTGTGACAAGTTGTTGTCAAAATACAACGCGACGTATGCGTTATATGCGCTGCGCATATTACGTATACGCCGCGTGTTGCTTAAATATTCAACACACACACACACACACACACACACATGCTGCTGCTTTTTGTTGTTTTTGGTTATATTTTTAAGCAGGCTTCAAACGCTTTGAAAATTGTGTGCATGGGCGTGGCTGAGTGTAACATTTTGCCCGCTTTCCAGTCAAGTGGCATATTTTGCGTGTAATATTCATAAAACCCGCTACGTGTGTGTGTGTGTGTGTGTGTGTCTGCGTGTGTGTAAGTGGTTACGGTTAACAATCGGGTTGCTCTTGTTGTACGAAGAAGGGGCCTCTGTTTCGCTTTGGGGATTAGGAGCAAATGTTGCACGTCTCATATTATTTACATATTTGAGGCTCATCTGAGGCAGAAGCAACAAGTTGCCAAACATAACCGACAGCACACACACACGCACACCCCGCACACACACACCAGTCGGTAAAACGCTTTCAATACAAATGAGTTAAACGACAAACAACAACAAAAAGCTAACAACACATAAGCGACATTTTTATGCCATTTGCGGCCTTAAAGCTTACAAAACTTGTGCTCAGCTCTGTCTGCGTATACCCTGTTCGCAGCGTAAAAACTGGCATATACGTTGCGTGCAATGTACTTCTTGCTGTTCGTCATTTGTAGTCTTCCAAGTAATTGGATTGAGTTCTCTATAGATGGATAGATAAATGATAGACAAAAGTAGTTAATATGCTTCTATATATGGGAAAAAAGCCAGTTACAACTTTGTCCACCACAGTTTTCGACGTAGTCACAAGTTTTGGCAATTGAACTACTCAAGACCTTGTTTAAAGGTCCATACTGCACGAAAAGTTTAAGGATAATTTCGTTACAGCTTAGAAGTCACCAGACTAATAATCACTAGCAAAAAATCCGTGTAAGCCCCAAATGAGTCCTACATCTCCACATACGCCCACTTTCGTCTGCACGAATTTAATTTTCAGGCCATGCCTATCCTAACGACGAAAATCGAAGGAGCATAGAGCATTGTGCAGTCGCTTATAACCGACCTCCGACTGCCGACTCCCTTCTTGGTATTTTTGTAGCTGACTTTATGATTTAAGCCCAACAAATGCCAAAGAAAATGCCCGCATTTGCTTAGAGATTTGTTTGCAAACATATAATTATATGCTGAGTGTACTTAAGGCTAACCAAGTGACCATGGAGGACAGCTTTATGCATGCTTTATGATGAAAAAGGTGCAGAATGAGTTGAAAACCCGTTAAAGGTTGATATGTCTTTATTTAGTTATCTTGGGGTGGAAAGAAAATGTGCTCGCTCAAGAAGCGTCAAGAGTTGCTCAAGTGAGCTTTGATAACTTTTAGATTTAAATAGACTTACCTTCGTCTAATGTGTCACTCACTGGTAAATGATTTTATTATTTTAATACAAGAGTAATATTGCCAGATGAAGATGTCAAATTAATCTAAAGGTCAAATTATCTGTCATTTAATCTGTCAATCAGTTAAATAATCAAAAAATCGGTGTATCAATTGTTCGATATCAGTCACTTAATCATTCACTCGATCTTTCAGTCAATCAATGTTTCAATCAGTCATTCAATGAGTCCGTCAATCATTTAATCAACCAATTACTTAATCAGTCGGTCAATCAAATTGTCAGTCAGTCATTCAATCAGTCAGTTAATCAGTGAGTCAGTCAATCTGTGAGTCAATCAATTTGTCATTCAGTCAGTCAATCATTCAGTCAATCAATCTGTCATTCATTAAATAAGTAAGTCAATCCATCAGTCAATTAGTCAGTTAATCCGTCAGTCAATCAATCAATCTAATGTTTTAGCATTTCTTGTTTTTCCTGTTTTCCGCTCTTCATCAAAAATATTCGATTATTATGATTATAATTTATCTCCCGTCTAGCTGCTAAATAATAAACTTGGACTAATGTGCAGCTGTTGACAGTATTCTATAGCCGAGAGTACGTGCATACGTTAGTCAAGTGCGTTCATTTAGAAATATGATGAAATATGCATTTCGTATTCTCAAATGTTGTCGAAAAGTTGAAAGTAGATGTTGACTGGGTAGCAGCCACATATGTAATCACAATTCTGCACTGCAAAGTTATGAATTTGAGCGAGTCGAAAGGAAGAACTTTCTATTTGTCTTCTAATTAGCATATTAAAAGTGGAAGAGCCAAAAAAAAAAAAAAAAAAAAAAATGAGGTAAAAGAAAAGAAAACCAACGAAATGAAAATTTGTCGTGCGAAAGTTTTTCACAACAAGAGCGAGAGGTTGGGGCATGGTAGGGCTCTATCTCGCGCTCTCTCTCTTTCTTTCGTTCTCTATCTCTCTCTTGCTCTCTCTCTCTCTCTCTGTGGAGTATATATCATGATATTCGAGTAGCTTCATGTAATAGATTCTTAACAGCTAAGTAGATTCCGGTTTTTATTGCTTTTGTTTTTCTGTTTGTCGCGGCGTATGAAGAAAAACAATAGAAGCTGGGCAGAATTTGGTGGCTGTATTTGGCAAGGAGAGGTAGTAGGTAGTAGGGGGCGTGGCAGTATAAAAGATGAGGCCACCAAAAACAAGGAACTCAAGGAACCTGAAGATGATTTTCGTAGAAGTTTTTGATGGCAAAATGTCTGTGCAAGTCGGCGGTTGAAACGGCGATGGCTTTTCGAGTGTCGTTACAAAACTCCATGACAAAGTTGAGCGCTGTATGTGTGTGTGTATGCGTGTGAGTGTGTGTTTGTTTGTGTATGACAACAACAACAACAACAACAACAACAACAATAACAATGGCAACAAACAGAGCAATATGTAAGGAATTAAGCAGGCAGAAGCTCTGCTGCAAGCCTTCAAGCGCTTCCAACAAAATTTATGAAATGAAATGCTGAGCGCCTTGGCTTGGATTTGGCGATAAGGCGAGCGACAGCTACGCTGAACAGGACATGCGACAGGACACACACATACACACACACACACACACACGTGGAGGCATCCAACGGGAGCTGCGCGTTATCCATTTCCGCCTGCTGTGACGCCTTGTGGCGTCCACCCGTTCCAGCCTTGCCACATGCGCCATTTATTTGTTTACAGCTGTCCTTTTGGCTTTTGCAAAAAAAGGGTATAACAAATGTCGCTTGAATCCTTTAAGATCCTTATACATGCATATATTTATAAACAAGTCATTGCATGGCACTTACTCAGACTAATAAGACATTATATTTGTGCAATTATTCATGTTGCTCAACTGAAGTGAATTTCACGAACAGCTTTTAAGAATTTTACTATGACTTTTGCTTATAATTCTCAAACAGTTTAAGCATCGTCTGCTATGTAGCAATGAGAGAGGGGCGTGGGAAAAATATGTGTGATATATAGAAGCTATTGAAAATGCATGTGAAGAAGATCTTTAGCATTGATGAATAGTGAATATATAGCTCGGTTAATTTGCTTATCAGTTCTTATATAGAACAGCATAAGATTGGCTCAAAGTAAATTCAAACAGTTTAAGCAATGTCAGCTATGTATGAATGAAATGTACGTGAGAAGGGCTATTGGAAATGGGGGATCTTGGGCATAGAAAATACATAGCTTATATTTAAATCCAACTCGTCTAATTAATGAACATCTTCAAATTGGCCCAACGCATATACTCGGCTTTTGCTTATAATTCTCCAACAGTCTAAGCATCGTTGACTCCATGACAGAGAGAGACAGAGAGATAGATGTTCCTGAAAAACTCTGTTCACATTTGGACATAATGTAAAGCAATTGATTTATGGTATTTCCAACTAATATATTTGGCATGCACGCCTCCTTTGCTATGGATGCACTGGCTTCTGTTCTGATTGAACTCGGCTCAGCTTTGTTTATCTCTAAATTTTTGTGCAACTTTATATATTATTGCGTTGCTTTCGATCCAGAGCATGTCATAAGGCATGTTTTTCTCAAACTTTGCAGTGACAGCTGTCCGGCTGTGAGTACTCAGATAATGTCGAGAGTTCATCCAGCTACAGCGCCATCAACTGAATTAGATGCTGCTCAGAGCCAGCCTTGAGTTTGACTTCTGAACTGTGCGACATTTGACATTCAGAAAAACATGAAATATATTAAATACCGAGTGCATTAATCTGGACGTTTGTTTATTTTGATTTAAGATCAAAGCTTCGATCACGGCGCCTTCTTTGGCCACAGTCAGGCGCTGCTATAACGATTGCAAGTTCTTGATTGCAAATACCTCAAGAGCTAAGATTAATTTAACTCAAATAGTTTGCTTGGCTTTGAATCAGTTTTGTGGAATCATATTGTGAAATATGCTCACAGCAAATCATTCGCTAGCTGATTATTCTCTTTTGATTTGCTTTGCTATTCTTCAAAACTTCAATTGTGTTAGGGCATTCGGTGTTCGTTGTGTTGTTCATACTGAAATGTCTTTATTTGATTTCATTTCGTACTTTTTTAATTTTTCCATATCCCGCAGCCATATTGCCGCTTGCTCGCAAGTTGCCTCGTTGCGGCGCGTTTTTATGTTTTACCATTTTAACTTTTTGATATGCCAGCCCCTTGAGAGGAACCACGCCCCCCCCCCCTGCCCCACCCTCACCGCATCGCTAGCATTTTATGCTCCTTGCTCCCGCCATTGTTTCATTTTACTCCGTTGATTGCTGCACAAAATGCAAACAAATTGTGTGTTAAAAGTGAAATTTAAATCAAGTGAGGCGCAGGCAACGGCAGCAAGTACTTGAGCAATGGGGATCAATGTCCTATTCCAGGCAGCCGAACGCCCACATATACCCTGTAAGCTAAACAAATCCGAAGGAAAATTGGGGTAGTTTCACATAGCGTGCGATGGTGGGCGATTTTCTTAATGTTAACTTGACTTACAGGATATCTGATAGTAGGTCAGTCCCTACACATACCCCGGATTTCTACCAAATGTAATTGAATTATGATAAAAGAAATTGCTATGCATTTTATAATAATTCTTCAATTTACGACCAATTGATTGGCCTGCAAAAGCTCTCGCTGGATACCCTGTAATTTTATGAAAGGCAATTAGAAGTGTACCTGAGAATCTTGAAATACAATTCTTAGGAGTTTAAAGGAGATAATACATAAACGTTAGATCGATATACAAGCGAATTGCAAGTCGTTCACCCGCCTAAATATCCTGTACTTTTATAAATAAAGCGCATCAAGGATTCAAGCAAATTTTATGCAATGCGCAAAATACTGGTTACAGGGTATGTGCTTAGCTGTAGGCCATTTCTGTTTATAGGGTGTGAGCGAGTCGCGCATGCACTGCAAGATATATAATAAACCGATTACCGTAAGCTTATACCGATGCAGGGTATGTGTTAGTCGAGAAGCTGCTAACAACTTCCTTTCAAAGACTGTAAAAAAACATAAACCAATTATCGCAAGGTCGTATAGCTACATGGCTGACACATTGTCTGCTTCTAGGATATCTGCTAGTCGTTCATGCCGGGCAAATCAAATTTTAATTACTTTCTTGACGCTTTTCGTGCAATTCTGCGCTCAAGAAACGTGCAACAATTGAAGCGTCCCGCTGTCAATTTGCTATAAGTCACAATTAGTACAGCCAAGCGACACGCCCACAAACACGCACCCACACACTGACACACACACACACATGCAGACAGCTGAGGTGTGGCAAATGTTTTAATTTTATGCAGTTTGCACAAAACTTTTGCACACAAACGAGGGGCGAAGAAAAAAAAAAGCGAGCATTAAATTTAGTTTACACGCAAATTTCGGGCGGCTAGAAAAAGGTGCCACAAATACATTTGCCGCTAACGAGTGCCGTGAAGGGAGGGGGGGGGGGGGGGGGGGGCAGCTAGAGGGGGGTTAGCTTGTGTGAAAGGGGGTTCACCTCAACTGGCTGCGATTTGTGTGCCAACAAAACTAAAGAATTCTCTTTGGCGCGCCGCAAAAGTTCAACTTGGCGAGTAAATCGTTGGCGTCATAGCTGGTGGCGCCACCGACGTCACCCGCACACCCGCCCCGCCACTTGCCCCTGACCAACCGCCTGTGCTAAATGAGCCAATAAGAGGGGCAGCCGCGACTCTGGCTACAAATTTTCCTAGCTACAACTTCAACTCCATTGCCAGCGTCTGCGTCTTTGGGGCAATTGTAATGAGTTGTGAGCTGCCGCATGCCGCATGCCCCACGTGCCCCACGTGCTCCACGGAGCAACTGCTCGTTGATGTGGAAGCGCCAGCGACAGCAAATGGAATGCTGATAAGACACAGAACCGCAGCCAGAAGCGTGCATCAGACAGCGGGAGCGAGCCTGAAAACAGTGTCACGCCAGCAGCAGACGGTTTTCTAGCAGCGGTTAATCAGTTGTGGTCGCACGACTACAAGATACCCTGTAGATAAATGACTGTGTATATCATCAATTCGCATATACAGACAAACAATATTAAAGCATTTATTGCTGCATACGATTACTTACGAGTACAGATAGTCAAGACTAGAAGATACCCTGTACCCACTTTACTCAAAAATTGCAATTTACAATTTACCAAATTTGGCAGCTCTAACTGTGTGTTCATCCACCCCATTGAAAGCTCTCTGGAATTGTAGGGTATTGCAAAGCAAATTATGCGGGCTGGCACATTTCTATTACTTTATTTCTTATTCTTGTTTTATTGTTGTTCTTATTGTTTTTGCTGTTGTTGCATTCAGCGAGGCACGCATTTCACAGACAGTTGCCAGGTTGCTTCATAACAGGGCAGCGGCAACATTTGTGGCATACTTTAAGGCGTCAATTTAACGCGTTTCGTTTCCATTCGTAAACAGATCTCAGCTAGAACTGTATACGTGCTTCTTCGTCTATATTGGCTTTTTATATCCATTTGTATCTTTTTTTTTTACCTGCACCTGTAACGGAAATTGTAGCTACAAATGCAATTGCATCGTTATTTGCATCATCATCTGCATCTTTGTCCGAATTTGTATCTATAGCTGTGTCTGTAGCTGCATCTATATACAATTATAGATTATCTGTTATCCGTTATCTGTTTCTGTATTGGGTTTTTGCCAAAAACTTGCATTAGGAACATTAAGCACGAAATGTACACCTAACTAGTTCAATTCGCATGTTTGATTCGATATTTGATCAATTTTTTGTTTGTTCTGTTTTATTACTTATGCCAAGAACCGTCCATCAATCACAGATATCACATAGCTGCTAAAGGAAAGATCTGACGAAAAGTAGCTTTCTTTATGAATACAATTTTGTTTATCAAGATATCTTGAGCAGCTGGCCAGTATTATCACGGTCGCAGTACTATATTCAATAACTACAAGGAATCGGTATTTTTATATGGCAATATATTTGGTTTTTCAAGATATCTCGACCAAACTCAGGATTTACGAGCTTCAACAATTCTCACACTGATGCATTGCCGTAGATATTCCCACTTTCTCATTTGTTTTTTTTTACTTTTAAATGAGCAAAACGATATAAATTTTTATTTCAAATATATTTTTTTTAAATTTCTCCACTGCTTAACTCATTTTTCCTCACCTAAATCTAATTTTTTTTTATGTTTTTTGCTTGAAAAGAAAATTTCTTTTAAAATGTTCAACAAATTCGTAGAAAATTTTTTTTTTTTTTTTTTTTTGCATAATGCTGGGGCACTGTTAGGCGCACAAAGATACAAAAGTAACTGGCAAATGTTATTCTAACCACAAGCCATTTTCCATTTTCCATTTCCCATTGCCCATTGCCCCCCTCCTTTGCCCGCCCGCCGCACTCCCGGCGCACTTACATCGCACTCGTGCCTTTAGTTATTGCTGCTTGCTTTGCTCTTTGCTTTAGATTTTTGCCTTTTTGCCATTTGCATGTCGAATCAAAAGTAGCTTTGATAAGTATGTTTAAAGGAGCCCAGAGACACTCCCCGCCCCCCTCCCTCCTCCACCCCCACCATCAGCATTTCCCACAATTCCTTCAGAGCTTGCCACGCTTATGCCCCGCCCACTGGCGTCGCCCCTTCTTATTTTGGCCTCTGTCGCCATGGGCACGGCTTGCGGCTCATTTGCTGCTCTCCGGCGCGTCTTCAAGTGGGTGCAAATAGTTCTTGTCGTTTTGGGGCGTGGCATGACGCGCGCACCAGAATGTTGGCGCCCCCTTCTCCCAGACCGGAGGCGCCCTTGCCTTCTTTGGCGCAATGTCAAGTGTCTGCATAATTTGATTGCCTGGCTAATTCGGTCGGTCGAGCGCGTGGAGCGATGGTGAGCGAGGTTGAAAGGGGGGGGGGGGGGGGGGGGGGTGGTTGAGATGAAAGCCAGTTAATAATTCACACATTTCTCGAAATGGTAACGGATCGCCTGACGGTTTCGTGCGCCACGCCCACAAGATAACATGCCTGACGACCCGGCCATTGAGTCGGCATTTCCGGTCAACTTCAGCCCGCGTCTACTTCGCTGTGTGTGTGTGTGTGTGTGTGTGTGTGTGTGTGTGGTTGTGAGGTTGTGTGTCTGTGTGTGTTTGACTGTTCACCGGTGCGTGTGTTGCCTGTAAATTGGCGCATTTCGCTTGCCAAAACCTTCCACACGCTGCATTTCAATCATCATTGTTTTGTTTACACACACGTGCTGCAGCTGTGCAAGTGTGTGTGCGTGTGTGTTTGCGCTGGATTAATGTCCATGCCCAGCTCATGGTGTACAGCCATCTGATGCCAACAATGCCGCAATCCGCGGAAATGGACACGTCTTTGGCCAAACAACAAGCAAATATTCACAGCTGCTCCTTCAAGCCGGGCCACTTAATAGCTGCCTTCATCAATATAGACTAAATATGTACAGTGAAAGCTCGCTAATTGGTGCTATTCGAATTTTAAATTGCCAATAAAAGTCGAGGCAGCTCGTCTGGAACGGACTGTGTCTGTGATACCCTTTGTTTATATTTCGGTAATAAGTGATCTATACTTAAAAATTTAGGAGGTAAATAAATTATACATAATAGATAGATAGATAGAAAGATAGCTAGATAGATAGATATATAGATGGATAGATATCTTATCATAGTTTGTATACTTTTTTCCTGCATCGGGATTCGTTAGAGAATATCAAAGGCAAAAGACAAAATGTTTGTTTCTTAGTTTAAGTTAAGAGTTAGTTTAGCAAAGACCAGAAGAAAAGCTTAAGCCTTAAGTTATGTGAATTTGTTTTATTTCCTAGAAAAATAATATATCATTTATGCTTAAGTTAATATGAGCTACGAGTGTTTCTCAGACAGCGCCTTATTTGTGAAATTCAATTGTTTCATTGAAAAGTGCCAAAATGTGAAAAATGCGAAACGATGTGTTTAAACGAATTGTTCTTAACTTAGCTGAAGAGCTTGTCGCCCAAAAGGGCATTTAGGACAGAATAAATGTTTTCATCACTTGATTTGTTGGCTCATCAGAAGGCGGTTTCCTTTCCTTCTTTCATTTTTTTTTTTTATCTTATTGTCATGTCTCGGCATGCACAGCATGTTGCCATTTGCATTGTCAATCATCTGTACACACGCACAGGCCCCCCACTTGTTTATAAACATTGGCAATCGAATGGTAAATGGCTGCAGATTATCAGTTTCATTCATAATATTTACTCAATTATGCGGCAATAAACGCGGCCCCAACTTGGTCAATAAAAATGAAACGTGTGCCGCATCGCAAATCAAAATGGGCCCCAAAAAGAATTATGTGCCCAGAAACCTCAGTCAATACACATGTACACACACACACACACACACACACACATACAGAAAGCCAGACGCCCAATCGCAAATACCCTTTCAAGTAGGCGAGGCTGGGCGTGGGGCACGTGCTCTCATGAAATTCTTTGGGCAATTGTTATGGCCAGCTACTTGATGACTTTTGCTGAATTTGCACTAGCTGCGGCAAGCCCAAATGCATGGGGTGTGTGTGCGTGTGTGTGTGTGTGTGTGTGTGTGAGGGAGTGACTGTGTGTGTCTCTGAGTGCTGTGTGTGTGTGTGTTCTGTGTGACACGAAACGCATAAAGCCGCATGCCTAATTTCCATGTGGTTAATAAACCAAGTCTTTGGCTCCACTCAAGGATAATACAACAAGTGAAAGTGCTCTGACCGGCTATGCTCGATTGGCAGATGCTCTGTGGCCATGTTGCCGTTAGCTTTCCTACATGTTCTTCTGCTTCCTCTTCGCTTTGCCCCACACTATGCATAGCCAATGCTAAGTTGATTACCTTAGGTGCTTAGAGTCCGAACTTAATGAAATTATCGGTGGCATCAAAATGTATTTTATATATAATTTTAAAGAAAATGGGTATACGAGATGTAAAACATATTAAATCTGTTTTTACTCAACTTGGCTCTTAAAAGCTTTGAGTTTTGTTATGTTTCCGAAACGATTCTTAGCGATATCTATTTATATTATGAACGTATTTGGGGATAGATATATATGCAAGTTACTGTATAGTATATAAGATTCCGTATTTCAAATTTGAAGTTCTAGATTAACCTTCAGAGAGAAGGACTTGACAAGATAGACTCAGCTCTTCGAACTGATTAAGAACATATATATAGAATCGGAGCTGACAAGACATTTATGCCTTAGCCAATATACCCATACACAGCCAATATGCCAATGGGTAGTCAAATTTACTAAGCTATGGTCTTGAGGTTTTCGGGGTCTATCCCTGACATATTTCGTGCAATGTATGCAAATTATGCAATTATTATCAATTTTGTGCGAAATTAGCAAATACATTTTTGTGGCTAATAATTGCACAAGCGTCGCCAAAAAGTGCGGTAAAAGGGGATGGGTGGCTGCTGGCGAAAGGGGTTGCTGCTGCTGCTGCCAACCCCCAAAAAGCAGCGCAGGGTCAAGCAAAAGTTCAGCCTTTTGCGGGTTGTTGCCATGAATTAGCAAGGAAATCAAATTAAAACTTTAAGCTAGCAAATATTTGCACTTAAATGTGGTTAAGGGCGCGACCAGGGGCTGCCAAAGGGGGGCGGCGCGTGTGCTTTTAAAACTTACAGTCGTAAATTTTTGCTGCCGACAACAGCACGAAGAAGCATAGCTCGCAAATTATAGTCAAACGTCATTATCATGGCCTTCATCAGTCCGCGCGGCGGCAGCAAAGTTTCAACTGTTTCAATATTACGCATACGCCACATACATACACACAGACACACAGCCCCCGTCTGCCCACGCCCATGCTTAAAGCAACCCCTCAGCGCTGTCACGATTGATTTGCAGCGAGCGCTGTCTTGACATTGGTGAAGTCTTGAAATAGTTTCGAGTTGGAGTTTGAGTTTTTTGGCAGGCTTCAATTGAAGGTGTTGGGGCGTCTCTGTCTCTCTGTTTGTGTGTGTGTGCTGGTGTATGTGTGTGTGTGTGTGTGTGTCTACAAACCAACAAACAAACCAACAGACAAGGCAAACACAGGCCCAGCGAAATGGCCAAGTTAAGAGCCAGAGCCACATACGCAGTACACGACGGGCAGTCGAGCAAAGTCAAACAGTAGCTAACCAACACACACACACACACACACTTACACACACACACACAGAGACAGACACAGATAGACACACGCTGAAAGCAATATAAATTGCGTCAAAATACTCATACGCACTGTGACGCTGCCCTCAGCTGCCGCTGTGCCTTTACGTTTTGCAGCAGCGCTGCGTGAGGTTTGATTGAGGCCAAAATGTCTGCGACTGCTGCGAGGGCTGCACAGCAAGCAATTATCAATCAGTGTCCGTGTGTGCGTGTGTGTGTGTGTGCGTGTGTGTGTTGACAAGCCCTGCTAAATCGCTGTGCTTCAATTGTTTTAAGCAGAACGTAGAACTTTCATTAAGCTGGCTGACATGAGCTTAACTTTGTTTACTCTTTGCACAATTACTAAGCAAGAAGAAGCTACAATATTAAAAAAATAAAGAAGAAAATTAAGAAATATAAAGATATACACATTCATTTACATATCATAAATAATACTTAAATGCATAGCTACATATATCATGAATCTTTCGGTTCATAAAAATGGAATCCCCAAATATACTAAACCTGTTTAAGGCTGGGTTTGTGGTCAATATATTATTGAAATTTGGTGCTCAAAAGAGTCAATCATATTGAAGACTGTGCAGCCCTGGTTGGTTGAGCAGGATGTGCGCCAAGAGGCGACACAAAGTCAGCGAGAGGCCAAAATGTCAGTTTTGTAAAGAGTTGGGGTTCTGGTGTCACAGAGACAAGGAATTGATGTGCTCATAAGCACACAGAAAAGCGCTGCGCAGCGGGATGGATACTTCGCTAAATGGGTTAAGGAGGTTGTTTCTCGGTGGGGGCGGGGGCGGGGGCTGGGCCACAGCCAGCTAGACGCACAGACGAGGCCAAAACAACGTTAACGATATGCCAAACGTATGTAGGCCAACAACAATAACAGGCAAGAGATGAAGTAGCAGAAGACGCGCCCGATGAAGAAACTGAGCCAAAAGTTGGCACTGAATAAAGAAGAAGCACAAGAAGAAGAAGAAGACGCGCACAGACCTCACATAACCTGCTCAAGGAGACGCAGGACAATGGGACACAGTGGGTAGCTGAGAAACATTATGGCCGACAATGATGATGATGCTGATGATGACGTTCGACAGAGGCCAGACAAAAGCTAGCCAAATAACTAAAGAGCGACCGACTAGCAGATACCCTGTTCAGACACACAAACACTCACGCCAGTAAAAAGTTTCTTCTTGTCTTCTATCATCAATTATACATGAGTTTCGTACCTATAACGCAATAGTTATACAATCTTTAGATCTTTAATATGCCATTCAAATGTGTGCATATACCAAAAATGACGGGCATACATCCTAAAGAACTCTAATTATATTGTAATTTGGAAAAGCACGGAAGCTGGCAATATGAAAGTCATCCAGTTTTAAAGCCCATATTTATCGATCCTTTGATATCGATGGCTGGCTTAAGTGTCTAACTTTCTAGAAGAGTCAGAAGTGGCATCCCTTCTTCTGCTTGTTCCATGCCTGAGCACAAAGCCAATCTACCCTTTTGCTTATCATTTTCAATTGGCAAACCGTATGAAAATTGCAAAGAGGCAAACAGTAAGACGCTTCGCTTCATTTTGGACTTGTTTTGATAACAATATTTGTTAAGGTTCGACTCGGAAACTCAAAAGTGAAACTCAAACTGAAACTGACAACTCTTTCATATATATGAAGAGGCAAACATTTTGGCCGGCGGGTGCTTGGCGTCGTGCCTCGATTGGTGCTGCCAATAAATAAACATTTCAAAAGTGCCACAATGAATTATGCCACAAGACAACATGAATATCATGAACTAGTTATGTTTGCCAGATAAAAACATTTCGGCAAGCCAAAGTATAAACAGGCTCAGGCACCCTTGTCTGCCCAATCAGATTATTATTATTATAAGTATTATTAATCATATCAGAATATTTTCGACTCATATACATAGCTAGTCATTATGATTTTTTCAGTTCATTCAAACTACAAACAACTTTGGCACGTTCTTTCGAATTTCAAATAATACTAATGTGTTCCATAAGCCTCAATCACATCGATTAAAAACTCAACCAGAAACTAGACTTTTTAAAAAAACAAGCACAGAAAAAGCTATCGATAAAATCGATAAATATCGACTTGAAGCTGGATTTTAAGGCATATCTTATAGATGGCAGCACCAAGAGTCGCCAACTTTAAAATGTTTCCTAAAATTAACTTTCTTTTCTTCGTGCTTATTTTACAAAAAGTCGATAAATATCGATAGTTAGAGCCTTGTGCTTTGTTGTGTACGTAAATTTTAATTTCACATTTAAATCCACAAAATTTGAAAGTGATCGGACATAAAGAACCAAACGGCTTAAGCTGAAGATTCGGCTGCTTTTGGGCAGCTGATTTGCTTCTAGTAGCAAAAAAAAAACCCTTGGCATATCTGAAATAATACTTTTAATTCCTTTTATATGTTTATTTCCTTTTCTATTGCAGGTAAATCAACATTTACCCAAAATATTTAAAGAAAAAGCGAAATTGAGAGAGAAAAAAAAAAACAGCATATTTTTGTAAATTCTGTAATTCTCCTAACCAGCCATTCGAATAACTATTTTAGCTCAAGGCAAACGAAACACTCCGTTGCTCGCATTGAGGCCAGAGATCAGATGAGATTTTCGGGGCTGGCCAGATGCAGGTGCAGTCGTAGCTGGAGGTGCTGGCAGTTTCTCGTCGACAGCTGCCGATTGAGTTGTATGCGAAGATTGGGGCCAATGTCAATGCGTTTCCTGGGCAACTGCAGCCACATATGAAACAGCATACGGCAACAGGGAATAGGGAGCGACTGGAGAGGGGTGAGTGGGGCGAGGGCGAGGGCGAACGAATCTCTCGTTTAGGGATTTAATTAAAATGTCAGCTCGGGAATGGTGCACAAAACTGGGTTATGTGTGTGTGTGTGTGTGTGTGTGTGTGTGTGTGTGTGTGTGTGTGTGTGTGTGAGGGGAAAGAGGGGCTAAAAGCGAGAGAAAGTTTTGTTGCTTGACGAAATGAAAATGCAGCAGTTACTCAGCAGGGGAATGGAATTGGGAATGGGAGCGGGAGCGGGTATCAGGAAATTGGGGAACGGGCTGCTTTTTCTCTGGCTCTTCGCAACGCTCGGGCTGGGCGACACCTGCAGCACTTTGTCACAAAGCAGTCATTAAATTTTTGGACGTGCCAAGCGCAAAGTAAATACAAATGATTACACAATGGGGAAGGGGCTGTGCGTTTGTGTATGTAAGAGAGAGAGAGAGAGAGAGAGAGAGAGAGAGAGAGAGGTGTGTTTGTTGATTGAAAAATAATTAAATTTATCCCCCAGCCGCAACGCAGTAAATTGCTTAATACGAGCCAAACAAGCGGCTTAAGCAAATATTGCGTATACGCCGCGTAAGCCTTTTGTCTTGAGCAAACACACACACACACACACAGCTGGCTCTCCAGTTAATTATGACAATTACAAGGCAATCGATGCTGCATTTCTGATAGAGCGTCACGGAAACAACAGCGCATAATTCATTTAAACAGCAAATTTTGGCCACGGCCAAACAGCTGCTGATTCAAGATAAGAACCGCAGCGCTTTAATCACTGAATATGATTAATATGCGACTCACAATCGATCTGCTTCACATATTCAAATAGCACCCTTGCCAATTGTTTTGCCAGACATCGTCGCATGGCAGTCAATAAAAACGGGAACGTGAGAATAGCCTCGTCAAGCAGAAGATTTAATACTTGATAGCTAAGAGAGAAGTTCGCATAAAAACAGACAGAGGGACAGGCGGACATGGCTATATCATGTCGGCTGTTGATGCTGATCAAAATTATATATGCTTTATGGGCTCAGAGATATCTTTCTCTGGGCATATTTCACATTTCATGACAAAATGTTAATAACTTCTGCAAGAGTTTAAAAAGTGAGACTAAAAGGCATCAGACATATGCTTTAAATAATACTTTTATTACTAATTGCCAATAAAAGTGCCGGCAATCGTCTATTTATGTGCACTTTGTGAATTAACATAAATTTAAAAATAATAATTGGATTTGAACCGGCGACTTCTCTTAGCTAAGCTGTAGCATTTCTTTAAGAAGAATTATTTCATTTTCCATAGCTTAACCAAGCTCTATATTTCTTTCTTAATATTATTTACATTTTGCAACTTTTATTATTTTTCCAACCCAATCTCTCGCTTGGTCTCTCTCTCTCTCTCTCTCTCTCTGTCTATGGCTCTATTATAAATATATCTTTTTCTCTTTTTTTTCATGTATTCTGGTCAGCTTTTAGTTTTCTCTCTCTCTCTTTCTCTCTTATCCGCCGCACAAAGGGTCTCGCCGTAATGGTTATGATAATTGCATTGCATACTTTTGAGCTCTTGAAAAATGCTTTGATGCCATTTTTGCAGGCAGCTGGTTATTTGACTCCGACTTGGCCTCTAGCTTTCGCTACGACTGCGGTAAGTTTTGCTCTTATTGTCAAGCAGCAGCCAATTACCAAACATTACCTTTAAAAAGTTACCTACGTACCCGCCACCTCTCCCAACCTCTCTCATTGCACACTTTTTTCTTCTCGGCAAAAGTAACAACATTTAAAATCAAGAAAGTGTCGTTAGCTGCGTTTGCCTTTGCTTAAATACCCTGCAAAACAAAATTTGTGGCTATATAGAAATGTGATTTGAAGAAAATTACTGAAATTTTTCATAGTTGAATGTGGAGAAAAATAGGGTGGAGAGGTAGCAAAAGCATGGCGTGATGAGGAGAATGTGGGCTGGGAAAAAGCAAATATTTGCTTCATTCTTCACATGTGATCTTTGGTCAATATCATTAGCTATAGTTGAACGATTTGATTGAGTGAAGTTTATGTGCTAGAAATAACTTTACCAGATTTCAGGAGCATAGCCTTGAGTAGAGCTCCGTTCGTGTAGGTAGATCGTTAGATGTAATTATGTTATCATAAAATGTCAAATGTGCCTAGAGGAAGATATCTGCGAATTCATAAAGTTTTTATAAACTCGAGATCAGCTTCAACAGCCGCGTTGATAAAGCCATGTCCATCTTTCTGTCTTATGTATGTCCTCTTGAAACTTTGCATATGTCATACTTAGGAACTTTACGAAATTAATAACTTTACGAATTAGGAAACCAAATCCAAACTCGGAATTTACAAGTTTTCCCTTGTTAGCTGCAGAATTGTATCACAATATATAGCTGCCATAGCTGTTAAGTTTTTACTTTATCAAGATGTCTTACGTAAACTTGGCATTTTTTAGTTTCACTATGTCGCTTATATATATTCCAAATCGTATTAACATCGGACTACTGTATCATGTTTAAACAATCGGTTGAAAAGTAGGTTCCTGAATGGGAACTGCTTACATTCAAGTCAAACCCTATCAAAATCGGACTATAATAGTATTTATAGAGCTCTATATAAAGTGGTAAGGTAAGGAAATTCGTACGAGCTGCACACATCTCACATAACTGCAAAAGTGAAATATCTAGCAGAGTATTAAATCTTCAACTTCTTTGTTCAAGCCAGAGAATGCCTTATTGTGCGCCTCTGGCTAAAAGTGCGCTTCGTAATAAATAAAAGACAGGCTCGCTTTGAACCCGATTTGCAGTCCTGGTATAAAGACTAGCTGGATTTGATGCGAATTTCTATAAGATGCCAAAAGTATTGTGTCTATGAATCGAATGGCCATTGCTGGAGCATAAAAAAGAGTTTGCTTTTTTTCTTCTTCTATATCTATCTCTATTTCTATTTCTATTTGCGACTCTTTCTTGTACGCTATTTGTCGCTTTGTCGGCATTTGTGTCCACGACTGGCAAAGTTGCCGGCATTGAAAGGCAGTTGGCAGGCAGCTGCCGGGCAAAAAGGTATTTCAGTTGAAATTGTGGCAGGTAAAATCAACAACAACAGCAACGGCAACAATAACAGTAACAGCAACAACAATGTGCAACATGCAGCAGCAACAAGAAGCGGCAAAGTTTTGTTTTCTTTTTCTTCGCTTTTATTTTTTGTCTATTGATATTGCGGTTGTTGTTGTTGTTAGGTTTGTGCTCTTACATATTTGCGGGCATTATTGTTATTGCAGTTGTTATATTTGTTGTTGTTGTTGCCAGACAAACAAACTGCAACAACAACAACAACAACAACCTGTGGCAAGCAACTTTTGTCATGATTTTAAGCAATGCCAAAAAGTAGGCAACAAGAAAGCAAATGCCGCAGCACGGTGTATGCGCCTGTGTGTGTGTGTGTGTGTGTGTGTGTGCCAGTAGGTGTGTGTGTGTGCGTGTGTCGAGTCAACTGCTGTTGCCATTATTATTGTTATTGTTGCTGTTGCTGCTGCTGTTGCCGCTGGCAGCGACGCCATTGCTAAAGCGGAAACGGAAGCGGCCAAGCTGCCAACTTGCACTTTACACTCTGCTTCTTCTAAGCGCGCGCTCGCTCGTTCGCTGGCCCAACCAAAAAAAGGGACAACAACAAAATGCCAGCACACACATGACACACACACACACACACACGCACACTTGTGTGTGCGCGTGTCACACAAAAGGCGACAAAAAGCAAACAACAATAGAAACATGGCCCGAAAGCTGTTTACGCCACATGTCCATTGTATTTTTCACGTATTTTTTTTTGTTCTCTGCCCTCGCTCTCCTCAATATTTTTTTTTTTTTGGCATTTTTGTGCATTTTCTCGTATTGCCCAATCCTTTTACAATACCCTAGCGAAATGCTAAACTATTGCCGATTGACAGCGCCAAAAAAAAAAACAAAAAAAAAAATAAATAAATAAAAATAAATACCTAAAAAAAAGTTATTTATTATTATGTTGCACAACATTGAGAAATAGTTGGACTACATTTTAGTTTTGGGCTGACACTTTGTTAATGTTTTATTTATGAAAGTATATTATTTGACGTATCCAATTTACTTGATTATTATTACAAGCTTATTTTTCAATTCTTTTATTTTTAATGTAACAATCGACTAAAATTGAATTAAGGTCTAAGAAAAAGGTTATTTTTAGCTTTAAACACACAAAGAAAAAAGATCAAAAAAATAAATTTAACCATTATTATAACTATTTTTTCTTAAGGGAAACGCATTTCTTATATTCAAGTAAATTACATATAATATTTAATTTAATATTATGTTATTTTATATGTTTAAATAATCTATCATATTCCCAATATAATTGTTTGAGTAAATTAAAGTTAATATTTATTGTATATATTTGTCAATTTGACTAATTTAAATTAATTTTAGCTAATTACATTTTTTTTTTTAAATAACTATTTCAATAATAATATAATACATAAAATTTCAAAGGGCTGTCAAGTGCACTTTGCTTGCCGCGTTATGCGTCATGAATGTAGGTAATGCGAATAAAATATTATTTTCTTTTTGACATTTAGATTACATTTTTTTTTTGTTTTAATTGCTTTTATTAAGTATGCGAGGAATCGGCCAGCAATATTGGCCATAACAAGGCAGGTAGAGTAACCATTGAGGCGACAAATGGACAAGGTTTTAAGGCGAATGAAATTAAAAATAATTTTGATACTACTTATATTAACCTTTTTTCAAACATATATGCCAGCTATCGATAACATTTGAGAGTTTTCATAAAGCACTTAAGTGTTTATAAAACGATTCAATTGAATGTTCAAGTGTTGTAAGGTACACTTTGCCGCTGCGTTAGGGCATATGGGTTTTAATTGTGATCCCAATTTTGAGTAGTTCTTAACATTTATGGAGTTGAACCAGCTAATGCGAACATTTCTGTCAATAGTTTATGAATTAATAGATTTAACTTTAAAGTGTTGTAAAGTGCGGATAAATTCTACATAATAGAAAGGTTTCAGGGTTTTAAAAAGCATGGAAAACATAAAACTGAATTTTCTAATTAAGTGCACTTTGCAACTACGTAAGAAATGTTCAAATTGCGGATGAAATCAAGCGTGAATTCGGGT
Source organism: Drosophila virilis (assembly GCF_030788295.1). NCBI lineage: Eukaryota > Metazoa > Arthropoda > Insecta > Diptera > Drosophilidae > Drosophila > Drosophila virilis. The sequence goes on from NC_091543.1 coordinate 4,004,078, forward strand.
TTTTAACATTTATTGTGTTCGATAAAACCATTTGATAGATTAAGTGTTGTAAAGCACACACATTTGCAGCTGCGTTAGGGTATGCAAAGTACGTCCCAAGGAGAACAGAATTCGCACAGATTTTTATATGGACTTCGGCTTTGGTTTGGCATACGAAACAATAAGTTGACAAAGTGACATTGAAAACTGTGCGACAAAAACTGAATAAGACAGAAAAATGAAAAAAGAAGAAACAGTGAAAAAGTGTGTTGGAAAGCAACCACTGGGCTTGAGGCCGCGTCTTGAGGGCGGGCAAGATCGTGTGTGCATGTGCGAACTGTGACAATTGAATGAATGAACGGGCGTAGCAAACTTGACGCCGAAAAATGACGCCAAGTGGTAACAAGTTGTGGAGAAAGCAAAAGAAAGGGCTGGGTGCGACGTGGGGTCCTGGCTGGGGGATGGGCGGATGGGATACGCTTGGCTCGAACAAACGGCGTGAGTTATGGCCTGTGGTCATGTGGCGCATGTGGCGCCAACAACGGCTCCAATTCTGCGCCCAACTCTCGGCCACGCCCCAAACGCGGGGTGAAGGGCGGCCTGTTGTAGCGGGTAAAAATGAAAAGTGAATGTCGCATTGCCAATGCGATTGCAATTGTGAAAGTTAAATTGAATGCGTTGCGACAATGTTTGGCCGATTCCGGGCGACAGCCTTCGGCTTTTAGCTGAGAAGTTTCTTTCTTGTTTTCCTTTGCTTTTTCTTTTTTTTTTTTTTTTTGTATTCTTCTTACATTTTGGGCAAAGTACTTCAGCTGCATGTTAAGTAATTGGAGCGGCAGCAGTCGTAAATGATGGCTACAATAAGTGAGATGCAGGACAGCAGCGGGCGGGCCAAAAAAATACAGTGAAGGATAATGCGAATATGTGTGCCAAAAATATGGGCATTCAATTAAAGAATGCAAAAGCCACAGATGAAAAGGAGTCCAAAAGAATTATATACACAAAAATAACACCCGAAAAAGATGTTGTTTTAAGATGAAATTAAGTAAAGAGTCGAATCAGGGAAATACGATAATAAGTTAACCAATTGAGCTCAGCAACAATGCAGTTTGATATTTTAATTAATTAATTGAGGCGAATTTGTAAAAAGAACTCATATATAACATATTGCTCTTGTCCTGCAATGAATAGCCGAAAATATAGAAATATATCTTGAACATTGCTTCCTTACATTTAATTCGACTTGAATCCACTTTGATTAATGTGTCCCCACTTAGTTGAACGGGTTTTGAGCAACTCCAGTGGCACAAATATGGCCTAGATTTGTCGATCTTATCGAACCCAAACCTATTAAAGGATCATCAGCAATCATTGCCAGGAGTCTGTTTGCAACAATCATTTATTAGTTGTTGCTCAACACTAATCATTGATCGTTAGTCACATTGTCCCCTCAATCGGCTCTCATTGCATTCTATAACTTTTCACTGATCATCTCTCACTTATGTCAATTTGCTGATCAGCAGTTGCTGTTAGCCTCGGACAACACTCATAACAGAAGAGTTCTCACTTTTAACAGATATCTATCATAATTTAAAGATAACTGATTACTTATGATTTATCCAAATGCTTAAGAATAATTAATGAACGATAATAATGAGTCAGTATAATTTAAAAATAAAAATGAATGGTATAAATAAGTCGACTTTGAGTGCGTGGCATTCATCTAAGGTATATCGATAATCGATAAATATCGATGTTTAGCTTACATTAAAGCCAGAGACAAACGAGTTGCTGAGTAAGCTCTCAAAAAGCACACACAAAAATCGAGTATATTTGGCTTCTTAGCACAGTTAAAAATAAAACGAATCTCTCAACCTGATTTAAGGTACTTGCTCAAACTTTAAATGCATCTTCCGGCTCTATAAATGGCAAAGCAATCGATCAATAAACACAAAAGTCCTTCAAAAATGTAAACTCTAGAAAAAACTGCAACAAGAAGTGCATTAAGAAATCGTCAAGAGCTGCTGCAGGCCAAAAAGAGACCGAAATAAACGAGAGTCTCTCGAAACTTAAAAATGAAATAAATAAAGAGGGCGAACGATGAGAGGCTCAATCAATCGAATTAATGCTCGACCAGGAGCTGCAAAGAGCACACTAGGCTAAGGCTTTAAGTTACTTTCAGCAAATTGGAGAGACAGAGAGAAAGAGAGAGAGAGAGAGAGAGAGTGTGTGTGTGTGTGTGGTGTGTGTAAGAGAAAGCAAGTACGTAGGTAAAGGCAAACAACAAATAAATTTGATAGGAAAATCCGTAAAACTAACTCGCTTAATAACTCGCACTTGAGTGGCAAATGCAAACACAGTCGCTGCAAAAGTGCCACAACTTTTTCGACTGACCAACTGGCTAGTTTTCCAACACTAACACACACCAATACACACACACACACACACACACACACACACACACACATACACACACAAAAGTTTCGCTGGGTAAAAGCAGCACAAAAGTCACAGGAAACGTTGCGGCGCTCTCTGGAGTATTTGGCAAGTGTGTGCATGTGAGTGTGTGTGCGTGTGTGTGTGTAGGTAGTTACTACTCGTCTTTATACCCTAAACCCACTAAAAATGGCTTAATAGGTTATATTGGCTTTGTGAACGTCTATGCAACAGGCTGAAGAAAGCAGCTTTGATCCCATCGATCTCTTGCAGACAGTTAGGTACTTGAATTGTTAAATATATATAGCTAGTTCTCCCTCTCTCTCTCTCTCTCTCAATATATATATATACATGTATATATTGAAATGGAACTATCGAAAATAAGTACCTACTACCTTATAGTTTCGATAAATATCACTTTTGAGTCTACTTAAACCAAACTTGGAATATAGCTGGTTGTGCATAACAAAGAGATACAGAATAGTTTACTTTTGCAATAACTTTTCATATTTCGTTTAATATATAAAGACCATACGATTTTTGAGTTCTTAAGGAACGCATTGAGTGTATGTTTAGCAGGAAGTAGGAAATATTGTAAGAGTGCTTGTAACTGCAACTCAGTGAGTCTCAGTCATGTGCTGGGTATCTATTAGTCGGATACTTGCGTTTAAAGCACATTTGATTTTTTTTGCTGTTCGTTGTTGCTGTTTTCAATTGTGCTGGAGTGTAATAACTTTAAGCTGCAGTCGATGGGTTTGGGGCTGTGGGCTGGGTGTCCAGGGAGGGGGGCGCATCAGTTCGGTTGGCAGAACTCAAAAACCAAACTAAACCAAAGCAAAATCCGGCAAAGTAAAGAAAAGTCCGGCAAAAATAAAAACACGCGTACCTACACACACTCACACACACACATACGCCACCTGTCGTTTGTGCGAGGCGTTCTCCCCCTCTCTGTCTCTCCCTTTCTCTCTCTCTCTCTCTGTTTCCCTCTCTCGCCATCCGTGCTGTCTTACTCGCATGCATGCAAAGTTTTAAATTTGCTTAATCAACAAAATGCAAATAACAGCTCGTCAGGGATTTTTGTTTAGTCTTGTTTATGCTTTATTTACCTAACCCAACCAGCCACGCCCAGCCTCTGACTCCCTGCCTCCCCACTCTACCTCTCTCTCTCTCTCTCTCTCTCACGCTCGCTGCTGTGCTGTGCGCTTTGCCCAAATAGATTTCAACAATCGTAACACAACACTCAAATTCGTAGCTTTCACACACTGAAAAGAAGTGCTTTGAGCACTCGCATGTATTATCAATTTTCATTTGTGTATGTCATGTGTGTGTGTGTGTGTGCGCGTGCGTGTGTGTGTGTGTGTGTGCGTTTCGCTCTGTACTTTCCTTTTGTCTTTCATTTTTAATTATGAATAACACAATTTTAGCTTCAAATACTTTTGGGTTTTCTACGGGCTGTGCCTGTGTTCGGTGCACGTAGGCGAATAATTGTTATACAAATTTTTTATACAAGCGTTTAAAATTCTAATTTTTGTACACTCCATAAAATGGGTAAAATGGAGAATATAAAAACCCTGCATAATATTTAAATCTCTTGAAAAGTGGGCTGCCATATAAACACTTTCAGAGAAGGAATCAAATAAAATTATCAATTTTTTATATATTTTTACTCATTGCCAATCAAATCTGAAAGGCGTAAGCTGTATGTTGGGGTATCTTCTAGTCGAGCTCGCTCAAGTGAAATACATTTTGACTGATAAAAATCGTATCTCTTTGAGGTTACAGGATCTGCCAGTTGCAGTCCATAAGAGGCCAGCCTTTGAGACAACGCATAAAGAAGGTCGCTGGTTCGGATTTCCAGGCTAGCGTTTAATGTGGGCGTAGTGCAGATTAACAATTCAATAATAAGACATGAAAGTTTGTATATATACCCTTGCCGACTTGTGCCTTTTGCAGATATGTAACGATTGTTGAAGATCTTTACTGCTGTCATATGTGAAGAGCATAGTTTAACTAGTTAATATCGGGCTTGTTGAAGAAAAGTTTTCCATGCAAGAATCTAGTTTTCGATGGCAGCTATAGGATATATTAATTAGATCTGACCGGATCTATGTAAGGTTTCAAGAGCAGAGCTTTAAAACTGGAAGACAGACAGATTATAACTACTCGGCTATTTATGTGGTCTACAGTATATATACTTAATAAAGTAGTCTTTTTATTTTTATGTATATTCCTCCATACAGTCTCGAGTTTTTTACAAACATCCGTGCTTAATCAACCCTGCTCTAAAAGTGAATTTTCCGCTTTTCTCAACACTGCCAAACTAGTCACGAGTAAATAGCTAATGCAAACAGCTGACTCGACCTTTAGTAACCTTTACATAATACTTGATATCTTCTTCTACATATTTTCTGATATAATTATAATGCCCCCTGCAAGGGCATGCAAATAATTATAATCATTATTATCACTTTGACGTTTATAAAATTATAAATTTTTCTATATTAATTTCACAATTTACAGGCTCTTCTTTAAGAGAGTTTCCCCTGAGCTCAGCTCGTGGGCATGCAAATAATTATAATCATTATTATCTCTTTGACGTTTATAAAATTATAATCATTCTATATATTTATTTCACAATTTGCAGGCTCTTCTTTAAGAGAGTTTCCCTTGAGCTTAACTCGTGGTTGGGTTGTATTTATATAGCTTATTTTTATGTGCGTATAGATTCGATTTTTTTCATGCGAATGAGTGCATTGCATGTGTTCAACGGAAAGTTGCGCCAATTACGCGACAGCCTAAATCTTACAAGTCTAAGGGGGAGGACTTGGATTTCGGGCCTGACAGATTTTCCGCACAGATGCGGCTTAACAAATTTGCTGCATACTTTTGGGCGTTCGCGTGCCAGACAAGGCTTAAAACTTTAACTGTAGAGGCCAGCGAGCAGCTGCTGCTGTTGTGTGTCTGTGCGTGTGTGTCTCTGTGTGTGCTTTGGCAAAGTAATTAAACACACATTCAAGTCGCTATACAAATATGATGATACGAGCATGCATTATACGATATGTAAATGAATTTAAGCTGCCATTATAAAGGTTGCCGCATGCCGCACGCGCCTCGTCTCGCTACCAAGGTCACACCCACACACACACACACTCGACATGCCGCAACGAGCAGCAGGCTGAGAAGAGGCGACGCCTTGCTGCAGGTGGTGATTGGGGTGAAGGCCAGCGCAGATGCCACAAAATGGCACATCAAATTCTGCTGAGTACTGAGCGCCCACTTGCGCCACGCCCAGTGGCCGGGCTTGTTGCATGCACTTTATTGGCCAAAGTGCCAAAAATATAAAAAGAAAATTAAATAAAAATGTGCAAAAAAAAAAAAACAAAAGAAGAAAGTACACCGTGCAAAAAGTTGTGTAAGAACAATAATTTGTAATGAATACGAAAATATGTATATAAAACATGCTGGGCGCGCGGGGAAAGGTATGTGAGGGGGGGTGTTGGACTTCACAGCGTGTGTTGTGCGGCGTGGGCGACGGGGTTTTTGCCGCAGCAATTGCCGTGTATAATACAATTTATTCAACATGCTGGCAAATAAAGTCCTCACCAAATGTTCACACGAGCAAAAAAAATATAAATGAACGAAAAAAAAAGAATAAACAAACAACAATAAATGTAAAAACAAAAATAATAAATCACAACCTGTGCGAAATGTGTTGAAAAACAAATTGGGCAACAATTTGAATGCGAATTATTTGTTTTTCTTGACACTTTTGCAACACTTGAAAAACTTTAAAAGCTGCCGCAAGTTTCACAAGAGTTGGCAGCACGAATTCTAAGCTGCAAAGTGTGACAGGCCATCAAAAGTGTGAGCGGGTAGCAAACACCAGTGTTGCATAACGTTTGAATGTGCGCTGTTTCAAAGGCGATTATCAACACCTAAGTTAATTGTCGGCTATGAAAAGCGTTTAATCAAATTATTTCATCTATTAAATATTAATTAATTCATTTATATGTGTTTTAAATTGTTTAATATACACTTTTGATTTGCGATGATTTTCAACACTACATTTTAGCTGTTTGTAAAATTAATGCCTTAAATCAGTTAATAGTTCGAAATAATATCAAATAATGCGACGTCAATTATACTCACGTTTATTCGGGTTTTTGATTTGAAAATGCAAATTAACTAATTTTTATCTATGTTTTCTCTGTTATAATTAAATATACTCACATGCTAACAAATCTATACTATATGTATTCATTAAATATATGTGCACCCAAATGTACTTATTTATTTATTTATATATATTTTTTCTCTCACATATACTCATATTTTTTTGTATTCCATGTATCCACTCATTTGTAGTTGTACTGGTATCTATTTAAACGTACTCATTCGTATGTTTTTGTACTCATTTATACTCATACGGCATATGTGTACTCATATATATATATATAAATATACACTCATATATACCTATACTTATATTTACTCATATGTACTTTAGATCACACTCATTTGTGTAACTATATATACTCATTTGTAGATTCAAAAATACTCATAAATACATATATTAACATGTGCTCATTTGTACCTGTATAGTCCTTGATAGACTCATTGTATACTCATATTTATATTTACTCATTTGTACTCATACGTATGTATTCACACTTATTTTTACCTATATGGACACTATATAGACTCGCAAATTTTCATACATACATACATATACTCGTGTACTCATTTGTACCTGTATAGACCTTGATAGACTCATGTATGTAGTCATACTTTTATTTACTCATATGTTCCTTTATATATACTCATGCATATGCATATGCATATATATGCACATATATATGTGTGTGTGTGTATGTGTGTGTGTGTGGGCATAAAGATTTGTCGCTTTGTTAGCTCTCGATTGCATCACATACCAATACATAAACAAATACATGTACATATGATCCTTGAGGCCTTAACATAAAGTTCAGGGTGTGCAAATACTCACGGAAAACCCTTTTCCAAGTTCACATATGCATAAATTTCTGTCGATGTTGCTGTAGCCGTGTCCATCTCAATGTGTGTGTCTGCGTGTGTATATGTGTGTGCCTGTATGTGTGCACGTATTCGTGCATGCGTGTGTGTATGTGTGTATGTGTGTATGTGTGTATGTGTGTATGTTGGCAGCCACGGCTCGGCGCCAGTGATATTGAAAAACGCAGACTTTTGACCCCATTTGTGTACACGAGTGTGTGCGTGTGTGTGTGTGTGTGTGTGTGTGTGTGTATGTGTGTGTGTGTGACAACAACTCAATGCTGGGCCCGAGCGGTGGCTATGAATGTGCCTGCTGCACAGAACGCGGAGGGCAGAAAACAGCAGCAGCAGCCGCATAATGTGCAGCAAAAATAAAGTGAACAAAAACTAAAAAAAGAGGAAAAATAAAGAAAACATGGAACAACAACAACAACAACAACAACAACAACAACAACAACAACAACAGCACTTGAAGTGCGAAAACGCGCAATTTGCATTTTCTTCATTTGTGGCCAAAGTGCGAGAAATATATGTATCTGTAACTGTATCTGTATCAGCGTGTAAAGTATCTGTGTCTCTCTGTGAGTATCTATATAACAAGTAAGAGTGCTATAGTCGGGTGTGCTCGACTACCAGATACCCCGAACCTTGATCAGGCTTATAAACACTCTAGCTTCCCATTGCCTCTTCTCTCTCGAAAAGTTAAGAAAAGCTATTCATTCGAGAGGCTACATATCAAATATTGAGTCTCTAGCTTTTCGATATCGATATTTAACGATTTTTTCTAAGTTATCGATAATTTGAAACAAACTCGTACCTTAAACAGACAGACCGATTGGGCGTTTACAAACTTTAGGGAGTTGTAAATGCTTTCATATGCCTGTTACATACATTTGCTCAAAACCTATATGCGCCCTGATGCCATCTGCAATGTAATACAGGGTATAAAAATCGTGCTGAATAAGTAAATAGAGTAAATGAGCTGTAAAGAAAAACAGAAATATTGCATAGGTCCGGCAGCTGTACTTGAGCGCGTCACACGAACTAGTTCACAGCCCGAAACTTAAAGCAAAAGCTATGAAATAAATAAATTCAAACTGTTGAGCAAAATAATTGCTTTAAGCTTCAAAATTTGATACCCGAGTCGAGAAATACCGCTTAACCAGCTTTCAACCACAGAGTGAAACTATTTTCAGTTGGCTTTTAAATTCACACTAAGCCCCATTTCCATTTGACTCCAGCTAATAAACTTGGCTACATGGAACCACTTTTTAACCATTTTTTTCAGCACTCTTCAATTAATTTTAAACCTTCTCTAAACCACTTCAGAAATTCTTTTTAGCTGTGGCTTTAATTAGCACTGCGACAGGTTTCTATAACTTTATAACGAAATCAAAAACTTATCCATTTTTATTTAATGGACATCTTAGAGCAGCTTTAATGTCGATTTCTGAATCACTTTTTAACCACTTTGTAGCCATTTCGTGCATTAGACAGATAGATAGTTATAGTTGGTTTTCAGGCCAGTTTGCTTTTGTACTTACTTAATATCTTAATGCTGGAAGTTTAAAATATTGAATCAATTTTCAAGTCGTTTTGACTTATTATCGCTTGACTTATAGCTTTCTAGTTAGCACATTTATTGCCGATTTCACTTATTTTAACAATCTCACAGTTTTTTAGATTTTTAAAATGTGTCCTCTAATCTCACTTGAAATAAGCAGTTATGGACTATTTGTTTATACCCTGTCAAAGGAAAGGTTGGTCCAAAAAGTAGACTTTTATATTTCATCAAATTCAGCATTTGCGAGTTTCTCTACTCTCACATATGTGCAAGGGTATTAAATCTTCCGCATGCCAAACTTACTTTCTCGTTTTATTTTCAAAAAAAAAGTTGCGGATTATGCTCTATCGAGCATCTACTGTAGCACAGCTTTTATGTGGAAAGTTAAATAGAATCCTTTGAGTGTATATAATAGTATATTTTTTTGTATATTTATTGTGAAAAAATCAACTTGCTTTTAATTAGTCCAGCTTAACAAGCATCTACTGTAGCACAGTTTGTGTTTAGGAAATTGGGTTTAATTTTATGCAAAGCGCTCAAATATGAGATGCGATTTAATAGAATTTCAATTATTACAGCAGAATACACTTGATTACATTCCGGCTGGAATAAAAAAAAAACGAAAGAAAAAAGAAAGTTATCATTGCACCTTTCTCTCCCCCTCCCCCCCCTCCCACCCTCAAACTCCTCATCTTCCTTCTTGTCACAGGGCAACCCTCCTGTGTCCTGTTGCTAGGCGTTTCGTATATATATTTTATTTCTCATATTTTATGGCACTGTCCAAGTTTCCAAAGTGGCCCAAAGGTGGATTCCCTTGTTACCAGCTCAGGCGCTGCCTCAATATATATGTATATCCTCACCCTTCCCCCCTACCCCGGCCCGCCACCTACCCCTCGGCAAATTTCTTCAGCACCTTCACTTTGAGCATATATTTCCAATTGAATGCATAAAACGCTTCAACGCCTGCATTTTGTTGCCCAATGTCGTTGTCGATGCCTAAAACAATTCGGGGCCAAGTAATTAGAATCAATTGACCCTGAACGCTTTTTCCAGTTGACCTGCTTGCTGATATCTCAACTCCCAATTTTGACTGCCTCCCGCAATTTTACCATCTATCGACTCGCAGTTCTTATTGTCTTGACATATATTACGGTTCGGCTTTGGCTCAAAAACGAAAAATAAAAACTAAGAGCGCAAACAATCAAATAAAATCAAACTCATAGAATGTCTTTAAAATAAATATCGCAATACAAAATGACAAGCAAGCCCAGGAGAAAATATAAAATGCCAGCGGGTCCAGCTCCTTCCGCCCACAAAGTCGCTCAATTGCGTCAATTTCAAATCCAATTGGCAATTGCTAATGGCACTGGAAGGAGAGACAGTAGACGGGGAGCAGAGCGTGGGAAAGGGACGCATGGCCATGTGCAGCGTATCTTAAATAATTCATTTATGCCTGATTAGAGACAGATTATAATGCAGTTAGATTGCAGTAGACTGTGACCCAGTTAATATTTCCAACACTTTCTCTCTCTCTCTCTCTCTCTCTCTCTCTCTGTCTCTTTCCCTCTCTTTCTCTCTTTCTCTCTCTCTGCCTCATTCTTTCTTTCCACCCATTTCTCGCTCTTATTTTGTTAAATCAACAAAACAGCTTCACTTTGTGAGAAGCGCTGAGAAAGGCACAAGGTTTTTAGTCAGCAAATGAATACCATTTAAGCACCTTTTTTAACGCATTGTTACTACACTGGGAATGTTCATATCAAACTGAAGCTACACTAAAGTTCTTTTCAGCCATTTCATAAAACTAATTCCTTTTATTTTCAACTCAAATACTGGGGGAATTATCAGACCAAACCCACGACTTTTATTAGTTCAGCAAAGTTATGATGAATGGCAGACGCGACAAATGTTATATGAAAAGTTGGTATTGACTGAAATAGTAAATGGTGTAGCGTATATAGTATTTGCTTAGGATTTTCTCCCAGTGCTCTTTGTCTTAGTGTGTGAACAAAGATTTCATCATGAGTTGATTATGAGTCTAGCACCATTCATAACCGGTATTCGGTATTATGATATTTTTGTGGCCCTCTCTTGGCATATTTGCAAACATTTTTCTGCGTTCGCAACTCATTGAGCAATCGAGTTGGCAAAAACCCTATAACCCATACCCCATACCCCACACCACATACCCCGTTCCCCATACTCCATTTATGTCCATTCATATCCGAATCCGCATTGGTGTCCGGGTCCAATGGGGAATGCGGATTCAAACAGCAGCTGTACGTTGTTTTCCTTTTCTTTCCTTATATTTCTTTTTTTGATTTTTATTTTCATTTTTTGCCTTTTGTTCACATGTTTTGCTGTGTTTTGTGTGTGCTTCCAAACTGTTTATTATTTTGTCGACAAATGCGTGTTCGAACCAGAGACCAAACATTCCCGACACAAAGCATAACCATATTGTCCTGGCGTGTTTTTCTCTCTTCTTCCCCCATCTGTCTCTCTCTCTCTCTCTTTTTGTCTCTCGCTGGTGTCCCTATCTCTTGACCAGTCAGTCCAGTGTCCAGCGTTCAGTCTGGTAAAGGCGCATAAAATTCGCATCATTGATTTCTATTTCGTTCAGAGCTCATTAAACAATCGGATAAACTTTAAGAATCAAAAACAACAATAACAAAAATAGCAAAGCAACAGCACAGATGGACTGACAGCATTTTGAGGGGAGGGTCGTGGGAGCCTGCTTCGTCCTGGGATCTAGCATTCGTGTTCGAGCCCATGCTGATTGTGCGTGAGATACTCCCACACATATTCTTACAGAACGTCCCCACGTTCCTGTATGCCTGGGTCCAGGACCAAAGGTCAATCCCAACAGATTTTTCACGCATTTTCATACCCTGCAGCTAATGATTTGGTGTAAAAAAGGTTCGTGTTTCATTTATGTGCTTTAAATAACTTATTCATACAAACATGCATGTATATCAGAAGGGTTTCCTGCTAAATACAGGGTATGCCATAATTGTGTGTCTCTACATATAATCTTCATGATAATACTTTCGATTGAAAGATAAACCAAGAAGTTTCTTATCTGTAATCAGCCCATATAAATGGGTTTTAGACATTTGTGTGCACTGGGTATCTTATAGTCGAACAGCATAAGCACCATTAAGTGACTTATATTTAAATTTAAAAATTGCGTTTCATGGGCAGCAATAACGCCTACAAGCCTAATGTGTGTGTATAAATGTGTTCAAGACTCATATACAGGGTATCTACCAGATGAGCTGTCTTTACGGTAGCGCTTAGCTGAGCTGTAAAAGAGTATAGACTATATCTGTGAACGTGAACAGCAGACGGAGAGTATATGTGCTCAAAACAAGTATAAGTATTCTTTACTGCTCGTTACAGGGCATCTGCCAGTCGAGCACATTCATTGCCCCCGTTGTTTTCTAGCGCTTTAAAGTCCGTAAATTGTATGCCTTTGGCCAACGTAAAGCAGCTACGCCAACAGTTGTGCGCTGAGAAGCGGATAGAGAGGCTGCGAGCTGGTGAGAATCGCCGAGAAGGGCGCACAAAAAATCATTGAAATTGTCGTGTAATTAGCCGTTATGCTCGGCTCTCGCAAAATGTTGCTGCTTAAGTACGTGTCGTGCCACATTTGCAAATGCGCTTCAAATTGCTCATCCGCAACATGGAGCCACCGCACACACACACACACACACACACCCTCCCTGCTGGCGTGTGTGTGCCTGAGTGAGTGTGTGTGTGATTTGCAAAATCATTGAGTTGTAAATGGGATTCGGGCCTGCACGTTCGTGCATACAAATCGTTGCCTTAAAGCAACCCTCGGCTCGTTGGCTCGTTGCCTCGTTGACTTGGCCCAAATCGAAGAAGTGAAATTTAAATTTTATGCAAATACCCAGCGCACACACACACACATACAAGCACACACACTGTCACACACGCACACCCAGCTAGCTGTGTTGACAATGTGCTAAGCATCGCATTTGGCCATTTTTGTTTTGCGCTTTGCAATTTGCCGCGCTCAACTTTTTGCATTTGGCGACAAAACGCCAGAACGCACCAAAGCCAAAAGTTACTTTTTTTCTACGGATACCCTGTACACTCATTTAAAAAGGGCATACTGGCAGAGATTGGCCACTTAAACCAAATGAAGTATAGACAGTCCGGATCAGGAAATCGAACTAGGTCAAGCAGGCCATATCCGTCTCTCAGTTCGGCAGACTGCCTGAACAAACCGATTTCTGAATTTATGAAGATCATGTCATACGTGGCTTAAGGCTATTTATAATTATTCATAAATATCGATCTTATGATTGTGTTTGCTTTGCTTTTCTTCAAAATCGATAAAAATCGAAAACAAAATGCTTTTTAAGCATATCTCCGAGATTATAGAGGCTAGGCACACACAATTTGGTACTTCCTCCCAGTTCACCCCAAATTTTAAAAAATTAAGATATATTTTGCAAATCTAACCTTGTTTTTTTTTTTTGTACTTGAACCAAGTATAGGGTATCCTCGAGTCAATCACTCTCAAATACTGTTGCTTGTTTGCAACTGTTGCTGTTGTTGTTCTTGTTGTCCTGTGATTAGTTTTGGCTTTTATGCAATTTATGTTTGTTGTTTGTGTAAATAAATAAATAAATAAGTAAATAAATAAATAGTATTTCATTTGTGCCCCCGTTTAGCTTTTATTTCTGTGACAAGTATTCGGAGTATTTAATGCCCAAGCGTCATTAGCTGAACACTAGCTGATTCCCCCGAGCATAGATAATACTAAAAGTTAGATTAAGCTGAGAATTGTATTGAATAGCAGCCGGCGGCATGAGCTTCAAGCGTCCAAATGTGCTTACTCAACACTTCGCTACAGGATTTTTAATGCGCATTAGAAGCTACTTACTGGCTGTAGTGTTGAAAAGGTAAGGCTTATCGTGCAGTTTTAAGCAGCCCTTTTTAATGCGTTTTAATACCTTACCTATGTATAAAAAGCTACTTATTGCTTATGTAAATAGGTTTTAGTGTTGCAAAACAAGTACTAGTCATGCAGTTTTCAACAATGAGTTCACACAATACTTAATAGTTCGACGAATGGTTTTGGTGGGTAAAACAAGCTACTTACTGCACGGATAAATAGATTAAGTGTTATCCAACACTATGTTTATTGTAAATGTTTATTGACATTTTTTATTGAAAATTGTTGTTTATGAAAATTTTTAGGCTTCCAACAGATTTTCAAAAGCAACATACGGCTAATGGGTTTTTAGTGTTGGAAAACAAGTGTCCAACGTACAATTTTAAGCACTGCTTTTAAAAGCGCTCGCAGAATACTTCGAAGGAGGCTTTAAATGGAAGCCATGAAGCTACATGAATTAGTTGCAGTGTTGGGAAGCTAAGGTATATCACGCATTTTCCAACACTAATTTTAGATGTGCTCAATTTGCTAATGTTTAAATGGGATTCGCGTTTTCAAGGCTCTTCTTGGGTTTTATGTTGCAGCGTTGTGATATTAATACTTATCGAAACGCTTTCAACACTGCTTTCTTTAACGTGAGTGCTGTTTAACGTAATACCAGCAAACACCAGTCAATATTCAAGCTTTTCATCCTCTTTCCGTTTGTCAACGAAGCCCGCTGGGCAGCTCAAACGAAATCAACATAAAACACTTTTCTGGCCAGCTTTTTGTATAAGCCGTTGAAAATATATTTGATGTTGATCATAGATAAACTCACTTCATAAAAAACATACACTTGTGTACACACTTTTCACAGAGGCGGCAGATTATCCAAAATCGATAAAACATTTTTGAATTAATAAAAACATTTTCCAGCAATTTAAAGCTTTTTCATGCGCTGCAATTCTTTTTCTAAAAGATTCAGCTTTCCAATAAGTTAAGCATTGCACTAGCTAAGCCTTTTTATTTTAATTATAAAAAGGAGCCTCAGCTTTAAGTTGCTTTCAATGGCAGTGTTGCAGAACAATGTTTAGAGGCGGCTTTAAATCTTTAAAAATGGTTGCTTTGAATATCACAAATAGCCACAGTTCGTATCGCAAAATTACATTTATTAAAATACCATCTGTTTAAATTTATTGTCATTCGAGCAACATATTTTATTATTGTGCATTGAAACTTTGTCGTCCATTTGCCATGTTACAACAAATTAATGGAAAATGCATTTATGAAATGGAATCACAACCAGATATGGCTCCGTGTCGGGAGCCGCCTAAAACTAAAAATGAACAATTGACATGAGTTGCATTTGCATTTTTGTCACCAAAAATATGCAACAAATTTGACAGATTTTGACAAAAATAGAATGAGGGGTCGGGTGCGGTGCGGTTGCAGTTGGGTTACAACGAGTGGTTGTATTTTGTTTATGACATATATAAACTCGCGAAAGCAACAATTTTTTTTTTCTACTAGCACTTGGCAAGAAACTGAGAACTGTGCTTTGGAGCAACTGGAAGGTGGTCTGTGCCCTGCTTATTGCTGTTGACGAATCACCAAACAGACGCACAACACGTCCAGCTAAAGTTCAATAACATACGCATCGTATACCCTGTACACAAATGAACGAGGGAATTTTGGCTATAAGCAAAATGTGTTCAACAGTCAGGAAACCGTTTTTCCATTTGATTGATGCCTTCAACCTTTAAATCGATGAATGTGTGAAACCTGAGCGAGTGCTAGAATGCAAGAGTTTCTCTCTCTCTGAGACCTACTGAGGTAGGTCAAAAGTCTGGGTAAAGGCTGCTTAGTTTATGTGGGAAAGGTGTCTGGCTAAAGGAGACTTATGTCTCACCTGTTGCGATGAGCTGGGGACCGAAAGTAGCATATACCATCTGACTGTTCTGCAATTCGCAGAAAACCAAATCAAATTCTGGGAAAGCAGTTGTTTGAAGAGCTCGCACGGGCTGGCAAAATTGCCCACGGCATTTTTTGTCGGGTACACGGATTGGTTTGAAAAATGCCTGAACTCTAAAGACCCTGCAGGACGACAGACATTCGTCTGACAAATAGCCAACGTCAGGCAACACAATGAGCCTCGGGCAAGCTCGGCCTGCTTAATCCAACCCAACCATGTGGATTATAAGTGGAAGAGAAATATTTATATTTATATATAATATTTATTTATTATGCCATTTAATGGGAAGAAACACAAGTTTTCGGGGTATATACACACATTTGGATGCCGTATTTAAGCACTGAAAATTTCATTTATATAAAAAACTGTTTCTCCAGAAAAACGGACAGAAATTTTAAGGGTAGTTACCTCTTACAGGGGTTGGGGTAATTTTACTTACATTTGCGGAAAATTCGTGGAAATTGGTGGCATGAAAACTTTTTGTTTGCCCTGCAAGGAAAGGGAACTTAATGGAATGAAGACTGTTTCGCTGAAATAAATTACGTGAAAAGTTTTAGTTTATTATTCGATCGATTTCAAATGTGTGGTGGAAAATAGGTTAAAAGTGATGTCTGCAATTCGATACAAAAAGCTTGGTCGACTAAAGCGCACTTTGTGCCCGCCTAAAAGGTTTAGATGGTCTGTATCGTCGGCTCGTCGCTAGTGACAGGGTATCTGCAAGTCGTGCAATCGTAACTTGAATACTTCCACTTGTTTTTCTCAGTGGTTCAGACGCTCTCTGATATGATTTTATGTAAATTTCAATGGAATGCATACAAAATACACAGGCAGACTTGTAGAATACATATTATATATATTACACACAACATACGTGTGTGTGGGAGTGTGTGTGTGTGGGAGTGTGTATGTGTTTATATTTTATTTTCACAAATATTGTTGTTGTTTGCCGGTCGTCAAAGCAGATGCGCATTTATAAATAAACGCCGCTGCTGCTTGCTCGCTCCGCCCCTCAAAAATGTTCTCTGTATGCATTAATATTTTTGCACTTGGCCGTAAAAATGGCGGCAAACAAAAATAAAAATAAAAAATAAAGCAGAAAAATGGCATACAAAAAATCAGACACATGCACAAAGGATATCGTGTGTGCTTCGTGTTATACGGCGCCTGCCACGGGGTATTCTGATTTTAAAAGTCTCTTGCCAACAAGAAAAATTATTTATTGGTTATTTTTTTTGCTGTTTGTTGTTGCTTGATTAAATTTCTACTAACGTTTTTTAAAGCTAGATAATTTAATTTGTGTTTATTTGCCAAACAAATTGAAGCAAATTTCTCTTAGCCACGCCCACGCATGCCTAACCTTATCATGAAAGTCTTTAAAGCTTTTACAGACTCAGAGAAAGTTCCGCATAGCTTCAGTTTTTCTTGAAAGCAACTAAATACATTCAGGCTATGTGCAGAATCCTCTAAGCCGGACAACCATATCATAATCATGAAGAGAATCAGTTAATATAAAGGCTTGCCAATTCCCTGACACATCGGCAAAACCGTATCAAATCGCAAAACTACACTATATAGTTTTTATATCAGCAATCGGGGTCGGTGGTTCAGCTTTTGTCTGAAGGCATTTGTCAGACATTTTGCCTGGCTTCCTGCTATTTTATGAATTCACACTTTAATTGAATTCATTTGACTTCTGCATCATATTATTTAGTACTTAAAACGTGTGCATTGCATTCAGTAATCACAGCGCTCAGCAGCTTAAATCATGCGTACATAAGCAGTTTATTTTTTCTTTTAGTTTTTCTTTAGTAATCTGTGCAGCAAAGCTTATCTTGAATTGGCCCACACTTCTGAGGTCTGTGACATGCAGCTTTTGTGCTCATGATAACAACGAGCCACAATTCAACACTTTTGGGCATTCATTTAGGAAATGAACAGAGAATTTGGTTAAGCTTCGAAATGGAGCTAAGTAATTAATTGGGCTGTCAAATAGTTGTCTGCAATGCATGATACCATTTGGTTTTCTGCACTGAGCATATTGTATCTTTCGCATTGCCTGCTTGAAATACAAAGTGTCTGTCAAGTAGCTGCCTTCACATTGATCAATATCGTTGTGGTCAACAGTGGCTGTCAGCCGGCAATGATTAACCAGCTCTTTGAGTATCCACATCCGACTCTGAGGGGGTGTAATTAACATTGCAATGGCCTCAACACTTGCGAATTGCTGGCTGCCACTCATATTTCACCTAGAATGGACCAAAATGCATGTAAATTTCCAATACACAAATGCAAATGCACTTAGATGCAGGTTCAGGTATGGACAGATACGCTTATCTGTGCAGATAGGTAGAGAAAGGGACTGCGAAAGAGGGAGCGAAACATATATTCATACAAATAACTCTTAATATACAAAAAGAAAGGTTGAACACAAAAATTTACAGTGTACAGATACAGATACAGATACAGATACAGATACAGATACAGATACAGATACAGATACAGATACAGATACAGATACAGATACAGATACAGATACAGATACAGATACAGATACAGATACAGATACAGATACAGATACAGATACAGATACAGATACAGATACAGATACAGATACAGATACAGATACAGATACAGATACAGATACAGATACAGATACAGATACAGATACAGATACAGATACAGATACAGATACAGATACAGATACAGATACAGATACAGATACAGATACAGATACAGATACAGATACAGATACAGATACAGATACAGATACAGATACAGATACAGATACAGATACAGATACAGATACAGATACAGATACAGATACAGATACAGATACAGATACAGATACAGATACAGATACAGATACAGATACAGATACAGATACAGATACAGATACAGATACAGATACAGATACAGATACAGATACAGATACAGATACAGATACAGATACAGATACAGATACAGATACAGATACAGATACAGATACAGATACAGATACAGATACAGATACAGATACAGATACAGATACAGATACAGATACAGATACAGATACAGATACAGATACAGATACAGATACAGATACAGATACAGATACAGATACAGATACAGATACAGATACAGATACAGATACAGATACAGATACAGATACAGATACAGATACAGATACAGATACAGATACAGATACAGATACAGATACAGATACAGATACAGATACAGATACAGATACAGATACAGATACAGATACAGATACAGATACAGATACAGATACAGATACAGAATACAGATACAGATACAGAATACAGATTACAGAGACAGATACAGATACAGATACAATCAGATACAGATACAGATACAGATACAGATACGGTACAGATCACAGATACAGATACAGATGACAGATACAGATACAGATACAGATACAGATACAGATACAGATACAGATACAGATACAGATACAGATACAGATACAGATACAGATACAGATACAGATACAGATACAGATACAGATACAGATACAGATACAGATACAGATACAGATACAGATACAGATACAGATACAGATACAGATACAGATACAGATACAGATACAGATACAGATACAGATACAGATACAGATACAGATACAGATACAGATACAGATACAGATACAGATACAGATACAGATACAGATACAGATACAGATACAGATACAGATACAGATACAGATACAGATACAGATACAGATACAGATACAGATACAGATACAGATACAGATACAGATACAGATACAGATACAGATACAGATACAGATACAGATACAGATACAGATAGATACAGATACAGATACAGATACAGATACAGATACAGATACAGATACAGATACAGATACAGATACAGATACAGATACAGATACAGATACAGATACAGATACAGATACAGATACAGATACAGATACAGATACAGATACGATACAGATACAGATACAGATACAGATACAGATACAGATACAGATACAGATACAGATACAGATACAGATACAGATACAGATACAGATACAGATACAGAATACAAGATACAGATACAGATACAGATACAGATCAGATACAGATACGACGATACAGATACAGATACAGATACAGATACAGATACAGATCGATACAGATACAGATACAGATAGATACAGATACAGATACAGATACAGATACAGATACAGATACAGATACGATACAGAACAGATACAGATACAGATACAGATACAGATACAGATACAGATACAGATACAGATACAGATACAGATACAGATACAGATACAGATAGATACAGATACAGATACAGATACAGATACAGATACAGATACAGATACAGATACAGATACAGATACAGATACAGATACAGATACAGACAGATACAGATAGATACAGATACAGATACAGATACAGATACAGATACAGATACAGATACAGAACAGATACAGATACAGATACAGATACAGATACAGATACAGATACAGATACAGATACAGATACAGATACAGATACAGATACAGATACAGATACAGATACAGATACAGATACAGATACAGATACAGATACAGATACAGATACAGATACAGATACAGATACAGATACAGATACAGATACAGATACAGATACAGACAGATACAGATACAGATACAGATACAGATACAGATACAGATACAGATACAGATACAGATACAGATACAGATACAGATACAGATACAGATACAGATACAGATACAGATACAGATACAGATACAGATACAGATACAGATACAGATACAGATACAGATACAGATACAGATACAGATACAGATACAGATACAGATACAGATACAGATACAGATACAGATACAGATACAGATACAGATACAGATACAGATACAGATACAGATACAGATACAGATACAGATACAGATACAGATACAGATACAGATACAGATACAGATACAGATACAGATACAGATACAGATACAGATACAGATACAGATACAGATACAGATACAGATACAGATACAGATACAGATACAGATACAGATACAGATACAGATACAGATACAGATACAGATACAGATACAGATACAGATACAGATACAGATACAGATACAGATACAGATACAGATACAGATACAGATACAGATACAGATACAGATACAGATACAGATACAGATACAGATACAGATACAGATACAGATACAGATACAGATACAGATACAGATACAGATACAGATACAGATACAGATACAGATACAGATACAGATACAGATACAGATACAGATACAGATACAGATACAGATACAGATACAGATACAGATACAGATACAGATACAGATACAGATACAGATACAGATACAGATACAGATACAGATACAGATACAGATACAGATACAGATACAGATACAGATACAGATACAGATACAGATACAGATACAGATACAGATACAGATACAGATACGATACAGATACAGATACAGATACAGATACAGATACCGATACACTAAGATACAGATACAGATACAGATACAGATAAGATACAGATACAGATACAGATACAGATACAGATACAGCTACAGATACAGATACAGATACAGATACAGATTACAGATACAGATACAGATACAGATACAGATACAGATACAGATACAGTACCGATACAGGATACAGATACAGATACAGATACAGATACAGATACAGATTACAGCTACGATACAGATACAGATACAGATTACAGATTACAGATACAGATACAGATACAGATACAGATACAGATACCGAATACAAATACAGATACAGATACAGATACAGATTACAGATAAGATACAGATACAGATACAGATACAGGATACAGATACAGATACAGATACAGATACAGCTACAGATAAGATCACAGATACAGATACAGATACAGATACAGATACAGATACAGATACAGATAACAGATACAGATACAGATACAGATACAGATACAGATACAGATACAGATACAAGATACAGATACGATACAGATACAGATACAGAGATACAGATACAGATACAGATACAGATACAGATACAGATACAGATACAGATACAGATACAGATACAGATACAGATACAGATACAGATACAGATACAGATACAGATACAGATACAGATACAGATACAGATACAGATACAGATACAGATACAGATACAGATACAGATACAGATACAGATACAGATACAGATACAGATACAGATACAGATACAGATACAGATACAGATACAGATACAGATACAGATACAGATACAGATACAGATACAGATACAGATACAGATACAGATACAGATACAGATACAGATACAGATACAGATACAGATACAGATACAGATACAGATACAGATACAGATACAGATACAGATACAGATACAGATACAGATACAGATACAGATACAGATACAGATACAGATACAGATACAGATACAGATACAGATACAGATACAGATACAGATACAGATACAGATACAGATACAGATACAGATACAGATACAGATACAGATACAGATACAGATACAGATACAGATACAGATACAGATACAGATACAGATACAGATACAGATACAGATACAGATACAGATACAGATACAGATACAGTACAGATACAGATACAGATCAGATACAGATACAGATACAGATACAGATACAGATACAGATACAGATACAGATACAGATACGATACAGATACAGATACAGATACAGATACAGATACAGATACAGATACAGATACAGATACAGATACAGATACAGAATACAGATACAGATACAGATACAGATACAGATACAGATACAGATACAGATACAGATACAGATACAGATACAGATACAGATACAGATACAGATACAGATACAGATACAGATTACAGATACAGTACAGATACAGATACAGATACAGATACAGATACAGATACATATACAGATACAGATACAGATACAGATACAGATACAGATACAGATACAAGATACAGATACAGATACAGATACAGATACAGATACAGATACAGATACAGATACAGATACAGATACAGATACAGATACAGATACAGATACAGATACAGATACAGATACAGATACAGATACAGATACAGATACAGATACAGATACAGATACAGATACAGATACAGATACAGATACAGATACAGATACAGATACAGATACAGATACAGATACAGATACAGATACAGATACAGATACAGATACAGATACAGATACAGATACAGATACAGATACATATGCAGATACAGATACAGATACAGATACAGATACAGATACAGATACAGATACAGATACAGATACAGATACAGATACAGATACAGATACGAATACAGATACAGATACAGATACAGGTCTTTGGTTGTTTCGATAACTACAAGTTTATGTTTTGTGCATCTGCATCTGTATAATTTTCTGTTGCTGTATCTGCATGTCTGTACGGAAACAAATAAATATGTACAGCGACAAGCTAAGAAAAAGAGCTACAGATACAATTGCTTGCTTGCATATACAAATTGCAATTTGCATTATCTCGGGCTTTAGATTTGTCAAGTGCTACACATGAGTCCAAAATTTGGCATCACGATTCTCTTGCTACGAAATTTATGTGCGGCTCCGGACTAGCTTTCATTTGCAGCAAAGCCCAAGACTCGACAGCACGAAAGCCCGCCACTTCAACCCGAACCCAAACCCAAACCAGAACTTAAGCCCAAACTCAGGCTGAATAACGTGGAGTGCAGCTGTCAGTTGAGTTCCCTGCGACAACAATCAAATCAAAGACTCCGCTTAAGTGTGTGTGTCTCTCCTTTAAAGTTCTTGTTGTTGTTGTTCTACTACTTGATCTGAGCACTCGGCATCTGGCTAGACATTTTTGGCATATTCATTGGGCTGCAGCTACTTAAATCTTTAAAGTGCAGCAACTGTGCTAATAAGAGTTAACAATGTTTTCCTAAAGTGTACCCAAAACAGAGATTTTCGGTCATATTTCTTGGTATAACAAGACATTTCTAAAGTACACGTATAGAGTCCCAAGTATATACAAGAAAGCTTGATTTTAAACAACTATAATATTTACTGCGACTTAACATGACTTTTAAATGTTTTTAAGAGCTCGTCTAGCTGTTAATATGTATGCTCATAATATTTTAATTAAGAAACATTAACAAAATGGACCGAGCTTATAACATGCAGCTTTTAATAACAGCGCGCCACACTTGCTTAACATGTCAAGATAACATTCTGCTATGAGATCTCCAAAGGAATTAATTTTATTTCTATTGAATAAGTTGCATACGAACATTTATTTAAACACATCAGCTTAACAAAACGCACAACTCTTCTAAACAGCGCTCCCAATCTAACATTTACAGCGACTTAACATGCCATTTTACCGTTATTAACTAACAGCTGTCAGGCACATAACAGAATGTCAGTTTGCTGCTTGCATTTTTTAATTTATCACACATCAATTAGTGTTAATAAATAAAAAAAAAAAAGAAAAGCAATTTAACATCAACTGAAAATAACGATGAGCTATTTTGACATGTCTGAAAATAAAGTTTGTGACGAGTTCTGAAAACCTTTTGCACACCATTTAACTAAATACACACATGATCTCAAGCAGATGGCTGCGTTTATATTTGGCTCACGCATAATTAAATTTGACTAACCCAAAGAGTTTACCCGACAAATGTAACAAGTCGCAACAGTAAGACTTACTGCATGCTCGACTAGCAGTTTCCCTGTAAACAGCTCTGAAGTACGATAAGAGCAGAAAAATCTATATATAAATGAAATACAACTTATGTAAATTATTTAGATAACATCTAAATCATATATTTTTATTTTTAAATAATTCTTCTAGTTTTTATTGGAGATTATACACTTAGCATGTTATCAGATCGGCTTAAAATTTAGAGGCTACCCCAACTGGCTGTGCAAGGGTATGCATAAAAAATATGACATGTACATGAGAAAGGCAAAAATAAAATCATAAAATAAAATGAAATAAAGCGAAATGAAACAATGCTGAAAACAACGATGAAAAATGCCACAAATACATAAAAAAAGAGTACAACAAAAAAAAATAAGGAGAAGAAATGAGTCCCGAAAATGCTGACGACCTCCGACGAGTCCGCTGGGAGCGTAGAAATTTTCATAAATTATTTGAAAAATGTTTGAAATGATTTACGCTCATTAATCTTGTCTGCGTGTGTGCGTGTGTGTGTGTGTGTGTGTGTGTGTGTGTGTGTGTGTGTGTGTGTGTGTGTGTGTGTGAGTGTGTGTGTGTGTGTGCTGTGGTTTGCCCAGCGTCCTTTTTGGGGAGCCAACGCATTTCTGACAGCTTTAGTTTTTGGCAATTCAATTAGGCCAAGTTGAAAGCATGTTGAAAAATTGTTTTGTTGCATTAACCCATTGTTGGCCTCCAACTCCGCCTCAAAAGCCAGCAGCAACAGCCACAGACTCCGTCTGATGCGTGTCTAAGCCAACGTCCTACGCTCTTTATACACTTACCAACACTGGGTGTTATAATAGTCTTAATAAACCTGTAATATGGTATTTTTTGCTTATCGAAACGATTTAAAGGAGGCTCTTAAAACTTGTGCGTATTTCTAGCTCACCAATTGTGCCCATGCAAACTGAGCTTCCATTGCAGCTATGTCTATGAAAATTGATATGTGTGCTTCTTTAAGCTTAACTAACTTTTAAAACCCAACACAATATCATATAGCTACCGATCCGAACTCATCTCTTGGTGAAGCTTTGTCCATGAAATTTGATATGTGTGCTTCTTAAGTATGTACAAAGTATCTGAGGTCAAACGGCCTGTATCGTAAGACCTTACCATATAGCTAGCCATACGAACTCATCTTTCGCTGAAGCGATGTAAATGAAACTTAGTACAGCCTTTTTGTACATAGTTTGAAAGTATATGTATTGGAATCGTTCGAATCGTTGCACTATAGCTGTCATAGGAATATGATATGATTATATATGATTTTCTTGATTTCATATTAACATGGGAATAGCTGATGTAGAAAGAAATTGAACTTTCTTGTGATAAATAGGGCTTTGTTTGTTTTACTGTCTTGGCCAACATTGACTAACGTATGTGTTCGGCAAGGGTATTTCAGATGCCGTCAATGGAACTTGCTCTGACTCTTGTTTTGTTTATGTTTGCGGACTGTTCGTCGTCTAACGAGCCGCACAAATGTTGGGCAATTAATCATTTGCGGCAACTCGCTTTTGTTTTTGTTATTTTTTTTCTGTCGGTTTAGTTTTCCCTTTTATTTTTATTTTATTTTTTTTTTTTTTTTGTATTTCTTTTGTTTCTTGGCGTCTCATTTCACAACTCATTTCCGGTTGGCGCCGGAAACGCATCTTCGACATTAGGTTAGGTCGGCGTCCGGGCGCTGCTGCGGCTGCGGCTGCGACTCTCCCGGTTGCTCGATCCGGGTCCGGTCGTGATTTATGGCATTCAAATTGACGCAAAAGCCACAACCGCCAAACACACACAAAAAGGTGACAACTTTGTTTCTGGCCAAACATATGTGTGCGTGTGCGTGTGTGAGTGTGTGTTTCTGCGCGCCTATGCCCCAGGCAAAGTCGTGCAAAAACTAATTCAATTTGCATATTTGGCTTTTGGGGGTCTAAACTCAATCAAAACAAGCGATTTTCAATCGCAGCGGTCAACAGTGAAACTCTTCCCGCCCCCAATCCGTCTGTCACTTTCAACACACCCTTCGAACGCCCATTAATGAGCAGGCATTTTGCTTTCATTCTACAGCCATAGAAGGTCCCATGTTTGGCATTCAAAAACCGCTTGCGACTGGCTAGTTGCTCGAATTAAACTGCAATCAATATGTCCCTGAATTGAACTACAATGTGAATGGGTATTTAAACATAGAATCAATTTAAAGAAGCAGAAATATCTGCTGAGCTTTGAGAAAGTTGCGAAAGTTTGAAATTTACCTGGAACTGAAGATATCTGCATACGTATATATGTACGAGCGGGTATACTAAGGCCTTGTCCGTGGCAGATCTCCCAGAGGAACCCATCTGTCGGTCAGGACAAGCAGTTCTATCTATATGTAAATACATATGTATTAAAATCAGTTGTTTGAAAAGCGACCGATAGCGTTATTTAAAGTAATTAAGTTTTCACTTCTTGTTGATTGAGAATATTTGCACACAAAGTAAACAAATCGAGCAACAACTGAGCCTGGGACAAATAACAGCGAGAAGATGTGCAAAATGCATAAGAGCTTAACTTAAAATAAGCATATATATTAATGCATATAAATATATATATATATATATGTGTGTATGCATGTAATAAATGTATCTATATGCATGCGCATGCATGTTAACACATGGCGTATGCGTTATTTTTGTGCTGAAACATCTCTCAGATACGAGCCGAAAAACGGGGTCATAAGAAAAACGCGAACTCACACTTGACACACACACATACACACGCACGCATATACACACGCACACATGCACACGCACGCACATACACATTTATACGCAGGCAGGTATTTAATGGCGTTTTGATAATGTCAACATTATTCAGCTGCGCCCCAAAGCATGCAACATTTTTATGCGAATGCAGAAAAGCGCAGACAAATATGCTACCTAATTGGATTTATGTGTGTGTGTGTGTGTGTGTGTGTGTGTCATAACTTGATGTACGCCGCACGCCCACTCAAGTGGCCATCAGCTCAACTCCACACACAACTCACAACTTTGTAGTTCATCAACAACAAAATAAACAATTAAAAGTTTTTTTTAGACAATAACCCACTCTTCGACCGATCGTTCGCATGGCAACTATATGATGCAGCCAGCTTGGACATATCATCTGCGTGCAACAGCAAGACGAACCTATGCAAAGTTTCAAGAGTAGAGCTTTTTAAGTGAGAGACTAGTTCGTATAGAAATAGGTAAACGGATAAACGGACATGACTATATACACTCGGCTGTTGATGCTAATCTAGAATATATATACTTTATGGCTGCAGAAATGTCTTCTGATATACTGATACGCTCTACGAAAGCACATAACCAATTTGCCCTACTTATCAAAACTCTGTTAGGAACTTGAAGTTTACTAGGTGCATTTACTAGTCCAAAAATCTCTATATCTACATATACATATATATCTATTATAATTTTGAAGCTTAGCTTGTCTCCTGAATCATGAATATATATGCTTGAAATGCTCATAAATATAACGCGCGACAAAAAATACGTAGTCCTAATCGAATTATAATACTCTCTAGTCAAGGATATGCAAAAAAAAAATATATATATAAAAAATAAAGTAACATGCGACTGGGAGGCGGCCAAAGTAGACAACGATATGAAGCAGCTGTGTTTGTATCTGTGTGAGTGTGTGCTAGTGTGTGTGTGTGTGTGGCAGGTGGCAAACAATGGCAAACAGCATGAATGGCCCAACAAAATCAACAACAACAACAACAACAACGGCAACAACTCGCCGTATAAATATGTATGCATATGCATTCAGGCGCGCAATCTAGAAAAAGGATAGATTTTTATATTCGACTCTGTGGCATTTGCAGCATCCACCCATTCTCCACATATTCTTCCATTTTTGTTGTTGTTGTTGTTGTTGTTATTGTTGTTGTTGTTCGTGTAGAGATTTTAAGCAGCACAAAAGTGCATTAAAAAACTAGAAAGAATGGTATAGAAAGGCAGCATAAGTTGAATCCTTTGGCGCGCATTGCATACAAAAAGCTAAAGAAGGCCGTCCGAAACGAAACGTGCCCGGAATCCGCCGCCAAGTCCGTGTTGTCCGGCTCTCGGGCCCGGCGCCTGACGTCCGTCGAGTGCCGGCTGGCTGCCCGGCTGCCTGGCTGTCTGTTCTTGTTGAAACATATACAGCAATTTTATGATAGCGCCAAAAGGCAACTACAAATGACACCTGTGGGAGGTGCTGCACTCCCACTGCAAACCCTCAAGAATCCAGTGTTGAAAGGCGTGGCGCGTAGCTGAGTCTCATTTTGTGTATTTGTTGCATTTATTGAATTTTCAGCATTATTTTGGGTGTAGGACTAGTTTTTGGCTATTATATGTAGAGGTGCGTTTTGGAGACTTGTGTAGAGTTGTGAAAGGTGTTTTGTAAGTCATGTCAATCTGGCTTAAACGCATCTGCAATAGTGCTTTCTGGAAATAACATTGTTTTGTGCGTAGAGCTTTTGGAGAGTTTTGTCTACTTTTGGAGAGTTGTGGAGACTTTCCCGTAAGTCATGCAAACTGGCCTGAAATGCATTTATGAGTGTGTTTCGTGGAAATATTGCTCCTTTTTAAAAGTGGAGACCTTGCTGTTTGTGGAGACTTGTGTAGACTTGTGGAGAGTTTGACAAAGTATATAAACTGCGCTTATATAACTATATGCCAGATTTGGAGTAGAGTTATGTAGAGTTATGGAAGTTTTTGAGCTTGTGGAGACTTGTGCAAAACATGGTTATATGAGCTTTTGGCAACTGGTTTGTTACCAGACCAGCATAAAGCATATAGACCTCACATGCAAACAAAAAATTTGGCATTTTCTTTATGCTCGCGTGACGTTAAAATTCCTTAAATATTTAAAAGATTCATGTGAGCTCGCAAAAGATTTTTCAATTGCATACTACGCGAATTTTGTTTTATTTATTTATTTTTTGTTTCTTGCGAGTTTTTTTTTATGATATTTGTGAAGACCAAATAACCAATATATGCAGAGAATTTGTTTAGTTTACAAGTTGAATGCGTGTGTGTGTGTGTGTGTGTGTGTGTGAGCGTATTTCTCTTTTAAATTTCAAAAACATAAGCGAAACTAAAAATGTTGCTCGCTGCACAAATACCAACGAATTTTTATTGCCACAGGAACTTAAATTGAGTGCATGACCAATTGGCACAGAAAATAAAAAAAAAAAGAGTAAATAAATAAATTGCAAACGAAGTTTTTGGAATAATTTGGCACATGTTCGCTTTCAGCTATTTGCAAAGTAATTCAAAAAAAAAAAAAAAAAACAAATAAAAGTGCCCTAGTCGGGAATGCCCAACTTGTGCATACCCTGAACCTGCTTCTACCAACATCAGAAGCAGCTCGGACCATAAAATGAATGATATTCGTTTTCTATATCCTTTACCAAAGGCAACATTTGTTGACTCTAGCTCTTAAAACCCAAGGGATATGCTCAAAAAACTAGAGATCGCTATCGATTTTTATCGATTGCTTGAACAGGACAAGTTATCGATAATCGATCAAATTTCTCTAGTCTCTAGCTTTTAGTGTATCTGAGTTACTTACTCTCAAACATACGGACGGACAAATGGATGAACATGTCTAGATCGATTCGACTATCGATGCTGATCAATAATATTGTATACTTTATGGGATCCGAGATGCTTCCTTCTGCTCTGCCTGTTACATTCATTTGCAAAAAACGAATATACCCTTCTTAACCATTTTCAATGGGCTGCGGGTATAATAAGAAGAGACGAGCAAACCAAATGAAATATGTGTTTATTTATGGTTAATTTGGTCTGAATTGATTTAGGTGTTGGGTAATTGAGTTTTGCGTGAAAACGAAAGTTTTGGCAGTTTTGCCATCAAAAAAGAAAACAACGAATGAATGAAAACAAAAATGAAATAGCTGCAGGGCAAAGTTTAAACACCTACTCCAAAGCGCGGCACAGTGCATAACAAAATGGCAATACCCTCTACGAGAGTATTATTTGCCTAAACTACAATTTATATCCTTCTTTCTGTCATATATATTAGGCCAAACAACAAACATATCACAAAATGCATCTCGCATTGATAGGATTCACAGCCATGGTATTTACTTAAGGCAACTCAACTTCCACAGAGTTTTAACTAATTGAAACTATGCAATTTCATTAGCCAAAATCCGCTTAAGCTTTAACAAGGCGACTCACACAGAATAAATGTTAACCATTTCGAGCATATCAATAACATTGAAAACAAATACGAGCTTCCCAGTCGGGAGTGCTCGACTAGCTGTTGCCCTGAACCCAGCACGGACTTGGACTTATGCTAACATTCGGTGCTGGGCTGCTTCTTCTCTTCGTCCCAGACTATTGGAAATACTTCGTCGACTTACTTCGCTGTTAATTGTCGGATTTCCATGAAACTTTCAGAGCATAAATCTAGCACACAAATTATCGATTCTTATCGATTTTCATCGATTTTTTGACAACGGGATTAGTTATCGATTATTAAAAAGAGGAACGAAGTTTAAAGATGTTAGCTCTTAGAGTCTCTGAGCTCGACCTAACTCCTCCATGCTGACCGAGTGCTTATATGCTTAATGGGTGCGAAGATGCTTTTTGCTGTCTATGACATTTGCACAAAACCATTATACCCTACTTGGACATTTTGAATGGATTTAGGGTAGAGTCAAAGAAGAAATGTGAATTCTGAAGCTGGCGACAAAGTCGAAATCAAAGCATTACCTTCGCTCGACTTGAATTGGATTGGTTTGGACTTGGACTTGGATTTGGATTTGGATTAGGCGAGCAAATGCAAAGCACAAAGCACAAATCACAGATTACAATTTCGGTTGGACACCGCATTGAGATACAGCTACACAGAGTGTACTGAGGCGCGAGGCGTCTCTGATGCTGCAGGGGCTGCACGAGCTGACGCAGTAGCTGGCAACGGGCAACGGTATTGCGACAGGTGGACGTTGGACGGTTGCACTGCTGCGGCATAACTCACGTGAATACATGAATAGTTGCATATGAAAAATCACCGAGCAGAAAACTCTATCTGTGCGCATGTATACGAGAATGGCCACTGTCCAAGCGAAGCTGCACTTGCCGAAAAAGTAGCACAAGTTCTTCTCACTTGGATTGTATATTATTTTCTGTTTACAAATGGAAAACATGAAAAATAGAAAGTCAATTGTTTTTGTTTATATGCTAGCCACACCTGTCCTTAGGGTATTTGCTATATGGACTCACAGTATTGTCTTAAGAGTTGAACTTTTTGCTTATTTGCCACCTGTTCTTGAAGTCTACATAATCTTCATTGAAGTGTGATACCCTAAGAGCCTGACCTAGGGTATTTGGTATATGGACTCACAGTATACTCTAAAGAGGGCAATTTTTTGCTATCCACAGCTGACCTTAAAGGTCACTTAGATATCATAAGAACTAACTGATTTAATATGTTAAGTTCGAAAACTTTTTCGAAATACTTTCTATATTATCCATGTCTGTCTTTACAGCCTCAACGAATTCAACGATGAGATGCGTTCGGATTATGAAAATTTGTCTGTGGGTAAGTGAAATATTTTTATTGAAGATTTATCAAAATTTTTCGCAAGTGTATTATATCTATAGAAGTCTAACTGTATGTGTATATATATTGAAGTTGGCAATGCCGTTGACCACAAATGCATAAATGCACTTGTAAATCTCTGTCTGTGTCTGTGTATGTATGTGTGTCGGTGTGTGTGTGTGTGTGCGCATGAATGCCAAGTGCTGCTGTGGCCAAACGCAGCCGACACGCCCCCTTGCCACCCCTCGCCGCTCTTTTGTTGCCGGTGTAAAGTGTGTGCACTGATAAGCAGGCAACACCCGAAAAAAATGTGTGTGTGTGTGTGCGAGTGTGTGTGTGTTCATAGGAATCGGTATAGGAATTGGGCTAGGCCCAGCGATAAGGTAGCTGGCGATGTAGCAGCGGGGGGGCGTGGCTCTGGAGGTTACCGCCAGGCGATGCTTCGACATAAATAGAATGCTAAACAGCACGCGCAAATGTGTCCTGCAGGAGCTGCTGCTCCTGCTGCTCCTGCTGCTGCTGTTGGGGCAATTGCAATATGTGGGCGTGGCAGCAGCGGTTTTGCATGTGCATTGCCAACTGACTTTGGCATTGGCCACGTCTGCGTTTCGCTTTCATGTCATGTGTGGCAAAGAGGGAGGCGAAAGGTGTGGAGTGGGGCGTGGCAGGGCCAACGATGGCCGATGGCGACTCGGCGTGCCGGACAATGGGGCATAAATCATGCATAAAACTGAAAATGGAATATGAAAGCAACAAGGCGTGCATGTGTGTGTGTGTGTGTATGCTTATGAGTGTGTGTGTGTGCCTGTGTGTGTGTGTGTGTGTGTCTGTATTGGTTGGGCTAGTCAGAGAAACGTAGCGTAAACGCAACAAAGGAAACAAGTCTCGTTTGTATTGAAAATTGTGATTGCAAGTTGCGTTACGGATAAGAGTCCGAATATGTGTGTGCGTGTGTGTGTAATGGGGTGTGTGTAATGCCATGTGCATGTGTCTGTGTGTGTGTGTGCGTGTGTGTGCTTACACGTTTGCCCCACAGGTATCGTTACGGCTTGGCAAATGCGTGTCCATTCAAATATTTGGTAATCAATTCACAGATCGCTTACAGCACTGCTAAATATGTTGAAACATTTGAATTAACTTAATTTTAAATGAGGTTATGTTCGCTTGACTGTTTCAATTCTTAACCAGTTAATGCTTAGTGGGATTAGTCTGCACAACTGGGCGTTTTAGGCAAAGTCTGTCGTTGCTAGAACAAAATATCTATGTGCGTTTTATTATAGGTAGGCTGACTAGCATTGACCTTGAGACAACTTAATTTAATATAAAACTAAATAATATTTGTTTATTAATCAATTATTTATTAATACATCAGCAGCTGATCAACATTGCCTAACTCAAATAGTATGTTTTTGTTAATTATCCAACACTTTTGAAACCTTTAAAAAGTATTTTATGGTATTTGATTTCTGCCCAATATGTGCTGCATGCTGAGCTTTAAGCTCTACATGAACTTCTTTCCAGCTAAACGATTGCATTTTAACTCACTTTATATTAATGAAATTTGATAAGTTATCAGCTGAGTCTATCGGTTTATTTGCGTTTTTGGCTAAAAACGAATTAGATGTCATCACCTTTAAATAATTTAAAAAGCACATTAAAGCTTCCAACTGAAAGCTCAACTTACTGGTCAGCACAAGTATACATAATTTAAAAAGCACATGAAAGCTTCAAGCGAAAAGCACATTTAAATGGCAAGCATAACCTAACACAATTCAAATGGCGCTTAAAAGCTTTAAGCCAACAGCTCCAATTACTAGCAAATATAAATTCAAATCATTTCCTAGCACATTGATGCGTCCAACTAAAAGCTCAAATTATGAGAACAATAAAGCTTCCAACTAAAAGTAGATTAAAGCTTTGACGGAAAAGCTGAAAAGGCTGTCAGTTGCTGAGCAAATCAATTGCCACTTGCAGCTGATGTCATTAGACTACAGTTTGAAGCGCTTGACTTAACTCTTGCTAAATGCTGAACGATTAGCGATAAATTGGCCAAATTGAAGTTTTGGTTGTTTTTTGTTTGCGGCTTAAAGAGCTGCATTCGCCTGGCTGTTCCGTTGAGCTGCAGCCAGTTTCATTAGTGAGCCCAAAGTGGGGCGCAATCACAAAGCGCTTAAGGGCAATGCGGGCGCGTTATTCGGCTCACCGCGACTAACCAGTTCGGCCGGCGAGCTGGTTCAGCTGGTGCAGTTGCTCACCTGGTCGCCAGGTCGTCAGGTCCCGCGGCGAATTATCGCCAATCACTCGAGCAATAAATGAACCAAAAGTCGTTATGCGACGACAACAAGAACAAGAACAAGGACAACGTCGAGGACGACGACAACTTGAGCTCAGTCGAATCGAGTTAAGTGCTACACTCAAAGAAGTAAAATCGAACAGAATATGTGCTCCCACTTGAGCTATATAATACAGTAGCACGATCTTGAGGGACTATAAAAGAAGGTCCTACTCGCAGAGATTTTATCACAGCCATTGGCCTAATCAAGCATATATCCATGAACCAAACCTCAAACTGATTTAATTGGATAGCGGAGCCTAAATTCGAATCGAACCCAAATTTTCCGAACAAAAAAACATTTGTTCAAATTTAAAGACGAGCTTTGAACCTGCGAAAAGTTATATTACAGCCCCTCCTATGATTTAAGGAACCAAGTTTGGTACCCGTTTGACAGTTGTGAAAAAAGGCTCTCGAACCTTAACGCAAGGTTTGAACCAGCGAAAACATACTCATCCGTTTGAGATTTACAGAAGCGAAAGCTCACAAACCTCTTTAACCGAAAAACAAAGTTTGAGCCAGAGAAAAGATTTGAAACCATTTAGAAGTTGTGGCAAAGCATGCTCACGAACCTGTCGAACATAGAGACTAGGTTTGAACCAGCGAAAACGTTTGTTGTCCTGTTAAAATTAACATGAATTCGGGAATTCAGATCAAATGCAACTCTGGCATTTTTGTCGCTGATATAAACTGATTTTTTTGCTGAGTGCACGCCGGCACCAGTCTCCATTTTCTGCCAAACACACACATACCCGCCCCACACCCCCTTTCCCTTGGTTCCCCCCGTAAAGGTGTCCTTGACAAAGTGGCAAACAAAAATGTTCGCAGCGCACTTTTCGGCGCTCGGCGATTGCATGCGGCAAGTAATGCTGGGTCATAAGTTGTGTGCTGCAGGCATGATGTCTCTATACAGACTGAGACTGAAACCCGAAAAAAAAACCAGAAAAACCGAAAAAAAAGCACAGCCATGAGACTGCCAGCCACGCCCCCAGCCAGCAGGACACAGACAGCAGACGCCGAGGCGAACGCATTTATTCATTTAACCTTTTGCTGTGGCGAGGCGAAGCGCCTCACAAGTCAAACCAATAAACTTTTGTTGTTGCTGCTGGGTGCAAGGGCAGCTGAATAGAGGGGTTACGCCAGGTTGGGGAGGGGGCGGTGGGGGTCACAGGAGAGGGGTCACACTAAACGATAGCACGTAGCAGCGCAAAGTAAATGGGAAAAGTTCCAGTCAAATTCTGATGAAATGAAATTAGTTTTCGCTTGAGTGTAACTTCCGTTTGTCGAATGACTGGACGGAATAAAAAACACACAAAAATCCTGCAATTTCATTGTGTCTGTGTGTGTGTGTGCGAGAGTATATGTGTGTGAGTGTGTGTGAGTGCAGGTTAATCTACGGGCGGGCGTAACACACGCCGCATATGAATGACGGCCAAGTGACATCAATTCGCCTTCAAAATCGTTATCCCAAACGCTTGTTGTCTGCCTCACACACACAGACACACACATATGCAATACCCTTCCCCTCTCTCTCCCTCTCACACACACACACACACACACTTCATGTGTGTGTGACAGCAATGAAACCACAAGAAGTCGCTTATAAATGACATACTTTTTACCACCCGCGCGCAACAGCAACAACAACTACAACAATTACGACTTCATGTTGTTTTTGCCACAATGTTGGCGAAAAGTTTTAAGTGCAGCGGCAGTGCACAGTGGGACCAGCTCCAAGCAAAATCAAATGAAAATAAAGAATGTGGAAGAGGGGGAGAGAGAGAACGCGAGAAAGAGGTAGAGAGAGAGCGAGTAAAATATCAGGTGAATTTTCAAACATCGATTAAAAAATATTAAAAATGCTGAATTTTATTTTAAAATGGGCTTTCGCACGTTTTCCGCTTTTGTTGTCAATTTCCCAAATTCGATATTAGACGCATTTAATAATGTTCATGTCATTTTTTATTTTAGCAAATTAATTAAAAAACGAGAAGACATTGAGTAAGAAGTTAAACAAACAAAATATGAATTGCAAAAGAGAGTTTTCACCCATTTTCCACTCGTGAATTTATCATTTTACCAAATTCAGTGCGACATGTAGCCACTTGTTTGTGGAGCCTTTTAAGCTAGTTTCCAGCCTTAAGTTGGTCGAATGAAAATTAAATTTCCACCATGAATCAATGATTTGTACGATGCAACACGCCTTTTATAAACATTATCTTTCCGACCATGACTTATGCTGTACGTGGATCTTCAATCAATCAGTCTGTCTGTCAGCACAGATAATATAAGTTGTAAATTCTATGTACATAGTTTTGCTGTATATTTGTGCCAGATTAACATTTAAATATCTAAACCAGGAAATATATAAAGGAAGTGTAAAAATTCACTTCGTAGATATGGCAATTCGTTCCACTGTGCGACAAGCGCTTTATGAAGTGGACCGCATTGATGACTCGGCACACAAACATACACACACACACACACACGCACACGCACACACACACACTTGCACGCAAAAGTTTGAGTATCAATCAACGACAGTCAATCAATCAATCAATCAAATGTTGTTGGAACAATGAAGCCGACGACGAAGTCGATCGCGACAGGAAGCGGAAGATGAAGTTTCCAATGAAATTTTCCACTTTTGGCTGGACGCGCGCGAACCCTTGTGGAAACTGCTTGTCAAAATGTCGTTGTTGTCGTTGTTGTTGTTGTTGTTGTTGTTGTTGTGTTTGTGACACCTTTAATTTGGGCGTGGCTTTGAAGCGGACAGCCTTCTAATTTAGCCGCAAAATGTGTGAAAGCAAAGCGAAATTCTGATATTTATAACTTTTGTAATTGCCACTTGTGGCAGGCAGGCGGTCGCTGTGCCTGTGTGTGCGTGTGTGTGTGTGTGTGTGTGTTTGTGTGTATGGTTGGCATGCCCCATATATGAAATGCATCTAGCCGCACATAGGCCATTGGCCCGGCAAAGCTTGTGGCCGCACTGCCTCCACTTCAGCTGCTGCTGCTGCTGCTGATGCTTCGGAAAATGGGAAAACATTTTCCAAAGCGAAAGTTGACGTCGCCTGAAAATGCTGTTGGAGCATTCGAAATTATTTACAACTGGCAAAAGTAGCTGCCAGAGAAAAACCAGTCAAGAAGAAGATAGCAACAACAATAACAGGGACAAGAACGTGGA
This sequence comes from Drosophila virilis, assembly GCF_030788295.1. Classification (NCBI taxonomy): domain Eukaryota; kingdom Metazoa; phylum Arthropoda; class Insecta; order Diptera; family Drosophilidae; genus Drosophila; species Drosophila virilis. The sequence goes on from NC_091543.1 coordinate 4,041,797, forward strand.
GCAGGGGGCGGAGCAGGCGAATTTATGCCATTAGCCCACGTTGCACAGTTGGGACACAGTTGCAACATTTGCTGCCGCTGCCCCCTACCTCCCACCCGCAACCCTCTCTCGATTCCAGTGAAATGCACTTCAATGCTTAAATGACAGTCAACTTTTTTCCATTTTTTTTATTTTTTTATTTTATTTTTTTTTTTTGGGGTTCCACGAAAAATCATTTGGGATGCGACAACAACAGCAATAACAACACAAATAGAAATCCAATTGTAGAGCAGCCACAACGACTAACCAAATACCCTGTAATCAGGACAACAAGTTGGCTAGTAGCACAAATTATATGTCATGCGCTCATTAGCACATATGCAAAGCGGCCATGATCGACTAAGCGATGCCCTGGAATACATTCGTCTTCAGTTATTCATGTGTTACATATCTCTTGGCGAAAGCAGAAAAAGCCAAAAAAGGCGCTAATAAAGCAAAGTTAGTCATGAAAATTGTCCTGATAAATTATTTAAATTTATAGCAGAATCCACATGCCAAATTTGCCGGCTCCAGCATTTAGAGTACTCGAGTGCAACAAGGTTTAGTCTCCGGTTAGAGAATGGATCAAGGCCTCAAGGCCGAGCAGCAATATGTTAAATTATATCCACAATTTTGTCTTGCATACGCGGCGTGGCGATGCCCACGAGGCTAAGAGACTTTTACAGGGTATCGTCAAAAACTTGGGGTACAACGTAATAAAAACGGGCAACTTTTTAGTGCAACGGAAAAATGCAAAATGCATAACAACAATAACAACAATAACAGCAACAACAACAAGGACAAGCAAATAAGTAGCAAGAAGCAGAAGCAGAAGCAGAAGAAGCAGCAAAACTAGCATAACAACCAAAGCAAATTGGCGCAGACTTGAAGAAGTGCTTAACTAGATGTACAACATGCACATTACATAATACAAATACACCCGGCCATCGCTATGGAGCGCAAATTAATTCGACTGGCATCAAAAAAAAAAAGTTGTGCCTTAATTGTGCAGAGGTCAAAGTTTGGCGACAAATTCGAAATCTCAACTGTTTGCCAAATGGTCTGCTTGATCTACAGGGTATAAAACAGCGGCTAAGGGGCATGGTACAAAAAAGGGTATTAATTGCGTAGGACAATCAAAATCGCATAGCTATAAATATATATATATATATATATATATATATATATATAACATATGAATCCCATGTGTGAACATATCTTGCTCGTGAATTGCTCAACTCTTCAAGTTCGCAACAAAGATATATAGCTTCCAATTGGAATCGGTCGGTCTTAGTTTCTCAAAGTTTTTCTGTCCCCAAGGTTTTTAGCTAATTAAAGCTTCATTTATTCTCTCACATTTCTGCGGGATCAAGGATAAATAACTGTCCTCAAGAGTATTTCATCTGCGGCATGCCCAAGCGTCCAGTTTTAGTTTATTTTTATAGCCTGATCCAATTTAAAATGGCTTAAGAAGGGCATATTGGCTTTGTGCGAATGTGTGTAACAGCCAACAGAAGGCGTTGTCGAAGCCGTGCAATATATGAAGTCTTGATTATGATATCGTACGCAGAACGAGAATGTGATTTTAAAACTATCGATTTTTATATCGATAGCTTTCTATATATCCAAAATATTGATAAAAATCGCTTTTGAGCCCTGGTTCCGTAAGCATCGCCCGATATCTCTCCTTATTTTCGTAAATATTTATGTTTAGATCTTATTTTAAAGAGCCAACTCGATATCTCTATTATTTTACAAAATATCGATAAGTATCGATATCAGAAAGACTCAATGTCTCTATTTATATCGAAAATATCGATAAAGATCGAATTGAAAACTGTTTTGTGAAAACTATCCGATATCTCTTTCCTCTTTGCCAGCTATCGATAAATATCGATTTTAAGAAATAGTTTCTTAAGCACAACTCGAAAATTATAACGCCTATAAATATCTAACTTGGTATGTAGCTGCTCATTTAGTACACACGGATCAGATATATTCCACTCTTTGGATAACTCAACCCAGTGGAAAAGCTTCTCCCTACAAATTTCATAGAGATCGGACTTTAAATAACGAAATAATTTGGAAACGTGGAGGTATAGAAATAAGGACTGAAGAGTGCTTGTAAAGACAGTTCGGGCTCTGGGTTGAGGGTATCTCGCAGTCGGCCATTGCCGACTTCCGACTCCTGACTGGCGCACTCTTACTTGTTTCTTGTCATTATGTGTATCGCACGCTGGCAAGTTGAGTGCCAGTTAAATAAGTATACCCGTCAGACCCGGCCGGTCTAGAGGTGTGGATGGGGCGGTTAGGCGCCAGCTCTCCGCAACCCGGCGCGATTTAATCGTGACACCTGTCCAGCTGGTCAACTGGTTGGTCGCTGGGCCAGTGACACGCTACGCCGGGCGGCATAATTAAAAGTTAAGTACCTGACCGGCAGACACACACAAACACAAACACAAACACACACACGCAACACACAGAGTTATACACTGGCTAAAACGGTTCTCCCTAGACGCAGCTAAGCACAGACAGAGCCAAAGGCAGCGAGGCGCAGAGAGGGCCGCACTACATAGAGAAAGTGGACTAGGTCTCGTATGCACAGAAAACAACATGCCGTTGACTTGAACGCTGCATTTTTTAATGGGCCAACTGCAGCTGGGGTCGCGCGGGAGCTGGCAAAATGAGCGCGGCTAGGGGGTCGGGGGTCGGGGGATCGGTAGGTAGCCAACAGACGGCGACACCAAACCAGCCAAATGCTAGCCTGTTAAATTTTTCACAAAAGAACTTAACGCAAATATGCTTTAATGAGCTGTCGGTTTCCGTTCAGGCGCCAGACCAGGGTATGCTATATTTCTAACAAAGCTTGCCAAAGTCCATCGGAAAGTGTGAAAGTTCCCTGTATTAAGTGTATGTAACAGACAAAAGTAAGCATCTTTGATCACATAACTCATATATGTATATATTATTAATTAACTATTTCCACATCCCCATCCATCTGTGCACATGTGTCTATCGCGAGAATTATACAAGTGAAACACTTGAAATTTGAAATACATATTTTTCTTAACCTTACGCAGAACGAATATATCATCTTTTTCGATATGCTATTTCCACTTGCATTATATCAATAAATATCTTGGTCTTTGGTTTTTTGAGCACAGCTCGAGAAATTTTTGAAGCTATATATGCCAAACTTGGTATGTAAGCTCTTGTATATATTATAGAGTACAGAAAAGTAATATCTCATATTTTGATTGCTTGACACACAAGATTCAGCCTACAGACTTTATTGATAAGTTGAGCAAAAGGTTGCTAGCTTAAGAGTTATTAAAGTTTATTCTTCTTTTTTGTTTTGGTTCGTTGAGAAAAGCTTATGAATATCACAAAGTTCCTTAAAAAGCTATGCCTAGCGAAATACTCTCCGTAAGTGTATTCAAAATGTGCCAAACCAAGGCTAGCTTTACGAACTGGAGCGTTATTTGTAGGTAAGACGGCTTTTAAATGCCTCAATTGACCGCGCAGGTTGTCTACATACACACAGACATAGATATATCCATATATACAGGTATATAAAGGATATATATGTATATATATATATAAGGGATGTCGACTGGTTGTCAACGTAAAGTCCTTGAATGAGTTTTGTGAGGTCGTAACTTCATTAAACACTAAACTTCTTCTAAGTGCGTTTGCATTTAAGTGGAATTTCCTGCTCGCAACTTGTTGCGGTTTATTAACTAAACGCCACGCCCCATCTCCACTTAACGCCTTTACTTGTGGTGCGAATAGTCGCACTCGCTTTAATTACTGACAGATAATTCGATTGTCCTGGCGCTGAAATATACCCAAAGGCTAAATTAAGCCCCATGGAATATCCAAGGCATGGCCATGGAAAGAAATTATATCATGCCATTAAGGGTTGTATGGTATAAGCTATAAGAAAACATTTGCTAAAAAATCACTTTAAATAAAAGAACACAGGGCATCTATTGAAAGAATATAGAAGCAATAGTAAAAGCTATTCGAGCTAATGATTATTTGATAGATGGATTAATTGATAATAACTGATTTCAAAGAAAGGAGTCGAAATTTCGATGATGTGCAGGAAATAAAATATCTGCCTGGAAGAACTTACCCGTGTTAAGACTCTAGCTCTTATAGACCCTAAGGTCGGACTTAACTTAACTTGTACGACTCAGATATGGAATTTGATGTACTGCATTATCCAATATTTTTCTAAGATAAGCAGCCTTCGACTGAGTAGCCCTTGCTGAGTTGTTGTGTAACGGAGCAGACTGTGAAAGTTTGCATTCATATATTTTAGTATCGTCTCTCAACAGCTGAGGCAACAACAACAACAACTAACTAAACAAAATCGAAAACTCCGGCCACGGAACCAACTATTGACACAAAGAAAAAGGCAATTCGCGTCAGTGAAGCAATCGACGCATTTGATTCAATTTATGCACCCGACCCATTTCACTCGAAACAAACCCTTGATTGTTTGGAAGATCAGATGGCGTATGTGGCTAGCAATGATCAGCATGGCAATGAGATAATGCGCGTCATGTTGTCCACGGAGCCGGGCAAGCGGACAGTCGCCTCATGCCAGAATCTCAGAATTAATTGCAGTCCAGCCCGAACGCAGCCGGATACGCGGTAAGTTTTGTCGTATCGACGTGTTATGCCTGCAAAATATCTTCCACTCTCGGCTGTTCGAACCTGTGTGCGTTACAGACCGGGACGTTACGATCATCGCCATCGTTTCCATTATTTTGCGGATACCACACCCAGTCAGCGACAGGATGTGCGCCTCCTGCAGGAGCAGCACATAGATCACCATCAGCAGCAGAGGGAGCGTCAGCAGCAGGAGAAGTTGGGGCTAGAGAAGCAACAACCAGATAGGGTACAGAAGAAAAGGGTGCAGCAGGAGAAGACTCAGGGACAGACACAGAAAAAGGAACAGCTACAGCCAGAGATGTCACAATCTGAGAAGCAGCCTCAGCCGCAGAGGTTGCAACTGGAAAGATCGCATTCAGAGAAGAAAGCTCTGTCAGAGAAATCGCAGCCGAAGATGCAGTCGCAGCCAGAGTTGCAGTCGCAGCTGGTTAAATCCCACTTGTCAAAGTCGCAGCCTGAGAATAACTCGCGTTTGGCAAGTTCCCAACCGGAGACGCACTTGGAGAAGTCGCACTTGAAAAAGTCGCACTTGAAGGTATACTTGGAGAAGGAGTACTTGGAGAAGGAGTACTTGGAGAAGGCGTACATAGAGAATTCGTATACCGAAAAGACATACTCGGAGAAGTTGCAGCCGGAGAAATTGCAGCCGGAGAAGTTGCAGCCGGAGAAGTCGCACGCGGAGAAGTCGCACGCGGAGAAGTCGCCAGTAGAGAAAACGTACTTGGAGAAATCGCAGCCTGAAAAGTCTCACGTAGAGAAGACGTACTTGGAGAAGTTGCAGCCGAAAAAATCGCAGTTGGAAAAGTCGCAATGGGAGAGTTGCAAGCTGGAGAATTCGCTACCGGAGAAGCCGCAGTCGGCGAAATTGAAACCGGAGAAAACGCAGCCGGCCAAGAAGTCCCAGCCGGGGAAGGCGCGTTCACAAATGCTGTATTCGGAGATGAATTTGGAGCCAGATAAAAAGTCACAGGCAGTGAAGCTGAAGCCTGAAAAGTCTCAACCGGATATGCCTAAGCCAGAAAAGTCACAGCCGGTAAGGTCGCTGGCGGACAGGTCGCATCTGGATAAGTCGCTGCCGGATAAGTCGCATCTGGATAAATCACACTCGGAGAAAAAGGCACAAGCCGAGAAGTCGCACTCGCCGAAGTTGCAAGCGGAGATGTCGCAACCGGACAAAAAGTCACAACCGGAAAAGCATCCGCAAGCAGAGAAAAAGTCGCATCCAGAGATATCGCAACCAGAGATATCGCAACCAGAGATATTGCCACCGGAAGGAAAGACACAGCCAGAGTATTTACCGCCACCGAAAAGGGCACAACCTGTGACGCTACAGATACAGACGAAGGAAAGTGTGAGCGTGGAAGAGCTGGCCCTGTGGAACAGCACCGAGGTAATTGCGCATAGCACGCTGCTCTCCACAGGCGAATCGCAGGATAGGATCTACAAGAGAGGCAACAGTGCCAATGCCTCGTCGAAATCGCCAGACTCGCCCTTTTACGCTTGGCTGGCGGCCAAGAAGTAAGCTAACCCCTGCAGCCAGCTCGCACGAACTCAGCTAATCCCAAATCGAACCCTTCAACCCACAGTGAACTGCAACAGCAGCTGGCCATGGATCGCCGGCTGTACTCGGAGCTGGAGCAACAGCGTGCGGTGGAGCGTGCCCGCCTGGCGCAGCTGAAGTACGAGCGCTGGATACAGGCCAAGACAAATCAGATGCGTCGCGCCAAATCCGATCTGAGCTCCGCACAGACGACGGCCAAATCGCGACAGTCGCTGCCCGCCGACGAGGCGCAGCGACGCCTGCTCGATTGGGAGCGCGAGAAGCGTGCCGAGCTCAAGGCGCAGCGGCTGGAGCGTGAGGCGTTCCTGGCACGCCAGAATCTAATTGATTCGACGCGCCGTGAACTGAGCGCCGAGGCCTGGGAGCAGTGGGTCTATGCGACGCGCAATCGCCCCAAGCCCGTGGCCATGGGCCGTGGCCTGGACTCGTTGCGCGCATCCAATGCGCCGCACTATCGCAATCCCAACGAGTGGCAGACGCTGTTGCCGACGGCCCGAACGGGACAGCAAGGACAGCAGCAGCCAACTCAGGCGACGGCGCAGGTGCGCAGCGGCCCGGACTATGAGCGGCTGGAGCGACTGGCGCAGCCGCGACGCAAACTCTGGCGTCAGACGTTCAATGAGCCCGTTCGTCTGACGACCAAGGAATGCGGTATGCCAGCCAAGACGACGACGGCGACATTCGGCTCCGGGGGTGGAGGTGAGCACAACAGGGATACGGAGCGTTTGCGTCTGAGCGATGCCGCATCACAGACCCAGCCGGAGGATGCGGAGATGACGCTGCTCGAGAAGAGTCGGAGAGCGGATGCGACCACGGATAGCTGCCTGTTGCGGCCGCAGCGTAGTCCCATCATCTGGAGCAAGAGCAATGCGCAGCGTGTGCGTGAAATGCGCAAGGTCGTCCAGCCGTCAGAATGTGGCCAGGGGCCGCGCCAGCTGCGCGACGATCAGCTGGAGCAGCTGCGCAAGCAGCAGGACATGCAGAATAGCAAAATATTGCCGCGCAAATTCCAACAGAAGCGCGAACAATTGCGCAAAAAACTGAAGGCCTGGGTCGAGGAGGGCAAGGCGCTGCCGGAGCGCAGTCTGAGCGACAGTTGCCGCAATCTGAAAGATGAACTCAAGCAGGAGCTGCGCCAGGAGTTAAAGCAACAGCAGCGACGCGCCGTTTATGTGGACGAGGCAGCGAATACCCAGCGGCATAATGCGCGAAAAATGTCGCTCACCGAGACGCGTATTCAACGCTCCGAGGAGCAATTGCAATCGATAGCCAGGAAATCGATTGCACCATTGCAGCGTGCACGCAGCACTGAGCCGAAGCGTCTGCTCATGGGCAAGGAGGCCAAGGAGGCGCAGAAATCAAAACCCTGGCGTTAGTTTGTCTACAACGTTTAGCCAAGGTCAAATGACCGCAACCAAACCCTTCCATAAGGCTCTTCTTTAACCCGTTCCCTTAACCCTTTTCCTAACCTCCATCCATAATCACTCCTACCTAGATCACCTTTCCTTAACCCTTCCCACTCCTCTTCCTCCTCACCTTTCCCTAACTATACTCACTTAACAATGCATCTTCCTCGTTAACTCACCTGCCTTAATCTCCCAGCTTAACCCCTTCTTACCTAACCCTACCCCACATAACCCGCATCGCTTAAGCTTCCACCTTCCTACCCTCCTCCCCCATCCCTTTCCCATTCCCCTATCCCTTTCCCATTCCCCAGCCCCTACCCAATCCCAACGATACCCAACATAGTTTTTTTTTTATTTACTTTTCCGTCGTATAATTTGCATAGATCTAAATTGAGGCTAGACCTATTTATTTTTGTTTTCCTAGGAGTTTTAGGAATTCTTGAATTTAGTTGCTTTTGTGTGTAGTAAATTATAAATAATAAAAATCGCTAATATAGGAACCGAAGTAGATAATCGATAATCGCCAATTATCAGTCGCAAGGATTGGAAGCGTGCGACTATTTGGAAGTGACCGACTGGAAGATATCCTGTACCCTGTACGGGCCAGCGAGAAAAATTAATATTGAGACATGCTCAAATAAGCCCGTTCTCCATCGATATTTATCGATATTCTAGCTTTTGTTGCAGATGTAGCTAGTGGCTTCCAAATCGAAATTCATTATCTCTGGCTCTTAAAAGCTCCGGCAAAAATAGTGTATCGATATCGATTTTTATTGATTTTTTCAAATAGGTCGAGCTATCGATACTTATCGATACCTTGAAAACTGCTTGAGCTGATAGTCTATCTAGAGTTTATTGTGAATTCAATGAAGTCTAAAGAGTTTTACGACTTGCCTCTTTTCTCTAATCTATTTTTTTTGGATCTCAGATGCTTCGATCCTGCTTCGACTTAAGTCTTTCTTAACGAGTCGAAAATCGATACTTATCATTCATTTAAAATACCCTTATGCTGTTCAATATTTTCGTTGTTTAGCTGTCGGCAGTTGAGGCTGATCCAGAATATATTTATATAAATGCTTTTTGGAATCGGAGAAGCCTTCTTCCTGTGCCAAACATTATCTAATGGTATGTGGTTTGAACCAATACAATTCGAGCCCGAAATTCAATTTTATTTTTTAACTTTTAACCAAAAAATGTCTCGCCTCAGAATAACGAACATTCTGCCGGTAAACCCAAACTCCTATGCGTCTATTGTAAATGCCTGTCTTATATAGAATTTGGCATCCAAACAATGCAGTTCGATTCGTAGAAACGTAAAGTGAACTATTCATGTTTGCCTGTTTAAAGCCGGCAAACCAAATAGCTGTACGCCTTCTCCTAGAGCTACACTGTGCTACACTCGAAAAAAAGTCTCATTTTAGTAAATCGGCATAAAATGTTCTGAAATTAAGAAAACGTGAGCATCAAAATACGATTTGTTACCAAGTATTTTCTACTTTTCCGACAATTTTTTGCAACGTTTCAAAAAATCGTTTCTATTTTTCTGGAATTTTTCATAAATTCTGATAGACTTTTATTTAACCTTTAAATTTCTTAGAAAATTTATAGAAAATAAATGTTGACTCTATCAGGAAATTGTTTTACTTTATAGAAATTTTAACTCAGACCGAACTGCTAAACTGTTGGGCTGTTTTTTTTTCTCTGAGTGTACCTAATCACAGCGGGCATACAAATGGATGATGGGGAGGGGCTTGCGGCAAGTGTTTGGTAATTACAGCTGCGATGGGGCATTGCTCGAAGGATATATAGAGGGTAATGGGTGTTGGGTGGTTAGCTGGGATGGGTGTGCATCCAGCTCAGACGATTACCTCAACGTGGCCCAAAGACAAAGACATGAGCATGGAATGGTGTCAGAGAGAGAGGGAGAGCGAGGTAGAGAGTAAATCGATACGACTTAGGCCCCACTCCGTTGACCTGTTCGATCCATTCGCATTGCTGAGGCTTCCAGCTGAGGGCTCTGCACAGCTGGCGGGCCCAATTTGCCGTGCAGCTCGGCTCAGTCGACAGCATGGAACGTTGGCGCAACAAAGTGGCCGTGGTAAGCGGCGCCAGCGCTGGCATCGGTGCCGCCTGTGCCCGGGCATTGGTCGGTGCCGGTCTGTTGGTTGTGGGCCTGGCCCGACGCCAGGAACGCATCGAGCAGCTGCGCGCCCAGCTGCCGCTGCCCCAGCAACAACGCCTGCACGCTGTCCAATGCGATATAACAAACGAATCGCAAGTGCTGCAGGCATTCGACTGGACCAAGCGACAGCTGGGCGGTGTCCATGTGCTGGTCAACAATGCGGGCATCATGGCCACCACGGAGCTGAGCGGTGCCGGCAATACGCAACCGATACGCGACACCGTCGAGACAAACATAATGGGCAGTGTCTATTGCATACGCGAGGCATTTCAGGCGATGCGCTTGCAGCAGCAGCAGCCGGGTCATGTGATCATTGTTAACAGCGTGGCGGGGCAGCAGGTGCCAAATCTGGGTACACAGCTGCCCTCGCTGAACATCTATCCGGCCAGCAAGTTTGCTTTACGCGCCATGCAGGAGATCTATCGACAGGAGTTTCAGCGTCACAAGACCCAAGTCCGGGTCTCGGTAAGTGTGAACTGAGCTAGAGCTCTGCGTCGGCTAATCAATCGAAAGTAACTCAAATATTATATCGACTTAATCGACTCGATAAAACGATAAAGATAGATTGCATTTAGCTCAGACTCAAATCGATCGAATCAATTTGTTTTTGTCTGCAACTCGGAACAAGTAATATTCTTGATTCAAACGAAGTTGGAGTCATCAGCTTTGAGCTAACAACATGTTCGAGCAAAAAAATGTTTAACTCGAACACAACCGAATGAACCGCGATGTTTGAAGCCAGCTAGCGCGATCAGCTTGAGCGCGAAACAATTGACTTAATTTTATATCGTTTGCAATTACTTTGGCTTCGAGCATCTTTATGCAAACGAAGTTCGAGCATGTTCGAGTTCGATCATCTCGAGACAGCAGCATGTTTGAGTTTTCTGCATGCTCGACGTTTTTCGCTTGACTCAATGCATTTAGCCAGGCAAATACTCTGCCCTCCAGAGCTCTACACTTACCAATTTAGTTTCTCCAACACGAGACATATTGTCCTAATGGAAGTCGAATAGGCTTTTTGTGTTAGGCTCGTGTTCGCGACCATCTCTAGTCGGAGTCACGTTCCACCTGTGTGTATATATGGCACATTGTTTTATTATTTCGATTGCCATTGCAGACAATCAGTCCCGGCATTGTCGACACGGACATCTTGCCCGAGCAGCTGCAGGCCGTCATTAAGCAGCACATGCCCATGCTGCGCGCCGAGGATGTAGCCGATGCCATACTGTGGACCATTGGCACGCCAGCCAATGTGCAGGTCAGTGCCGGCTCCTTAACATAACTCGGCTCTCACTTAATTGCTCACCCAAATGCTACTTCTACTTCTGGCAGGTGCAAAACATCACCATCAAGCCGCAAGGTGAAAAGTTTTAGGCGGCGTACGCAATCAACTTCGGCATTTGCAAAGGCGGATTATACCATATATATAAATATATACACATTATATTGATGAACCAAATATATACACTGTTCACGGGATGGTCAAGGGCATATTAGTTTTGCTGCTCTCTAGCTAGAGACCAACCACTTGTAGTATTTATTTTAAAATGTTCCATGATATGGTTTAGGGCTGGAGGCGGCAGTTGGGTTCGGCTTACGGTTTGAACCAGCGGCCTGCCTTTGGGTTGGTTCGCTGCGGCTCATAATAAAATTGCAATACAAATACCTGGCTCGAACCGGTTCGGTTCAGCTCAAACTTGGCTTGCGCACTTATTGATACCTTGCTTTAAATTAAGTTTGGTTAACTTAAGAATCAACTGATTCGTTTTCAAGGCTCGATGGCTATTCGACTGCCTGCCTCGAACCGGTTCGGTTCCAGACTTACCTGCTTGTCCCCTTCCATTACCCAGTCCAATCAACCCAAATGGTTTGGCCTTCAACCTCCAGAGAACAGAATGTCGAATAATGCTACAAGGATTTTCTGGCCAAGAAAAGCTGTTCCAGCTTAACTCAAGGGACGGCCACTGAGCGAAATCAACTTGATTGAAGTACATTGTGGCCGAAAGCTCATGTAGCTGAGTGTAACTGTGTGTGTGTGTGTGTGTGTGTGTGTGTGTGTGTCCAGACTCTTATTTTTCGGGGTCTTGGCCTACATGATCAATGCGCCCAGCCACACAATTCCCGCACACACAGAAACACACACACACATACATCGATCAGGTCAGCGGAGGTGCAATTGTTGAATCAGCAGAAGAAGAAGATAAACAACAACAACAAAAAATGGAGAAGGGCAAAGAAGAAATTTGCATTTGTGTTTTGGAAATGACGCAGGTGCCTTGCCTTGGAGCTGGTTGCGTAGCTGGACAAGCAGCTCATTGGATTCGCAAACAAGCCAAAGTTGTTGCCCCAAAACTCAACATGGTGAAAAGGGAGGGAGGGGAGGGGGGAGAAGGGGGGCTGTGCTGGAGTCGGTTGCAGCCACAAAACATTGCAAGCAGCTCAATTTTTGGCTAAAATGTGGGCTGCCTTTTATCCAGCACTCAAATCAACAGCAGCAGCTGCTGCTGCTGCACTTGCTTCAGCCTCCATCTCTCTCTCTCCCTCTCTCTCTGTCTCGCTCGCTCTCTCTTGCTTATTTTTTCTCTGGGGCATCGATTCATGTGTGTGGCATGTGTGTTGGGGCATGCATTTTAGCCAAGTGCTGCGTCCTGTTGCCTGACCAACAAAAAATGTCTCTGAGCGACACAATGAAAATGGATTAAAAGGATAAGTGGGCGTCGGGCCATATGTGGGCGTGTAGGCGTATAGGCTGCGTATCGGCCTTATAAATCCAAATCCAAGCCCAACCGCATCCTCACCCTCACGCCGCAACCCTACCCACCCAGAATAAGCATTGTCTGCGCTGCGGTCTAATGACCAGACAGTTGACCTGCGCCTGGGGCTTCGGAGCCTTTACAAAGTCAACGGGTAACATGGAGCTGTAATCCCACCGAGCCGAGCATTGAAGGTGTTCCAGCTATTGTTAACCTAATTGAATTAGGCCAAGAAAAAAAATACACAGAAAACTTGACAGCCGAGCTAAGCCAAGCGATATGCCCCGGCAAGATGCTGCAGTCGAGCTTTGCAAAGCTCTTCAGTTGTGAACTGTTCAAAATTGTATTTGTAAGTAACACTCACCTCACCGCACACACGCACACACTGAAAGCAGTGCTGTGGGCTGTGTGCAACAGCATCTGAAAACCAGTGTTGCGCAATTTTGTTTGTTAAGCTTTTGAGCTGCATTTAACACGTCAGCGCACAAAGTGCTGCTGGGCATATTCCCGTAAATATTCCGAACAAATTCCTACGCAGCATCAACAGCTTTAAAAATATGTCAAGGCTTTAAACTTGGTTCAAGTGATATAAACTTTTTCTGAAAGCTCGACTCACTATATTGGATGTTTTAAAAAGCGCATTAAAGCTTTTAGCATTAAATAAAACTTGTTATAAAGAAAAAGACAGCTTAAACGGTAAGCTTTCAAGTGAAAGCTTGACGAAGAACTAGCTTTTTAAGCTCCCAACAGCTCTAGCAGCTTTTTGATTGACTTTCTTGTATAATCTTAATATAGTATGTGAAGTATTCGTGAACAGCTGTATAAACGGATGAATCAAGCGAATAAGTCCGTTCTGGATTAAGCAAAAGCTTTGACTGAAAGCTCATCTAACTGCAGGCCTTTTGTCTAGTTGCTGTCTCTCTCTAACTGCGGTGTTAGACCATTTTCATATAATTTTCCGTAAATAACTTTTTGCCTTTTCTGTGGAGCTTAAAAGCTCATTTTGTGGCGCATTTAATTTGACTGTTTGTTGCTCCTGGCATAAGCTTACCTAAGTTAATATGTTCGATTCATCTTTTGTTAATTCTGCGAAGCTTTAGGCTCATGAGCTTTAAACAGAAGCTTTGTAATGATTCTATGAATTTATGAATTTATTGTCTTTGTATAATTTGTGAAGTATTCATGGTGCTTAAAGCTGGCTGACTTAACTGTTCAACATGGTGGTCAACAGGTGGACAAACGGGAGAACGGACGTATTCTGTGGGCGGGGCAGAGCTTTTGGATTAAGTAAAAGCTTTGCAGCTAGCATCACCTGCGCCGCCGCTGCAAGTGCACCGCATCGATGGCGTCGAGACGCCGGCGCAGAGCACGCTGTGCCGCCGACAGAGGCACATGCAGATACAAGGAGGTGACCTGCTCCTGCAGCTTGCTCTGCTCCAGCTGCTGCTGCTGCCTGGCGCTCGACGGCTGCGCTCGCAGGCGTATGCGTTGTCTGGGCGTCGCGGCCGCCGTCAACTTGCTCAGCCGCGACAACGCCGACAACGGACGCTGCTGCTGCTGCAGGTGTTGTTGCTGCTGCTGCTGCTGCTGCTGCTGCTGCTGCTGCTGCTGCAGGTGTTGCTGCTGCTGCCGCCACCGGAACTCGGTCTGCAGGCCGGAATTGCTTTGGGTTTTGACCGCCAGCTGGGCGAGCCAGCGCTCCCAGGCGAGCTGCGATAGCTGGCGGCGCAGCTGTTCATGGACTCGCTGCTCCTGCTCGGCGCGCAGCTCCTCCTCGCGCCTCTGCTCCAGCTCCTGGCGCTTGCGCTGCTGCCACTGGGCCAGGCACAGCTGTGACTCTTCGCGCCGCTTGCGCTGCGCCTCGGCCGATGCGTTGGGCAGCCGGGCGCTGCACTGCACCCGCCGCTTGGCGTGCAGCCAATCCTCATAGCACTTCTCGGACATCTGTTTGCGCATCTGCTTCAGGCTGTGCAGACGATGCGCCTCGCGTCGACTCTGGCGGCGACGCAGCAACTCCTGTTTTCTGTCATTATCGCTTTTTGTTTATTTTATTTTTTTTTTTTTTTATATTTCGCTAGTGAGCTGGCAACTTACTTTTTGGTCTGCAGCCACTGGTCAAAGGTCAGGCGGCGCTCTGACGCGCCAGCGCTCTCCAGCGACTGCAACTGCAGCGGCAGCGGCAGCGCCAGCGGCAGTGACAGCGGGCGGCTCGAATGTCCGCCGGCTGTGTTAAAGTTCTGTGTTTCTAGCCAGTAGCTGCCGCTGCCGCTGCCGCTGCCGCTGCCTCCGCCGCTGCTGTAGCTATGCTCCGGCGATTGCATGGGCAGCGACAATGACGCTGACGCCGACGCTGACGGCGACGGCGACGGCGAAGGCATCGGCATCATCTCCACAGGACGCGTAGACGCTGGCGGCGTGGACACCCGTCGCGGCTGGGTGACCGCCTGACGGACCAGGCGACTCGTCGAGCTGCTCGACCGGCCGCCCGCCTGCCTTGGGCCCTGAACCAGCACCGGAACGTTGTCCGTCTCAGCCGCCTCCGGCACGCTCTGGATCGTCTCGCGCAGTCGCAGCCGCAGCGTTGGATACACCTTCGGCTGGCCGCCGGCACACGGGAAGCTGCGCTTCACAGGGCACATCAAAAACGGGGTCCGGCTGTGGCCAAATTGTGCGCTTACCCCTGAGCCAGATCGGTTCGGGCATTCGGCGATTGCTTGAGCTCCAGCCTCTGATCCCGTACCTGATCCTGCGCCGGCGGCAGCCCCGACCGGGGCGCGTCCGCGCAGTTCCTGCTGCTGTTGCTTGGGCCGTTCTCCTCAGTCTCCGCCGCAGTCATCGCTTGCACCAGCCAAAGCTTTTCAGCTGACCAATCAAATTTTTGCCTATGTCGAATTCGAGTTGGAAAAGCAAAAAACAAAAAATTTTATTTTATTATTTATTTTTATTTGGTTTTTTTTTTTTATTTTATTTTATTTGTTTTTTTTTTTTTTTTTTTTGACAAAATTTTGAATTTTTTGACAGTTGAATGAAACGAGAGAGCGAGAGAGAGAGAGAGAATGTGGGAGTGAAAGAGAGTGGGATAGAGTGAGCTGATAGTTTGCATAAAAGTTGTTTTTTTGAGCCAGTTAAGCGAGCTTTAAGCTTTTAGGAGATTGTATTCAATGGGCTTTTAAGGAGAGACAAAGAGAGTGAAAGAGAGAGATAGCAGCAGTCGAAAAGATAACAGAAAAAGAGCTTTCGCATGCCGCAACAATAGATTAATCCATAAGAAAGCATGTGTGAAATTCAAGCCTGTAATCTGAGCTTTAAGCTTTTGTGATCTCTTAATTTAAATTCTTTCAAAGTTTTGTAGGCAACAAGCTTTTAGCATTAATCTTAGTGTGTGCTTAACTCGTCAAGATTTTTATAAGCTTTAAAGTTTTTTAAAAAGCTCAGCGTACTGCTTGAATTGGTTGAGCTTTTATCGTTAACAATTTTTCTTTACACCCTCTCTATTTTCTCTACTCTTTACGTTCTCTCCACTTAATTCTCGACTCTACATTCTCACTCTAAAACATTAACCTTGTAGCAACTCTCCACCTCACTCGCATTTTTAATTTCCCTTTTCTCAACGGTTTGGCCTTTTTTTTACTCTCCAAGCTTTGGTCGTTGCGCTTCACTGTTCTCCATAAGCCTGACATCTATGTAGTTTATAGTCTCCATTCTACGCGAATCTCTACACATTATTCTCTATTCTTCACTATCTTTTCTTATCTTCACTCACATCTTATCTGTTCATTTTCTGCACTGCTTCTTCTACTCTCCACATTTTATTCTCCACTCTAAAATTTCTCGATAAGCTTTTGATTTTGTTCTATTTACATTTCTTACCTTAATTTTTACTCTCCACCTTATTTCCTTTGCTCTTCACACTTTATTTTCTACGCTACAAACATTTCAGCTAGTTTCTCCACTTCATTTTCTACTCTACAAAGATTGCAACTAGTTTCTCTACTCGAATCTTTACTCTCCACTTGCTGCTCTTAGCTACGACTTATCAAATCTCTGCTACCTACTTTTATAGCTCTCTACTCTCCTCTTCATTTCCCCCACTATTCATGCTTCATTCGCTACTCTACACTCTACTTGATAAGCTTTTTATTTAGTTCCTAGTCTTTATGCCACACAAATTTCTACTACCTACATATTTAGCTTAATCTCTACTCTCCACCTACATTTTCCTTCTCTCCACCATTTGTTCTCTTCTCTACACTCTCTTCGCCATGGGCATTTGATTGTAATGCTACTCTCCACTCTACTCGTATTTTTATGTTGTATTTTCTCCACTAGTTTTGCTTTATGCTCCTACTCTTCACACTTTATTTTCTATGCACAAACATTCTCCACTCGGATCTTTACTCTCCACTTATCAAATCCCTTCCTTTCTGCCTCTTCCTCTCGCCTTTAGCCACTGACTGTGCGTTCATATCAGGTGCTTCTTTCCCTCTAAGCTGCAATGCGTTGAAGTGGGCGGGGCTTGGGCTGGTCAGGGGTCGCAGCAACTGGGCAGCCAGGTGAAGGTCGCCTACATCCATCAAGTATTTGTCGTTGTCGCAGTCGTTGTCGTTGTCAAATAGCAACAATAACAACAACAGCAACAACAACGACAACAAAAGTTGCCTTTGCCTTTATTTTTGTCTTCGCCGCGTTCTCGTTGACTGAGCTGCTAACAAATTGTTGTGGGTGGCCCGTAAGGGTAGGGCCACAGGAAGAGGGGCGGGGCAGCACAGGTGCAACTGCAGCAGCGAGTCGCTTATAAAAGCGGCAAAATATTTCATTGCAGTCAGTCAGAACGTCAAAGCCACGCCCCTAAAGCAGGCGACATTTATTTGTTTTATTTTAATTGCAGCTACGCAGCGACAGCAACGTCAGCAGCGACGTCAGCAGCGACGTCAGCAGCGGCGTCAGCAGCTGCCAAGGCAACTATTGTGAATGGCTGCAGCTGTGTGCAAGGGAGCGCGTGAGTGCGAGCGAGATCACAAGAGCATAACAGAGCGAATGCAAGGGGCGTGGGTGGGTGGAGGGGGTGAGTTGCTTTTCGGGCCTCACTTGACATTTAACTGTTAACTTGTGAACTGACAAACTGTCAACTGCGAGCTGTCAAACTGAGCGCAGCGACGACGTCGCTGCCGACGCTGACGTCGAATAATAATAACATTTTAATTAAATAAAAGCTGAGAGCTGTTTAGGGTTGTCAACGTCGGCTTTTAACGCAATTATGCAAAATAATATCGAAAAAAAAAAAAATTGAGAAGCATATTTTGAAAAATGAAATAAGCCAAGCAACTACAGTAGACGCTCGCTAACTGAAATAAAAATATATATTTAAGAAAATTTAAGAAATTAATTAGTTCTCTATGTTTACCCTAATCGATCAATTATCGATAATAACAATTATATATATATATATTTATTTATTTATATCTTTTGATTCCAGAAAGATCACAAATGATTCTTGGGCTCAACGAGGATTGACTTGATTTAAGCTTAGGTAAGTGCCAAAAAGTTGTATGCACATCTCGTTTAGCCTATATTTACGCAAAATCGATAAATTATCGATAATCATAAAGCAATCATTAGCAACAATGGATTGAAGAGTAGATCCCGGTAAGAGAAGAACATATTCGTCTTGCAAGATATCTGCAAAATCTTATCAAGATCAAACAACTATATCACATTTCAGATCATCCCAAAAGTAAGTTCTTCCAGGGAAATCTTTTCCCAAACTCGACTTGACTATGCTACTTATATGTGAGCCAAATCTTATCGGACAAATCGGTTCAAAATAAGCCAAAATACTCTCAGCTATCTGCAAAAGTAGATATTAAATCGAAAATATCTTGTTTCTTGTTTCCATGTTCATTTCATTATACCCTGAGCCCATTAAAAACCCCAAATGTATGTAACAGGCAGAAGGAAGTATCTCCGACCCCATAAAGTATATATATTCTTGATCAGCATCAATAGCCGAGTCGATCTAGCCATGTCCGTCTGTCCGTCCATCCGTCTGTCCGTATGTATGAACGCAAGGATCTCAGAACCTATAAGAGCTAGGTTACTTGAAATTTTGGATGTAGATGCTCCTAGTGCCTGCGCAGATCGAGTTTGTTTCCGATAATCGATAACTTACTCCATTTCCAAGCAATCGATAAATATCGATATCCTGTTTTTTGGGCAATTTTTGTAAATAATAAGAGCTAGAGTCACCAATACTAACTAAATTAGAATATATATACGCATTTAATGTTGGAAGAAGAGGGTTCAGGGTATTCCCTAGTTTGACTTGTTTTCTATTAAATTGATAAATTCTTCCACTCCATGCGAAATGCGAGTCTTCCAATTGTTGATGAAAACAACCTCATTTCAAGTATTAACCGTTTCTTTGTTTACCTGCCAGTTGCAACTATTGTGCTGTGCAGGTGTCTATTGTGTTTTGCAAGCGCTTTTCAAGCGCAAGTTCATTTTGGTTGCGATGGCATTGGTTGTCATTCGAATGAGTCGCAACTTCAGCATCGATTGGCTTGTAAAAATTGAAGCAAATGCGTTTGCAGAAAAACCGCGACGAAAGAGACGAAAATACCGCACATAAATTGTCAATTGCAATTGCAGCAAAGCGACACAGCGTGAGATTTCGCCGAGCTGGCAGCCCAAATGTGTCACAACTATTGCACCCTGTGCCATGCAACACCCTGTGCCAGTGTTGCCAAGTTGCAGCATGCAGCCAATGTTGAGAAGCGCCAAGAAATTAAGAAATAAGAAATAGCTAAAATTGGCTTTCTCTCTGTTTCCTGGAGAGAAGCTGGTTTAGCCAAAATAAGCTCGAAAATAATTAGCCACACTTACATCGGGAAAATAGCTAGATTGTCAAATGATATATCTAGCGAGAAAATAGCTGGATTATTCTATTATTATATATTAGTATGAATATGCCGCATTTAGCTGCAAAATAGCTAGATGTGTTGGGTCTTAGGCACATTCAGATATAATATAGCTAGATTCGCCAATCAAGCTGTTAACCACTTTAGCTGATAAATATCTAAGTCAGCAATTAAGTTAACTAGCTGGAAAATAGCTGACAAAGTTTGAAAATATTTAAATTAGTTAAAACATGTTCTTAGCCTTATTTAGCGGAAATTTAGCTACTTTTACAATACACATCCACATGAAGCTAGTAAATAGCTAGATTGACCAAACATGCGCTCATCCTCATTTAGCTAGAATATGGCCAAATTTGCAGTACAAGCAACATTAAGCTAGATTTACACAGAGAGTGCATTTCCTCATTTAGCTGAAATATAGCTAGATCGTAAGACAAGCACTGGCTAGAATATATCGCAAAATGGGCAGCACTGGCCCTACTGCGGCCCACTCGCAAAGTAAATTGCCAGCGAGTTGTAATTGAAAAAATTGCGTTGCATACTTGTAGGCATGATTTATAAAAGCAACAGCAGCAACAGCAACAACAACAGCAACAACAGCAACAACAGCAACAACAACAGCAACAGCAACAGCAACAGCAACAACAACAACTGAAACAACTAAAAAGAGCAAAAAATAAAAAGGGAGCAACAAAAAAAAAGAATGTCACGCCAATTGCTGAGGCAAACAATTTGCGTGTTGCTGTTGCTGTTGCTGTTGTTGCTGCTGTTGTTGTTGCTGCTGTGTCAGCAATTTTTGGTGTTGCGGCTGCTGCTGCCGCTGCGGGTATTGGCAAATGCGTCGAAAGACAATAAACGTGGCCACATGCATAAAATACAACAACAAAAATATATATGTATAAAAAAGCGGAGAGCACAAAATGGGAAGCTGGCAACAAGAAACAGAGAAATTGTCGTTAAGCGAGCCGTGTGTGTTCCAGCAACAACAATGAGAACAACAACAACAACAACAACAATAATGAGTGCAACAACAGCAACAAAAACGACAACAAAACAGATTTTAGCAACAAATTCCACAAATTGTTGAAATAAAAAAAAAAACACAAACTTTAATTCAATTTTATTGATATGCGGAAACAAAAATGATTTGATGCCTCGCAGATCTCTCAGGCTAAGTTCAATCAGGCAATGGCAGGCTGCTGGTTCAAACCCCTTTCCACTGCCCACAGCCCAGATTAGCGAGTATTATATTGAAAATTGTTGATAGATTTCCATTAGGAAAACATTTGCCAGACGAGCTGTCGTAGTCTTTGCGTCTTTTTTGGCAACTGAAAAAGTGGGCAGCCGGTTCGAATCCCCCAACTAGTTGGCTGGTAGGATTACTGCCTCATTTATTTCTATTTATACATATTTCTATATAAGGAATAAATATTCCTTAGATGCACGGCACATCCGTTCACCTTGTGACAGTTACTGAGGCAACCGAAAAAGAGAGGTTGCCGGTTCAAATCACAATCTACTGGCTGTTTGTACTATAGCCTAGCCGTAGCTCTTATTTTCTAATGCTATTTAAAGTGTTGGGTTAATAATATTTAATAAAGTTGTCCACTTGTCAAGGTTTCATTCAGGCAACTTGATAGAGAGGTCGCTGGTTCGAATCGCAGTATGTTTTTCGTCTCAAACCATATTGATGATGCTCCGTAAATGATATTTCGCTTTCGTCGAATTAAACTTTCGAACATTATCGAGTTTCTTAAATCAATTTAAAGCCTTCGCAAACATCAGCCGAATATCTGAACAGCGCGAACATCAACAACAATAACAGAAATACCAACAAGAGATGTTCGCCTTGTCCTTGTTGTCAGTTCCTGTTCCAATAATTTTGGGTAAATGCCCGCCAAAAAAAAAAAAATAAGAAATATATATAAATAAAAATAAAAGAAATGTATTTTTATTTATGCCACACTTTGGGGGGCACCTGCCCCACCGTACCGCCCCATCCGCCCGCCCAGTTGTCAACCGCACAGGCAGAACGCGGATTCTGTTGTCAGCTTTGTAACTTTATTAAAAGCATTTGGAGCCAGTGGAAATGGTACGTGCCCATCGAGGGGCATGCCCTCCACTTTGGCCAGGTATAAACAGGGATGCCGCTTAGCCCAGGCAGAGGTGCGAATACACTGAGAGAAATGCGTGTGCAAGAGTTTCCAATTGTTGCATATTACCGAAGTGTAAAACTTAGAAATCGAAAGTTATTTCAAAAGGGGGTTTTAGAGGCATTTCAAAGGGTTTTAAAAGCGGTTTAATGTGGGTTTGAACTGGCTTTTAGCTAGGCTTTGAGGAGTTTTAGAAGCTGTTATGAAAGTCTTTTGAAAGTGTTTCAAAATATTGCTCATATGCATGGAGCTTCAATTGAAGTAGTTCACAAGTGACTCAAAAGGCCTTTTAAAGCTAGTCTAAAAATAGTTCCAAATAGGCTCAAGCATGATTCAACTGTTTGAAAACGGTTCGAAAAGTGTTAAAAGCAAGTTAAAACTAATTTTTGTAATGATTCGAAAGCGCTTCCAATGTGACGTCAAAGACATAAAAAGAACTGGTTCCAAACATGCATAAAACTGGTTTAAGAACACGCTGAAAAATACTTCCAAAAAGTTTTCAGACAATGCAAAAACGCTAAAAAGTGGCTGAAAAGGAAAGCTAAATTAGCGAAAAATAAAGATTCGAGTGAATAAAAGCCATGTTAACCGATTGGCTTTAAGGAACCGGTTTGAACTAGTTCGCGGGCATTTTCAAAGAAAGAAACCCAAATGAACTTCTCTCAAAACTACGACTTCTTTTTGCTTAGATTCTCAGTAGTTGTTGTACTTTTTTTTCAGTGCATTTCTTGGCAAACATTTGCGATGTTTTGTTTTTTTTTTTTATTGTTTTTTTGGTATTTGCCACATTTCCATAAATTGACAAATTTTATGACGCCAATAGGCAGCGGCAGCGACAGCGACGTCAGCCGCGGCGCCATTGACGCGCCATCGACGTGTCACAAAAAAGAAGAAGAAGAAGCTGAAGAAGAAGCAGAAGAAGCAGAAGCGGAACACATATGCGTGGCACACCGAAGAGCAAATACTCTTAAGAGCCGCGTGGCAAAAGTTGCTGATGTTGCACAGAAATACAGCAGAAAGCAGCTTGAAAGAGGCTAAAAGACTTACAAAATAAAATATGGTGCGACTCGCAGATACCCTGTAGCCAGTGACACGCTGCCTTCAATGCAACGAAAAGACACACTCAATATGAAATTGACTGACTGACAGACTGATTGAGCAACTGATTGACTGACTGAGGGACTGATTGACTGACTGACTGAGGGACTGATTGACTGACTGGTTGAAGAACAGACTGAGTAACTGATTGATTGACTGACTGAGGAACTGATTGACTGACTGGTTGAAGAACAGACTGAGTAACTGATTGACTGACTGACTGAGGAACAGACTGAATAGCTGATTGATTGACTGACTGAGTAACTGATTGATTGACTGAGTAAATGATTGAACGACTTGCTGACTGAGTAACTGATTGACTGACGGACTAACAGCCTGATTGATTGAATGACTGACGGACTCGCTGATTGACTAAGCAACTGACTGATTGACTGATAGTCGGATAAACTAACTGACCGACTGAGTTACTGACTAAATGACTGGGTAATTGATTGACCGACTGAGTAACTGATTGATTGAGTGACCGATTGAGGAAATGCCTTACTGATTGACTGAGTAACTGACTGACTGATTGAGTAACAGACTGATTGATTGACTGACTGATTGATTGACTGACCGACTGACTGACTAACAGACTGATTGATTGACTGACTGACTGATTGAGGAGGAGAAGAAAAGAAGAAAAAGATGCAGCTGAAATATTTTATCGCAAATTCTGGCTGCAAATCAAACTCATGTAACGCCATTAAATCAGAGGTTGCTGGTTCAAAGCATGCTGCCTGTCTAGCTGATGTATGTGAATATGCAGATGTCGCCTGCTGTGTGACAGAAAGGTATATACCCTGCCTGATAGCATAAATAGGGCATTCGAAAAATTTGTGTCTTTGCAGGTGGGAAATTTCCGTTGTTGTTGCAACAATATTTGATAATTTGTTGTGCGCGGCTGTCAGGAAGTGCTGATATGCTCCGCCCCTCCCCCTACCTATCGCCCAGTCAGGTGCCATTCCCCCCAACCAGCTCCCCCCTTCCTCCGTGACAAGACAAAGGACCTTGGCCTTATCTGTCAGCTCAAGGTGCCCCGCGTGGAAGCTAATAAACGGCCCAACTTGCCCCCTGACCTCTGCACGACCCCCCTCCCCCCACCAGCCAATTGCCCCCCCCCCCCCCCTTTCGTGCCAGCAATTGCTGCCGGCTCATTGACAAAGTGTCTGCGAAATGTTAACGTTAATTAAAGCAAATTTCGTTGCCCCCAAAACAAAGCCGGGGGCGGGCCTTGACCTTGACAATGGGCGACATGCGGCGTGTGGCATGCGGCATGCGCTAATTCATATTCAAAATAAGATTTTCTTGGCTTGAATAGTTTTTCTCACTCCATTTTTTTGCTGGTATTTTTTTCTTTTTGGTATTTTTTGCAGCTCTCTTCAACTTTGCCGCAATTTGTTGCGTGCTTGTGGCATTTGCTGCACATTGCACGTTTCGGATTGCAGAAATTCAAGACTTTGCCTTTCAACACAATTTAACACACACACACACACACACACACACACACACACTTTAAGCCATTTAATTGCCAGGCATGATAAAAACTTCGGAACAATATAAAACCGCAGAAATAAACCAACAAAATAGCTTGAAAAAGGCTAAAAGGCTTACAAAAAATGCGCTGAAATTATTGCGCGACTAGCAGATACCCTGTAGCCAAGTGCCAAGCTGCCTTTAAGGGAACTACACTCAAAAAAATTTTGCATATTTTTGAGCTTATTTTCTAAAAAAAAGTCCAACAAAATTTGCATAATCGATTTATTTTTATTTAAATTTTCTGAATTTCGAAATATTTTTTGAGCTTATTTTCTGGTTATTGAGCTGACAATTTTTTTGAGTGTGTGCAAAATTGAATCTGGGAAAGTTTTTGGAGTTTTTGAGCATATATTTACAGGCTATTTAAAATGTTAAATATTCCAGATGTATCTCTACAGGGTATACACGAGTCTATAATAAATTTTCTATATAATTTTGTGAAATAAATACAAAAATGACTATATATATTTATTAATTTTTGATTTGCCTCCTGCTGCCTGTCACATACAACCGCTCGAAACGAACATACCCCATCTGGGGCATTTGGTTACAGGGTATAGAAAAAACTAAAGTGCAACCGCATCGGGTCAAATGAGCAAAAGGCAAATAATGCGAGCCGCATGCAAATTGCAAAGGCAAAAGCTCGAATACAGTAATAATTAATAATAACAACTAAGTGTGACAGTGGAGCCTCGCGAAAGAGGAATTTTTTCAATTTATTTATAAATTTATTTAATTATATATTAAAACATTTAAAAGTAAATTCAAAGTTAAGATTTGCTAAAGACAAATTTTCAATTTTAATGCAATTATTTGAAGGTTTTCATTAATTTCTTTTCATGTAACACGAAAAATCCTTAAATATCGCTTAAGACGCGATCAATTTGGCACTCACGACGCAATCACGCACATCTTTAATTGAGCGGCTATGTGCGTGTGCGTGTGTGTGTGTGTGTGTGCTTGTGCGTAAGCGGGCTGTTCCTTAAACTGTAACAATTACTCTTAAGGCTTTTGGCCCGCTCTGCATGCCGCAAATCAAGTCAAAGAACCGCAACAATTGCTACTCCCATTGCCAATTACAGCAGTTAAATTGCAGCAATGACAATGCAAATACGCACACACACATACGCATAGAAAGACGCAGCAGTGCACAGCTGCCGCCCATTTAAGAGCGTACGCCCACGCAACAGCGGCCGCCGTTCTCTTAGCTCTGGCATGAGAGCCAACATGTGCTTAACAGGTTGCATGGCGTTTAACAGTGCGACTGCAAACGGCGTCTGTTGTCGTAACAGGCGCTGTGCCCGACGGCAGCCAACAAGCGCCATAACAGTTGCCACTGTTAACGCCAGCTGCCCTGTTAACAGATGCAAAAGCAAAGCCGAACGTGGCGGTCGTGCAGCGGTTCGGTGCGAGTGAGCGAGTCAGAACGTAAATTCCGTAAATTTTTGTGATTCTTGGTAAATTTTGATTTTCGCCGGTAAAGAAAATAAAAAAAAAGAGTACAAAAGCGAAAAGAAATTGAAAAAATTGAAGAAAAAAAAAAGAAAATAATTATTCTCAGTTAAGTAAAAGAATAAAAAGAGTTGCAAAATGCGCGCGTGTTTTCTGCGTTAAAAATCAAAGTTAATTCTTCTTTTTTTTTGTTGTTCATTTGAAAGTGAGTGCGAAGAGCAAAGCAAATACGAATGCAATAAATAAATGCAAAATGCAAATTAATCAAAATTAATGCACGACGAAAAAAAAGCAAAAGAAAACAGCAAAAAGTCAAAACAGAAGCTGAGCCGAAGCGGAGCCAATAGCAAAGGTAAAGAAATAGATGAAGAAGAAGAAGCAGTATATAAAATAAGGAATTACACAAAAAAAAAAAAACATAACCAAAAACAACAACGGGCAAAAGTGCAAGCGTGTGCGTGTGTGTGTGTGTGTGTGTGTGTGAGGCAACCCGTTGAACCGGTTCAGCCAGCAAATGCAGCAGCCACCGCAGCAACAACAATAACAAATGGAAATAGCAATAGCAACAACAACTATACAACAGGAGCGCATTTTTTTTTTCGTATTTTATATTTTGTTTTGCGCGCTTTGCTGCATTATTCGTGCGTGCGTGTGTGTGTGTGTGTGTGTGTGTGTGTGATTTCTTAAGCGATCTCGCGCTCACGCTCTTTTGCATGTGCAGCATCAGCAGCCGCTAACTGCGCGTGCAGCTTAAATCGCTCTTAAAACTGCAATAGCAACAACAACAGCCAGACAACGTGTGCGCTCTTTAAGCGCAGCTTAATTGCCGCTCTTCATCTGAGCAGCTGCGTTATGCGTGTGTGTGTGTGTGTGTGTGCTGGCCTGCGATCAGAAGCTCTCGCTCTTTTGCATGTGCAGCCTCCGCCAACGGCGCTGCGCTCGCTCTTTAATTGCATTTGTTGCGCTGCGCCTGCAGCTTAAGTTGAATTGTTGTGCTCTTAAAATAGCGCCTGCAGGCTGCAGCTGGCTTTGCTGCTTAAGCGAAAACTTGCTCTTAAAGTGTGTGTGAGTGTGTGTGTGTGTGTGTGCAATGATAATCAAAATGGCAAAGAGCAGCATTTAAAATAACAATTATTAGGTTTTATGCCCGCTTAACCGGTTCGTGTCAGCAAACAATAACAACAAAAACGAATTAAACGTTAAAGAGAAGCAGCCAAAATGCAGCCGCAAAACCGCACAAAACGGCCAATTTAAAAGCCAAATATGAATCACAATGAAAATTGCAATTGGCACACACACACGCACACATGCTAAAGAAACTTGTTCTTCATGTCAAAAAAAAAACAACTATAAGAAAGCAGCGCTGCGGCAGCGACGCGTGTTGTGTTTTGGTAAAGCGCGAGTACAGTTAGCCGAAAAAAAAGGACCAATACATGCCTGAGCTGCGCTGCTTCTTTTGCGTGCGTGTGTGTGTGTGTGTGTGTGTGTGTGTCTGTGCTTTTAATGAAGAGACAAATAAGAAGAAGCAGCAGCAGCAGCAAAGGTGATTAGCAGAACTCGCAAGAGAAGACACGCACAAAGGCTCACAACAGCAGCTGCTGTGTGATAGAGAGAGGGAGAGTGGGTGTGGCGGGAGGGAGGGGAGGGGCATGAAATTAAAATTGCTGTCAACCAGCAAAAATGTGAAATATTCCATGTAATTTAAGGTGAATTCTGTTAGGAGAAGAACACAAACGGAACACATGACAAATTTGACAATTGGTGTAGGAGTAGGGAGGGGGCGGGAGTGAGTGCGAGCGAGAGAGGGCGTATGCCTTTAGCTCAGCTGAGCCGCGCCTGTGTCAAGTGTTGCAAAGCGTCTTGGCAAAGATTTGCGAGCTAACAGTAAAAAGAAAACCCAACTTGAACGAAAGAAGAAGAAAATACAGAAATTACAGCAAAAAAAATGTATGAAAAATTCAAATTGAAAAAAAAAAGAAATGCAGAAAAAAAAAGTGTTCTCGCTCTCTCTTCCGCTCTCTCCCGCTCTCTCTCTAGAATCAAGTGGCAATGTTCTTTTCTAGCCCGTGCAATGCCGGGCAATAATATGCTTGTCAAAGCAATGTTAAAATCTTCAAAGTGTTTACAAAACTTAATTCTCAGAATTATTTGCAATTCCCACCTTTCCCCCACCCCCCCCTCCCCCTGCGCTCTATTTTCAGTCGATTTTCAACAATTTTCGCCGTGAATCAATCAAAGTTCATAGAGAACTTTTCAGGCTGCTTCTGCCTCTGCTTCTTCTTCATGGAGAGTTATTTTTG
Organism: Drosophila virilis; assembly: GCF_030788295.1. Classification (NCBI taxonomy): domain Eukaryota; kingdom Metazoa; phylum Arthropoda; class Insecta; order Diptera; family Drosophilidae; genus Drosophila; species Drosophila virilis. The sequence goes on from NC_091543.1 coordinate 4,069,859, forward strand.
GAAAGGCAAACAGTCAAGTCAAGCCCTTTTGCCATTTCTTACAGGGTATTTCCCGCTTTCGGTGTTCAATTGAAAAACTAATCAAAATTTCATCGTTTTTTATCCGCCGGGCATTACGTGAAACAAGTCTATTAAAAGGCAACTTTTTTTCTCCCTTTTTTTTCAATGTTTTTTTTTCGCTTAATTTTTGGAGATTTGCTTTTGTCGGAAGAGCGTGACGGTGGGGAGGGGGGGGGGGGGTTGGTGCTGATCACGAGTCTGAGAACTCTTTTTTTCTTAGCTTCTTTATATTTTTTGCATGCTTCTTTTGCAGCTTCTTCCTTTTGCTTTTCTCTTTTTTTAAAACTTCTTTGGCTTCAATTCTTTTGAGGCTCGGCTAACACACACACACGCATTCACACACACATGTAAAGGCAGAGGCAAAGGCAAAAAAAACGCCAAAAAGGAAGTTCATGCGCAGCGCAAAACGCGATTTAGTCACAAATTCGTGATCAACAGCCAGAGTCAAGAAAAATCAAAAAATAAAATGACTTTCTTATTTTAAGTTAAAAAAAAAGCGAAAATCTCTAGAGGAAATTCCATTGCAAACCCAAAAAACTGTTATTCGTTTCGAGATTTGATTTTTTATTGAAGCTCGTAAAACCCAATCAGAATTTACTTCTCGACTCGTATGAAATATATATCTACAATAGGTACATATTCAAAAGAACAAATTTGTATTTTCATGCACTAGAACTAAATCTGATAAAAATCTTAATCTAAATCTGAAGAGCTAAAACTTGCAAAACTGCATGAAAATTAAAAAAAAAAAATATTTATTAATGCTTGCATTTCACTTAAGTACGTGAAAATTGTGAGAATTGTGCTTCAAGTGAATTGCTGGCAATGTCCAATTGGAATATGCAAATGTTCCAATTGGCTAATCGGCATTTGTAGCGCATAAACGGCGCCAAGAAACGGGAATTGTTTTTTTTTTTTCTGCGCGCAGCGCCAAAAATGGAGCGACAACAACAACGTTGATCAACACTGAATGCAACAAGCGAACTACACAAAACTGGACGCTGAGAGCGAGAGAGGGAGAGGGAGCGAGATGGAGCGAGAGCGGGAGCGGGTGAGAGAGTCAGGGCAATTCGTGCCTTGCTGGAGTTTGGGTTTACGCGCTAAGCCAAACACAACAACAACAACAACAACAAGCGAAACTTGTTTTTGGCGATGATTAAGGCAAGAAGAAGCAGAAGAAGAAGAAGAAGGCGAAGAAGAAGTAGACGAAGAAGAAGAAGAAGAACGACAACAACAACAACAAGTCGTGCAGCTGCCGCAGTCGCAGTGCTGCCTTTTCTTCTTTCTGCTTCTTCTACTTAGCCATGTGCTTCTTTCTCCTCCTCCTCCTCCTCCTCTTCCTCTCCTTGTTGTTGCTGTTGAACTGTCCCGAGTACAGTTTGCCGCTTCCTGATCAATAAATTAACATTGAGAAGACTTTTGTGAATCGAGAAATATATACATATGTAAATTTATATGAATTTGAGATAAACTGAGAGGGTTTGGAAACTGGAGAGTAAAAACTCTCCAGACTGAGAACTTTGTAGAAGCTCAAACGAGCAGAAAATCTCTTGGAATTGTGCTTCATGGGAAGTCTCAAGCGACAAAGTGTTGCAAAATGCGAACGCAAAAACAACAATGAGAAAGTTGAATAAAGAAAAAAAGCGTTAAGTATTCCCGGACTTAAAGAACAAGCAACAAGTAGAGAAATAAATGTTGCGATACAAAATCAAAGATTACCTAAGGAAATCAATAAGAAAATATTAAGTCGAAAGAGTTGCAAAAGTATCTCTGCAGAGCAAAGCAAACATTGTTGGAATATATCTTAAATAAGAAGTCTTGACTTATAAAAGAATATATATAAGTATATTATAGAGCAGAAACTATATGGAGACAAGGACGTATTAAGTATAGAGCATGTTTTGTGACTGAAGTTTATGCAATCCGAACAATTCGAAGGAAACTTAAAACCAAACAAACTGAATTCAAATACGTTTTACAACACATAAAAGTGCCAAACGATAAAAGAGACTCGGAAACAGACTCGAGTGGAGTTCCAGGAAAACAAGAAGAAGAGCTCTAGAAATTGCTTAACAAACAGCTTGAGCAAACTGTGGGAACGCGCGTAGTTTGTCGAAATGTGCGAAAAGATGAAGAAGAAGAAAAAACAGATGTTAGCCAACACTTAAATTATAGTGTTAGCACAAGCTCAAAGTTGACATAAGCTAGAAGAGTAATCGAAAGCGAGCCGGGTTTGAACCGGCAAATTCACTTAAAAAAGAAACTTCTGCAAGAGAACTAGATGAAGCAAAGGAAAGTTCAATCAATTTAATAATAATAATAATTAATAATTAATAAAATATGTAATTAATCAAATTAAATAATTAAATAAACAGCAACATATTGCTGTAGTAATGGGAAGTACAATAAGTATTTTGTTTTTTTTTTTTTGCTTTGCGCGTATCTGTCAGATACAAAATCGAAACTCGAATCATTCACAATGCGTTTCGCCAATTCCAATTGGAATTTGCGCTGTTTAAGCGAACAGTTACTTTATGTTGTTCTTCGGCTTGTTGGGCCCACTCCAATCTGGCAGCGCTATGTACAACAGTTAATTTCGTTTGGTTTTCTTTTTGGCTTTCTTTGTTGTTTCAATTGCGTTTTATTGCTTCTGTTCTGCTTCTTGCTCTGGATATTGCTTTTGATTCATCGCTTAACATTTTTCATATATGTGTGAATGTATGTTGTTGTTTTTGTCTTCTGTCTGTTTTATCTTATTCTTATTTTTTGTTTTATTGTTTATTGTTCTTCAGCGCCTACGCGCCACTTGCCGCTCTCTTGTGCTCTCGCCCCCTCTCGCATTCTGTTTTGTTTACTTCTTCGTTTGCCCTGCGCCGCATCAGCCGCATCTAGCTATCTCGCTCGCGCACGCTTGCGGCTGATCAATCGAACTCCAACACGCAACTCGAACCGCAACCTTGTCAATTCTTTCATTGATGCTCGCACGATCTCTACCCATATTTAATACGCTCTCTCTGTCTTTTGCTCTCTCTCTGCAGCTCGTGATTGCTTTAAGTGCGCATCCCCCGAGGGATTCTCCATGGATCTAAGCCGCTTGCCATGCAAAACAATTATCATAAGGTAAGTGAAGAGCTGATATTCAATGGACCACTAACTCTTGTCCATGATTCAACAGCTTGTGAGCGCGTGATCAGCTCTTAAGTGCTGTTTGTTTTTAAGAGAACTTAACAGAGCATTTAAAGAGTTGATTAGAACTGACAGAATGCGTTATTTTACAGTATATGAATGCTAAACTGTTATAAATCAAGCTAAGGGAAGGAATTATGCTTAATTCTGGGCACTATTTACACTGGTGGTACATAAAACAGGTACACCAATTTAGCTGGACATTTATACTCCAAATGATCTTTCAATCAATTAGTTATATATCTTATACGGATGATACTAAAACTGGGCTCAGCTTGAACCAGGCTTAGCTTAAACTAGCCTCAGCTCAAACTAGTTCGAACTCCCTATATACCCTATATCTATATGAATATATATAGTTGGCATGGAAACGATCTGTCGCATACAAGTTTTATATATACAAAATGTGATATAGATATAGAATTATATATAGAATTATCGAAATCTCTTCTTTTTTGCCCAGTTCGTGTTTCTCTCTGCAATAAATCGTAACGTTCCTCCTTGAGAAATCTTATCTTCTCGTATTCCTCTATTCTCTTAATTCTATCTTTTTATATTCTTTTCTACCTCTCTTCGGGAAGTGTTTATCCAAATATATTTTCCACTTTGCGCCAAATCGTATATATCCTTTCTCTTCTTCTCTTAATCTATCTATCTATCTTTATATTCATGTATCCTTGAAACTCTCCTTCTTCAAGATATCAAGATTCAAGTTATCATGTTTATCCTATATATATCCACGTATATATCTATGCCTGAAGCTAGTCTTGAATACTTTCTCTCTCCTTCGATATATTCATATTTTCTTTCTACTTCTTTTTTTCAAGTGCCTTCTTTTGATCCGCTCAGTTCTTAACTTAAAAGATAAATAAAACACTTTAAAACTTAAATCAAGTGAGCTTCATTCTCGATTTTGTTTATAATTAAAAAAAAAAGGGAAAAAACAACAAATTTTATGACTTTAAAAATGATTTTCGGGTCTCAGTTGAAATACTTTTTTTCGTTTCGTTCTTTTTTTTTTCGCTGAGCGCGTTAATTACTTAAAACAACAAGAAGAACAAAAACAAGAACAAGTGTGACCGATCGAGTGCGAAAGAGAGAGAGAGAGAGAGAGAGAGAGAGCGAGAGGGTAGGTAGAGTTAGAGGGAGAGAGGGAGAAGGCGCGCTGGGAACAGACGTGGAAAATGGCCCACATATGGTTTAACGTTGGGATATCAAATAACGCGAAATATGTTGTCTAGACCCGGGTCTGGTGTGTGTGTGTGTGTGTGTGTGTGCGTGAGTGTGTGTGCGGCTATTGAACTTTAGTTTTGGAAGCAAACTCTGGAGCGTTGACAAACAACGCATTCATTCAACATGAGCTCAAGTGTGTGTGTGTGTGTGTGTGTGTGTGTGTGTGTGTGTTGGGTGTGTGTGTGTGTGTGTGTTGGGTGTGTGTGCCTGTTACTCATATATCATTTGCTCATAAATTTAAACGTCATTTGACAAATATGGCGTCACACGAAATGTCTTCGATATGGCGAGTGGAATTCGAAGCGGAATTCAAATGATTTATACACACATGCCACAAGCAGCAGCAGCAGCAACAACAACAACAATCACTTGCAACAACAACAACAACAACAACAACTTGCAACAAGAAGAAGAAGAAGCAGCAGCAGCAGGAGGCGGCTCAGTCAGGCTCAGGAATTGTAGCAATAATAATCATTATATTATTTTAATATAATAACAAACCTTAGACACGACACGACAATTGGAACTGAAGCAAGTCGAGCATGCACGACTAGCAGCTACCCTGTACATGCGATCAGGCCAAGGTTCAGAAGAAATTTTGCCTGCAAAAAGTTTCTCTCTTCGCCGCAGAGAGCTACGAGTTAGGCTTGAAATAAGCTATTTACACATCGATATTTATCGATTATCGCAATGTTATCGATAAAAACGAAAACAAACTCTTGCGGCTTGTGTTATTCGAAGCTGCGTCTTGAAAGTCTCGTGCGTACAAAAACTAAAAGTTGTAAATCAGAAAAGCTTGGCTCAAAATCGATATTTATCGATTTGTGCAGAGTTATCGACAGCTAATTGTTTCTGCTTGTGTTATACAAGAAATTGATTTCCACATAGAGAGTGTATGCTTTTTTAAAAACCACAAAATTTGCACAAAAACTTGGGCTCAAAATCCGTATTTATCGATTTTTCACAAAAATAAGCATTTATCGATAATTTGCAATAGACATGAACTTCTCTTGGCAACACATAGTTTCTGAGACAAATGCTCAATTATTAATATACCCATTTTGCACAGTTACAGGGTATTACAAGAACAGGAAACGCAGTCGAACTTCTGGCCAGGAGCCAAAAGCTTCTTGGGCTTAACTCTGGCGTGTCTGGCTGTCATGATTATAAGGTTTAGAATTCCATAGAGTGCCACCCATCCCATCCCCTGCACCTCCACCTCCACCCCTCACCCTCTCTCCGTTTAACCACCTTACGCCCCGCCACGCAACAAACAGCAGCTGTAATAAAAACGAACCACAATTTGTGCCACAATTCGTAACGAGGGAATTGATGGAAGAAGCGCAAAATTAATATTCCATATAAACCATTTCCTTGGGTCTAGAATTTCCGACAAAAAAAAAATTTTTCATTGGCTCTGGACATTTTCTACAAGATATCAATACAATAGAAGAATAGAATGTAACAGAAGCAAAAAGCGAGAGCAACAATAACTGAGCTTTAAGTTAAAGAGCTTTAATAGCTGAGCTTTTATTTGAAGAGTTTCATGCAGTTGATGAGCTTAAGCATAGTTGAAGAGCTTTAAGAATTTGCAGAGTTCTAAGAACCTAGCTTTAAGAAGCGAGCTTCCTGTTGCAGAGCTTTAAGAAATTGTAAAGCTTTTAGAATCGAGCTTTAAGAAGTTGAAGGCCTAAAGAAAAGTTAAAGGACCCCATGAACGTGAAGAGCTTAAAGAATTTAAAGCGCTTTAAGAATTTGAAGAGCTTTTAGAGCCGAGCTTTAAGTTGCAAATTTTCTTGCAAAAAATTGGAAAAAATTTCTTTATTTGAAGAAAAAAAAAACTTAAAACAAAACGAAAAGTAAATGTGTTTTTTTCTTAAAATAATTTTCTCGAATTTGTTATTTCGTAGAAATAAAGGCATATTCCGGGCATTCCAAGTATATTTTGTAATGAAAATGCCTTAAAGTTTTCGCGCAAACACACCCCCTCACCCCCCCTTCGATCCGGATGGCTTTATTTTTACAGTTGACTGAGTGGAAAAGTCCTGCGGAAAAAAAAGTCAACATTGTCTGACTTTGATCAGTTTTTTTTTGCAGCGAGATAAAAGCAGCAAAGAACTTCATCTACAGCAACAGCCGCAACGTCTTCTTCTTCTTCTTCTTCTTCTTCTGCTACCACTCGCCTTAGTGCTTCTTCTTCTGCTGCTGCTGCTGCTGCTGCTGCTTGCCGCACTTGTTGCATGAAAACGGGGAAAAGCGACCGCAAAAAAGCGTTTGTCGGGGTCCGGCATTTGCCGCTGGTTATAAATCAAGTGCCAAAACTGCAGACTGCAGTTGCTAAGTGTGTGGTGGGGATATTTGAGGGGGGACAGCGTCAGCAAGGGCGCTGCCACTTGCACTTGCTGCGGAGAGAGGGCAGAGAAGTGGGCGAGGGTTTATGTCAAGTGGCAGTCAAGCGAGCGCTGGCAAAGAACTTGAAAAACTGCCGCAAACGTTGTCTGCTCCTTCACAAGTTGCCCGAAAGCATCAGCAAATATATATATATATCCATATCTATATATCTTTATATCTTCATGTATATACATACATATGTATATGAATATTTGCATATAGCACAAGTATCTGTAGCATGGCCCTGGCCAAGCGACATGACCATAAAGTTGTTATTTTTTTCGTCCCTTTTCATTTCCCAGCACTCTGTTAGGAAGTTTATCTAAGTATATAAGATATATATATATATGTGGACATATATATGCCTGATCAGTTCTGTATGCAACTGCGGCTCTTAAAATTGTACATCAATTGCTTTAAACATCGTCTGGTATTTTGTACTTGTTCTTAGTTTTACTTTCTTAAAGAACTTCGTAAACATTTTATGGCATGCGTTCCATCAGCCTTTGCGAACTCAGCTCCCAGTGAACTTATTAAGCTGAATCTTGGTATAGATGCCTATTAGACCCTCGAATGGAAGATATATGGGTATTATCAGAATCGATCCACATTCTTATACAGTTACCTATGTGAACTCAGCTTCCAGTGACCTTATTAAGCTGAAACTTGGTATAGATGCCTATTAGACCCTCGAATGGAAGATATATGGGTATTATCCGTATCCATCCACTATATCATACAGTTACCTATGTGAACTCAGCTCTCAGTGAACTTATTAAGCTGAAACTTGGTATAGATGCCTATTAGACCCTCGAATCGAAGATATATCGGTATTATCAGAATCGATCCACCATGTCATACAGTTACCTATACGAACTCAGCTTCCAGTGAACTTATTAAGCTGAAACTTGGTATAGATGCCTATTAGACCCTCGAATGGAAGATATATGGGTATTATCCGTATCCATCCACTATATCATACAGTTACCTATACGAACTCAGCTTCCAGTGAACTTATTAAGCTGAAACTTGGTATAGATGCCTATTAGACCCTCGAATCGAAGATATATCGGTATTATCAGAATCGATCCACCATGTCATACAGTTACCTATACGAACTCAGCTTCCAGTGAACTTATTAAGCTGAAACTTGGTATAGATGCCTATTAGACCCTCGAATGGAAGATATATGGGTATTATCCGTATCCATCCACTATATCATACAGTTACCTATACGAACTCAGCTTCCAGTGAACTTATTAAGCTGAAACTTGGTATAGATGCCTATTAGACCCTCGAATCGAAGATATATCGGTATTATCAGAATCGATCCACCATGTCATACAGTTACCTATACGAACTCAGCTTCCAGTGAACTTATTAAGCTGAAACTTGGTATAGTTGCCTATTAGACCCTCGAATGGAAGATATATGGGTATTATCCGTATCCATCCACTATATCCTATACGAACTCAGCTTCCAGTGAACTTATTAAGCTGAATCTTGGTATAGATGCCTATTAGACCCTCGAATAGAAGATATATGGGTATTATCAGAATCGATCCACATTCTTATACAGTTACCTATGTGAACTCAGCTCCCAGTGAACTTATTAAGCTGAAACTTGGTATAGATGCCTATTAGACCCTCGAATGGAAGATATATCGGTATTATCCGTATCCATCCACTATATCATACAGTTACCTATACGAACTCAGCTTCCAGTGAACTTATTAAGCTGAAACTTGTCATAGATGCCTATTAGACCCTCGAATCGAAGATATATGGGTATTATCAGGATCCATTCACTATATAATACAGCTACCTATACGAACTCAGCTTCCAGCGAAGTAATCAAGCCGAAACTTGGTAGAGCTTTTTGTGACAGCTTCAACCTGGGACATATATCGGCATGATTCCCAGTTCCCAGGACAGCAATTTGCCAGTTTCTTGTTTCACTTTTCGCCATATCGAGCTGCCAAACGTATTTACCCTCTAACCCGCCCAAGCATAATTCGGCATTGATTCATACATTTGCTTTGTATTATTCGCTTGGCTCCTTTTGTTCAAATGAAGTATTCCAACTTTCAGCTGAGAATGCAGCTCAGATATCTCTTAGGTTCGGCAGTCGTATCATAATGAAAGTAATTTCTAACAATTTTCCAGCTGAGCTGCTTTGCGAATTGAATTTCCCTTTGTTATGCTCATTTAAATTATTTAGCATGAAAATGGCAAGTGTTTTTTTTTTTGTTTTTTCCTATTTTTCCGCCTTTTTTCCCGCATTCCCAAAAACTTATTTTTGTTGTTATATTTTCTCTGTGCCTCTGATTAAAAATGAATTTCATAAAAAACTTTTTTTTGCGAAAGTTTTTTGTTTTAAGGCAAATTTAAATATTGATGTGCATTAAAAAGAATGAAATTGATTCACGTTAAAGCGAATTGATGCGGCATTTGATTTGGCCTAAGTTGTGAAAATATTTCAAACGTTTGTCAAATATTTTCATAAATTTTCCTCTTGTTAAATTCCCTTTAAATCAATTTCAAAATTGATAATCTTATCATGCACTTGCTTGTGTTTTTTTTTGTTTTTTTTTTGTTTTACATTTTTCTTTTAAATCAATGCCATAAATTCCACAAGAACTTTGTGCTGCTGGCCTGTTCGAGATGCCATTCGAGTGGCCGATAGCATATCTTGTTATGCCTCTGACAGTTGCTTTCCACTTGCCACAAACTCAATGCGAACGAATGCTTTGCACAACTGTATCTGGTTTGCTTTCAAGACACCCTGGACATGTCTCGAGAGAGTCTTGCCAACGGGAGGCATTTATTTAGTTGTACAAATATGTGAAAAACTCACAAGCGACACGCAATATACGTATAATACTGAAGTGCATCAACACTTGCCTCAACAAAGTAACATTCTGTGCTTGCCCAACTCATTGAACTCAATGTCTATGCCAGCTATTGTTGGCAAAGTTTGTACATGGTTTTCTAGATACCCTACCAACTCCATTTCAAAAGTTCGCTGTGATTCATTGAAGATCTCTGAAGATTTTGCAGAATATATCAAGTTAACCTCATTGAACTCAATATCTAGAAGAGCTACCTTTGGTAAATTTAGAACATGACTTTCTAGATACCCTATTTACGCCAATTCAAAAGTTCATTGTGATTCAATGAAAATCACAAAAGTTATTTTAATGCTTCATACAAAACCCACCCAGTTCGTTGAACTGAAAGATTAAGAAAGCTACAGTTGCAAAATTTGTTATGTTCTGAAATATTATTTACATTCATTAATCGAATTTCATAACGCTTTCATTTATGAAATGCAATCAAGCAAATAAAACGAAACAATTTATGATTCACAGGCGAGAATTGAAGGAATTGAAGAAAGTTTTTCTTAAGTTTGTGAATTCTTCTAATACATAATAATAATATATGATATCTTAAAGTTTTCTAAGGATTTCATAAGAAATTAAATAAAAATTTAGGAAAAATATTTTAAAAAACTCCAAAGAAAATATATCTAAATAAATTATTCAATCAAAATAAGAGAAAAACTAATTTCTGATAATATATAGAAGAAAATTTTGAAAATTAGAAGATAAATATATTTAGTTTGGCTGTGCTTTCGCAGCATTTATAGGGCATCTGCTAGTCGTGCACGCTCTCTCATTTTGAGCTCTCTATTTTCCATTTTCTATTTGTTTTTCTATTATTATGTACATCTATATATATATTTTTTTTGTTTTTCGCTTAAAAAATATCTCCGGGCGCAAGACAAAGCCGTTGCCGTTGGCATCATCATCATGCTGGCTGCGCCGCTCTACATCCCGTTCCCCTTAACCACTATGCCACTAGCCTAGCTCCCCCCACCCCCTCCCTACCGCCCCCTCTAACCGCCCTCCTTTGAAAGAGCTGCTGTTGCTGTGCGGTTCGGCATGCAACTTGCACGCGCATCAATTTTACGCACAAAACGCGCAACAAAGCTTGTGCAAAAAACCAGCGAAATTGCTCGACTGGCAGATACCCTGTACACACACTTTGCACACAGACTGTGCTTCTTCTGCTTCTTTTTACTAAATCCAAGTTACTAATCAGGAATATATATGTATATATATATATATATATATATGTGTGTGTAACTGCAATATAACCCACCTGCATCCATGTTAAAGGGTCTGCACAGAACACAGGCGAACAAAAAAAAAGAACGCTGAGAAAGCAACAATCGCAACGCACCCCCCCCCCCCCCCCCCTCGCTCTGCCCGCTGTGGGGACCGCGCTTATCAGCGAGTGTCTGAGGTATCTCAAAGTGTAATGAGGCGCGGCTCGTTCAATGGGAATGGTAATGGGACAGTCAGGGCAACGCTAGCGGGGATGGGGGGGGGGGGGGGGGTGCATGATGAGGTGGGGTGTGCACTTCTTGAGGGTCGTCGGCATCTTCTTTTCAATTTGCTTTTCACTTTGCTAGCGCATCAGCTTTTTTTTTTTTGTAGTTCATTTTTTTTTTGGACTCGCTTCTTTTTTTTTTTTTTTGCTGTCGAGCTGCTTGAGAAAACGCGTCGCGACGTCGTCGCTGATAACACAAAATCAATAAGTAATAAGATAACGGTAACCCCAAAAAGCAAACAGTTGCCGTAAGTGTGTCTGTGTGTGTGCGAGCGAGAGCGAGAGCGAGTGCGAGAGTATGTTTGATTCTGATAAGCAGTTACCCCAAGACCCTCCCCCCACACTCACGCACGCACGCTCTCTCTCTCTCTCTCTGAAACCTCAATAACAACAAGAATGCAAACAGTCGGCGGTTGCCTTCTCCAAATGACAATCGCAATGAAAATGTTTCCTGGCAACATACAAAAAAAAAAGAAGATGATGACGAACAAGTAGAAGAAGAAGGAGAACAACAACAACAACAACAACGGCAACTGCAGCCGCAACAAGCAGTTAAAGAAGAAGCTGATGCTATTGATGATGATAATGATCATAATCATAACGATGTTGGCGATGATGATGATGATTGTGATAATGATAATGACAAGCAGGCAGGCAGGCAGGCAGGCAGTCGAGCAATAATTGCACAGCTGCACACTGAAGCAAATGGCATTTGCATGCGATAAACTGAAACAAGCCAAAATTCAATCAAAAGCTTAATCAGGCAAATAGAACTCATTTATATTATGTTCTATATGTATATTAAACAATTTATATTATATTATATTATATTATGCACATATATCCAGAATTCTGAGTCTGCTTTTAATACTGTACATTTCTCTTTGACATTTGTCCCACTGTGCCACTGGCTCATATTGCAATATGCCGAACGCATTGCACAGCTCGAACTGTATTTGGATCCCGTTACCAATTCCGTACACCGCATATACCCACCAACTACTCCCCCTCCTCCCTCACCAGGCCCATCCTTCTTTTAGTTGTTAGCAATTCCATTCGCATTGCCCCTTTTGGCTGTCATCATCATTGTCATTATCATCAGCATTGATTGTGTGAAGCGTTCTGTACAATAGTTGGCATTTATGCCAAACCCCCCCCCTCTAACTGTTCAATTGCCCGCTCACCTTTTGAGTGGCATTCCTTTTGGTCTCATTCGCAATCTGGTTCTTTCTTTGGGTCTTCTTTGACCCCATGAAGAATATACATATTTGTGTCGCGAACTTTTCGTTCTTTTACTTTTTTTTTTTTGTTTTTGAATTCCGGTTGAGGTTCGGTTCAGGTTCGTGTTTGGACTCGATTGCGGATCGTTTTGCTGGCATCCCCTCTCCCCCGTCTCGCCCGTGTTGCATTCTGCAGTTTAAGGTAAATATTATGTTTATATATCTGGATTTTGTTGCTGTATTTGCTTTTGATATCGCGAAATGCACAGGAAACGCAACAAAGTCACAGATAACAGTTAGAGATATATAATATATATACACATAGATACCATGCTTTAGCTTTAGCATAGCGTCAGAGATAGTCAGCGGCATATTTCACCCTATCGGAAACCCCCGTATTTCAGTCGAAATCCATGCAAATTGCATTGTCCAATGAAGTTTTCTGATTGTATTTTGGTGCACATGTTTCCTTTAGCTAGAATTAGTAAATACGTTTAAATTAGTTAAATGGCTTCACTATATCATATAGTTACCTATGTTAACTCGGCTTCCAGTTGGGCTATAGATATGAAACTCGGTACAGTTGCTGCATTTAGCTCCAAATAGTAAATTTATGTGAATCAGTTGGATCGCCCTACTATATCATATAGTTACCTATGTTAACTCAGCTTCCAGTTAAGCTAGAATGTTGAAACTTTGTACAGTTGCTGCTTTTGGCTTGAAATTGTAAATATAACAGGATCAGCAGTATCGCTTCGCTATATTATATAGTTGCCATAGGAACAAACGGTGCAAAATGAATTTTTTTCAAAAAAATTAGTTTACAAATATTTTTTATTAATTTTAGATGATGCTTCTACTAAAATCATTGTCTATGGTAAGAAATTATCTAGCTCACATAGAATATATATATATTGAAGTACAAATATGGCCAGCTATAGGGTATTCAGGCTTCGGTATTTTGTATGATTCGAATTTTTATGTGCTATGTTTTATTTATATTTCTTGTTTAATCTAGCATTTCCATTACTTTATCATCTTTATGGTCTTATCAGCAGCTGCAGTGCGAATATTTCCCCGTACAACAACAACAACAACAACGATAAGAAGAAGAAGAACGCTTACACACAATTAAAGCAAACAATTTAATCAATTTTCGCACAACAATTTCTCAACTCATTCGAAACGCAAACTTTAGCACAAAAACCGAAGAGAATTTCCCAAAATGGGCAACTGGGAATCGTAGCTCGAGCTGCGACTCCCAACTTCTAACTTCCTGCTCTATTTCCATCTCACTCTTTTCCTATTTATCTTATTATTTCTTCTACTCTCTCTCTCTCTCTGTCGCTCTGCTCTTTAGTTTGTGTTTTGCCATTAAACATTGAGCAGCCATTAACAAATTAGCAAATCATTTTATCCAAGTTTCGAGCTCTTCTCTAGCTTATTTGTTGCTATTGAAAGGGGTAAAGGCTGCTAGAGGGCGGGGAAGGGGTGTGGGGAAGCAGCAATACAATGATTATCTCTAGTAATTGACTCTGGGAACTTCGACTCACATTTGTCATCCAAAGTGATTAAGCAAAAGTTTCCGTTTTATTTTTTTTTCTTTCGATTTTCCTTTTAAAGGATAACAAAGTATGGCTTAAAGCAACAGTTGGGAGATAAAAAAAAAAAAAGTAAATATAGCCAATTTACTATGAAATGGAGTAAAATTTAACTATTCATTTGATCTATTTCATTTATGTGCAGTATTCGTTTGATCTGCTTTTGCTTTGACACATCCAGTCCCTCTTCGACATATTTGCGACCTTCTGCTCGTTAGATAATATATTTTCATCATTCCCTTCTTTTAATACATTGCAATTATCTGCAATTTGAACCAGTGACCTTCTTTTTAAGTCAAGGGAATTTATTTGCCGAGGACTTTCAAAATAACTATCTATCTATTCGTAACTTATCAACTTAACTCTTCAAATGGCATTGGCTACAACTCTGCCTAAGTCTGCGGCTAAGACACTACTACAACCAGCCCTTAGTTTTGGGTTTGAACCGGCGACCTTTTTTTTAAGTTAACTGAATGACTAGGCGAACGCTGCTACGTCTATATCTTATAATAAGAATAAACTAGGCTGGCCGAAGTTATTTTTCATCAATGCTGAAAATAGCGTTTCGAACCAGCGATCTCTCTTTTTAGTTAGTAGTAGTAGCGCATAAGAATTCACTAGAAAACCTTTTGAAGAGCGCTGGCAACAGGACGAGACAGGAGTGAATATAGTAAGCGATTCGAACCAGCAACTTCTCTCTTAAGTCAATTGAAAACACTGATGTAATTACTCTGCCTTAAAATTTCTGCCTTACACAGCCAGCTTTATTTTTTCGTTACGATAAACGTTCCAATCTTTGGTTTGTATATACCTCAGCATGTATTCGCTTTGTTACAGGGTATCTGAAAGTTGTTGCTGATGTTTTTCTATCGTTTGTTTTGTTTTGTGTGTTGCGTATCAAATAAAAAAGTGCTGTTAAATCAATGCTATTGAATTCATCAAATATTTAAGCATCGAAACTTAAGTAATTGTCCTCCTCACACACACACACACACACACACACACATACACTCTTTCCAGTTCGCCCGCTCTCTTTCGCTCTTGCTTGCACTCTCT